>NC_035443.2:129215765-129534098 GCF_002127325.2 Helianthus annuus | reverse complement strand
TAGGTAAATACAGATCGAATAAGCGATCAGATCGAGAGTTTGCGGTTTTCACACCTAATCTCGACCAAATCGCTCGTTCGTTTGAATAATAGTGTAGTGATAGTGTAGCGTACGCAAGAATAGCGAGGGATAGCATGTAAGCTCGTACAAAACCCTACAAGGTATGTACAAGTCGGTCTGTTGGTACCTAACTATAGACTAGGTTATTTCTAAGACATCGACCCGGACTAGGTCGAGTCTCGCCTAATTCCCTCTAGTTATGACTCTGATACCAATCTGTCACACCCCAACCGATGGCGGAATCATCGGGGCGCGACACTGAGCGAAACAGATTGTCCAGAAGTTTCCATAACAACTATATTTACCAAATATTTAAAGCAACATGTCCCATACCATGTCATAAATGATAATACAATTATTACAGAAAAGATCTAGTCAAATTATTCTGTTTCGACAACTCAGATTTTTATTACAGACAAATGTTTATTGTTGACCTAGGTCTTTCCTAGCCTCAATTTCACAACAAAGAAAGCAAATAAGCATCCTAAGCACCTGTCACATACGTTAAAGTAAAAGTCAATACACATAGTGTAAAGGTGAGCATACAAGTTTAATAGATATAATAGAGTTCGAAATCGATTACGCATAACCAGCACGTACACAGTGTAAAATGAGGCATGTTAGTTATCGACATGAACCTATCGATACCAATGACTGCGGGTTGACTGCCCAAGGCAGTTTGCGATACACACTTAGCACTGTGAGCCATGTAACTAATTGTCCTTAACAACCCCTGAGTGAACAGCTGCTGAGTCCAAACTATAGTACTATCGTTGCTAAGGCAGGTAGACAACATTCCATGTGTAAACATAACAAACAAGCATTCATTAAGTCACGTATAACATGCGGTAACGGTTAGCGTTAAAAGTATTGAGTAGTGTGTTCGATGTGATTTAGATTAAGTAACGTATGTAACACCCAAAAGTGTATAAAGCAAAAAGGGATCGGGTATACTCACAGCGATTGGTGGATTGAAGAGAGCGCTAGAGAGTAAGGTTAGCCTGATCAGAACGATGGCATAACGATAAGCGACGCGTAAAACGATGCAAGGTGTAAGTGGGTAGGACAGCAGTTCGATCGGATGGTAGTCCGATCGGGCAGCTGATCGTGCGAGTGATAGCCCGCTCGGATGGTCATCCGATCGGACGACCTTTCGAGTGGATTGTTACTTCCTTTAGGGAAAGATGTGTTCGTGTATGATGGCTTGACTTTTGAAGTTTTTGTTGTAGTACTCTGAAGACATAGAAGTATCACTACCTTTCAAGTCGGTCGATCGAACGAACGTTCGAACGGACAATCAACCTGATTGGTTGGACATTCTAGTGAGAACAAGTTCAGAACAATTGGTTACTCGATCGGACTGTTGTTCGATCGGGTGGCAACCTGCTGGTATTGAACATGTTGAAAATTGTTAGTGTTGAAGTTTAATTGTCACATGTTCGAGCGGTTAATCCGATCGGATGGTAGTCCGATCGGAAAACAACTCGTTCAATGTTCAGACTTCAAATGTTGGTAAATAGTTTAAGTGTGGGACCCAAGGTGTGAATCGATCGGGTGACAGCCCGTTCAGACGACATTCCGTCCTGGTCGTTCCGTTCATCTTACACTTGGTCATTTTGATAGTTTGTCGTTTTATCAAGATATTTTGATAACGTGTTAAGCAACAGAAACCTCATCAATACTTGGTACTCCTGATCGTACAGGAACCACCCAAATCCGGTCAGTTAACTGTTCAAGACGGTGTTCCATGTTCAACCCAAAATCGGTAAACCTCGTGGATAGAATTCAGATCTCGGACCAACACAACCACATGAATGAGTAGGAAGTCGGCACAAGCTCCGTTTCTATCGGATTTTGAGTGCATTGAGTGTAAAAGAGTTGAAAGAAAGTTGGAAAACCTTCTCTCAATTCCTTTTTCACCGTGAATATGTTTAGATCTATGAAAGATCTTTGTTTATTTATGTGGAAATCAGTTAGATCTAAGTTGTTCTCGGTGGATTGAGGCCAAAACATGAAGTTCTTCAAGAACACCATGATGACGTCATCCTAGAACACCTCAAATCTAGTGATTTCACGGTTAAAAGTTAAGATTCAAAAGATAGAAAGGTGTAGAATCAAGTGTAGATTAAAGATGTACAAGATTTAGGTCGAGATCTTACCGGGATTGAGAGAAATCGGAGAAAAAGCAAGGTTGAAGCGCTGGTCGAACAGATAGTACCAAAAGTATAAAGTTTGATGGTGGCATGGGGTATTTATAGGGTTACCCAAAGTGGAAAGGGGATGGTCGATCGGTTTGTTGCATGGTCGATCAGTCACTTGGTTTGACGAGTTTTGCCGTTTCGATCGCGATTGCGGGCGATGCGAATGCGATAGAGTTTCCTATTCAAATTACTTTTAATCCCATCTACTATATCTAACATACAACCATCCTTCGTTACTTGCGTTTAGCGTTTGCGATACGATTGCAATTCGAGTTTCGATTACGTTTTGATTAATCACCACAACATAATAAAATAACATGCACAAGTAACACATAAGGCATACACACACGTAAAACAATATCCATAACGCATAATTCGAGCTGCGAGTGCGATTGCGATGAGCGATAAGCGACCAAATATGTGATAAATATCGAATAAACCCCGATTATTAATAGATACTCCACATAATACAACTAACGTTAAGCATAATTTAGACTAACTACGAGTCAAAGAAGTCAAAACAGGAATTGAGCAAGGAGTGACAGATCGCAATTAGCAATCTTTTCTTCCTTTGACTTCAATCTTGACTTTGACTTTGACTTTCGAAACACGGGATGTTACACAACCGTTCTTTGTTGCTTCATTTTCATGCCCACATAATGTCGAATACTGTGGGTGAAGTATGCTCATAAAATACCTTTCCAAATACATATCTAAAGTGTAACACCCCAACCCGGAAGGGCTGACGTGTTACAATAACGGTAACATAACCAAAAGTCATAATTCCATTTATTTATTTGATAAGGATACAACCACACGACCATTAAAATTAAGATTAATATACAAGCGGAGACATTCATCTTAATTAACTAACATCTTCAGATTTATTCCTAGGCTTTATTCTTCTCTCTTTTCCCCTCCCAAAATAATCTGTGGACCTGTATATACAAAAAATTTACGGAATGAGCCGAATGCTCAGTACGGAATTTTAGGCTCAAATAACAAATAACGCTTTATATGAAATCTTATCCAGATGGAACTTTATGCGAAAATGATACGATGCAAGAACATAATTTCATAATCATATCTTACGGATGTACCCATGAGCAAACTTAAAACGTGACAATACACAGGTAGCTACTCCTGCATAATTATCACATAAGATGGCGAATTGGCATACCCGTTATCCACCTCCTTATACTTAAATCCTAGGATCGATCCATATGCCTCCTAATAGCCTTATGTACCACACTTGTACTTAAGAGACGCCGTGAACTGATCTCTCCGTCACGGATGGAGCACATGATGTTGATGCCACAACAACATGCTCGTGGGACACTCCACGAGAAGCGATACTCAGGGTATCAGAGTACAAATGGTCTTATTCACATAACTTATAAAACTTATTTTCATAACAAAACGGAACATATATTGGAACATGCGATAATGAGTATAACAACATAATACTATCGCATGACATGAAAGTTAAATCAAATGATAGGAATCGAACGGACTGTCAAATGAATCGATAATCAAAGACGTGAGGAGTTTTTTTTTTTTTTTTTAAAGATATAGTAACTTAGTGGTTTATAACAATTTGAATATGAAGCAATAAAGAGTGGGGTAAGGATCCGTACCTTAATAACTCCAAAGTGAAGCTACCTTGTGCTAATATTTTAGATTTATATGGGCAGAGTTTAGACTACTGCTTAATCTTTTAACCTAATTTAAATAACATGCACACAAACTAGGTTAGTAACTTAATACAGCATTTACGATAACTCACGAGATCAAATTCTCACAACGAACGACAAAGTGCGATACTTAAACATCCATCGATTTAACGACGAACGACAAAGTACGATACTTAAACTCATCCATCGAATTAATGACGAACGACAAAGTACGATACTTAAACTCATCCATCGAATTAACGACGAACGACAAAGTATAACCCTAATGTGGGCGGCACTTAAACATCCATTGGATATATTGATCAGTCGGAAAATGAATCGTAATAGCGATCGAGTTATTACCCTGATTGTGGCAGCACTTCGTGAATTAGTGTGTGTTGTGGACCGATTTAACTATAACTCGACGTACACAGAACTTATGAGCGTCGTTTCAACTTCCCAGATCAAGTCCCAATGTGCTCTATTTATACTAATTTTTGGGACATGCTTACCTACCTGCTTGACATGCCTACCTACCTGCTTGACATGCCTACCTACCTGCTTGATTGACATGCCTACCTACCTGCTTGATTGACATGCCTACCTACCTGCTTGACATGCCTACCTACCTGCTTGATTGACATGCCTACCTACCTGCTTGATTGACATGCCTACCTACTTGCTTGATTGACATGCCAACCTACCTGCTTGATTGACATGCCTACCTACTTGCTTGATTGACATGCCTACCTACTTGCTTGATTGACATGCTTGGGTGTCTTAATTAGGGTTTTCTAGTGGTTTATATTTACTATTATTCTTTTTATTTCTAGAATAATGGTTTTAAATTTATGGGCATTACAACTATTACCCCCTTAAAAGAAATTTCGTCCTCGAAATTTTTCAAATAAGAATATAACCTATTGCATAAGTAACAGAAACGAAACTTTTATAGCAGAGTTACTAACTTATATAACCAGAATCTCCTAACCACACATGTGTATCTGAAATTCATAACTAAGGTCATGACTATACTTGTCAATTACCTTATATATGTGTCCTAATGGTCCTTTTATAACGTATCTTAATAAAATATCTTACCGTACGAAAAGTCAATAGAGACTTACGGATACTTAGAGTGACTATTAGTACTGATATTTCCTACGTGGCGGACGATGAGGAGGTATCTATAAAAATAGACATAGGAGTTAAACCAAATAAGAGATCAAGTTGAATCCTATCATAGATATCTACCCATTCCTCACAGGTCTTAATTACTATCTTCAAGTTTTCTACAGGAAAGAGCCTTTGCTCTGATACCATAGCTGTAACACCCCAACCCGGAAGGGCTGACGTGTCACAATAACGGTAACATAACCATAAGTCATAATTCCATTTATTTATTTGATAAGGATACAACCACACGACCATTAAAATTAAGATTAATATACAAGCGGAGACATTCATCTTAATTAACTAACATCTTCAGATTTATTCCTAGGCTTTATTCTTCTCTCTTTTCCCCTCCCAAAATAATCTGTGGACCTGTATATACAAAAAATTTACGGAATGAGCCGAATGCTCAGTACGGAATTTTAGGCTCAAATAACAAATAACGCTTTATATGAAATCTTATCCGGATGGAACTTTATGCGAAAATGATACGATGCAAGAACATAATTTCATAATCATATCTTATGGATGTACCCATGAGCAAACTTAAAACGTGACAATACACAGGTAGCTACTCCTGCATAATTATCACATCAGATGGCGAATTGGCATACCCGTTATCCACCTCCTTATACTTAAATCCTAGGATCGATCCATACGCCTCCTAATAGCCTTATGTACCACACTTGTACTTAAGAGACGCCGTGAACTGATCTCTCCGTCACGGATGGAGCACATGATGTTGATGCCACAACAACATGCTCGTGGGACACTCCACGAGAAGCGATACTCAGGGTATCAGAGTACAAATGGTCTTATTCACATAACTTATAAAACTTATTTTCATAACAAAACGGAACATATATTGGAACATGCGATAATGAGTATAACAACATAATACTATCGCATGACATGAAAGTTAAATCAAATGATAGGAATCGAACGGACTGTCAAATGAATCGATAATCAAAGACGTGAGGAGTTTTTTTTTTTTTTAAGATATAGTAACTTAGTGGTTTATAACAATTTGAATATGAAGCAATAAAGAGTGGGGTAAGGATCCGTACCTTAATAACTCCAAAGTGAAGCTACCTTGTGCTAATATTTTAGATTTATATGGGCAGAGTTTAGACTACTGCTTAATCTTTTAACCTAATTTAAATAACATGCACACAAACTAGGTTAGTAACTTAATACGGCATTTACGATAACTCATGAGATCAAATTCTCACAACGAACGACAAAGTGCGATACTTAAACATCCATCGATTTAACGACGAACGACAAAGTACGATACTTAAACTCATCCATCGAATTAACGACGAACGACAAAGTATAACCCTAATGTGGGCGGCACTTAAACATCCATTGGATATATTGATCAGTCGGAAAATGAATCGTAATAGCGATCGAGTTATTACCCTGATTGTGGCAGCACTTCGTGAATTAGTGTGTGTTGTGGACTGATTTAACTATAAATCGACGTACACAGAACTTATGAGCGTCGTTTCAACTTCCCAGATCAAGTCCCAATGTCCTCTATTTATACTAATTTTGGGACATGCTTACCTACCTGCTTGACATGCCTACCTACCTGCTTGACATGCCTACCTACCTGCTTGATTGACATGCCTACCTACCTGCTTGATTGACATGCCTACCTACCTGCTTGACATGCCTACCTACCTGCTTGATTGACATGCCTACCTACCTGCTTGATTGACATGCCTACCTACTTGCTTGATTGACATGCCAACCTACCTGCTTGATTGACATGCCTACCTACTTGCTTGATTGACATGCCTACCTACTTGCTTGATTGACATGCTTGGGTGTCTTAATTAGGGTTTTCTAGTGGTTTATATTTACTATTATTCTTTTTATTTCTAGAATAATGATTTTAAATTTATGGGCGTTACATAAAGGCACAGACCGTGTAAAATACACTCTTAAAAAGACGCCTACCCCAACAGACAACTCTACAGGTAACACTGCAACAGAAATCGACGAAATTACAGACTTTGTTGATGGCAGATTCATTTGTCCACATGAATCAGCTTGGAGAATCTTTAATTTCATGATTCATGAACCAAACCCTTCTGTTCAGGTAATTTTCTTAACTTACAAAACATCCGTTGGAAACTTTTTGGTCATTTGCTAATAATGGATTTCCTTCCATGTAGATGCTTTCCGTTCACTTAGAGAATAGGCAAAATGTCACATTCAAAGACAATGAGAAGCTTGAGAATGTCTTGCGCCATCCAAATGCCAGACGCACTACCTTACCAGAATGGCTAAAAAATAAGTGTATAGACGACAGTGGACTCCATCTCCGCTACATTGACTACCTTTCTGAATACAGATGGAATCTACGGGAAAATGTTGGCTTCGTAGAGTCACAAATAAAACACCAGCAATCGGCAGACTTGCATACATACATCCAAGTGCCGGTGAGGCGTTTTCCTTTCGAATGCCTTTGTCACATCAGAAAGGTTGTAGGTCATTCGTAGACATACGAACCATTTCTGGTGAAGTCCTTCCAACATATCGCATAGCGTGCGAG
Organism: Helianthus annuus; assembly: GCF_002127325.2. NCBI lineage: Eukaryota > Viridiplantae > Streptophyta > Magnoliopsida > Asterales > Asteraceae > Helianthus > Helianthus annuus. Next base: position 129,526,428 of record NC_035443.2, on the reverse strand, counting down.
AAACTCGGCTTACTTAGAGATGACAATGAATGGTCGCTTGCGATAGAGGAAGCTGCTACGTGGGCAAATGCTTCTGAATTAAGGTCTTTATTCACTCGTATGCTTCTGTTTTGTAAAATGTCAAACCCCAAAAGACTCTTCGATCAAAAATGGAAAAAAATGAGTGATGATGCAAGTCATATACATGGCATAGTAAATGATGAAGACCAAATGCAATATGTTCTTTATGAAATTGAGTTGTTGTTACATTCTGGAACACCCTCGACTTCATTGTCTGATTACGGATTACCCATGCCTAAACTAGAAGTACTTGCATCATTGATTAATCGACTGCTGATGGAAGAGAGAAATTACGATAGACAAACACTTAGAACTAAGCATGAGTCATTCCGCTCTAGCCTACATCTAGAGCAAAATTATATTTATGAACATGCCATCACATCTTTATCATTAAACATACAAGTTTTGGCATTTGTTTATGGGCACGGTGGAACTGGAAAGACTTTCCAATGGAAAACAATTATTACTAGACTACGTTCTGATGTAAAGATTGTTTTGGCAGTTGCAGCCTCGGGTATTGTTTCGTTGTTGCTTCCCTCTGGCAGAACAGCTCATTCATGATTTAAAATACCAATAGATCTGACCGATGAATCACTATGTTATATAAAGAAAAAGACACAACTCGCTCAGCTGCTAACAGAAACCTCACATATAGTTTGGGATGAGGCTCCAACGGATGATCGCCAATGCTTTGAATCATTAGACAAAAGCCTAAGATTTATTAGGTGATTGTAGCAGGCCATTCGGTGGCAAATCAGTCCTTTTAGGTGGCGATTTCCGCCAGACTTTACCTGTTAAACCAAAGGCATCTAAAACGGGAATCTTAAACTCAACATTACCTAGGTCGTATCTATGGCGGTACTTCAATGCTTACAAACTGACCGAGAACATGCGACTACAATGGCCAAACATGGATTTAGCAAACAGAACTCAGGTTGCGTCATTCTCAGCATGGCTACCGAAGGTGGGCGACGGGGTGTTAGGCACACCAGACGATGATGACCCGCTTAACACAAAACAAATTGAAATACCGTCAGACTACATGATACCTCCAAACGATAATGCTATCAAAGAACTCACTCGATTCATCTACGATAGCCCAACTCTTGAGAATCCAACTGCTCAAAGTCTATCTGAAAAAGCAATAGTCTTCCCAAAAAGTGATACCATGGATGAAATAAATACAATGGTTGTGACAACTCGAACTTTAGACTCGCTTTGTGTAACGCTATGTGCTTATGTGGACTAAATTATATGTTGGGATTTAATAAATGTCTTGTTATTATGTGTTATGTGAGCTTTGTGAAACATGTGTTGTGCTTATACTGTATGTATGTATGTACCGAACCGCACAAGATTCGCACAACACACACACCTACATTGGATCGCACAAAGCCGTTGGGCTTTACACCTTGTACGCGGACCAATAGGGCAGCCCATGTAAGGGCCGGCCCACCCCCTCTAACCGTGTAAACACCTTAGGGACTTGGTCTTTTCTCATTGGTTACACAACACAAGAACACACACCAAGAAACCCTAGTTCTCTCCCTAGGCCGACGGCAATCATCTTCCTCTCTTTCGAAGCTTGTGGTTGAATCACTCTCATCCTATCTCAAACGGTTAGTGTTTGATTGTGTTTTAGTGATTGAATAATGTTATTGTTACATGCTTTGATTAGGACGATTAAGATTGATTGTTATGTTGAACAATAGGAACCGTATAGATATATAGACGATCTTGTGGATCGGTTATGCATGAGAATAACTTAGAAATCGATTTGATGATGTTTGCTAAACTGTGGTGATGTTACGTGGTTCGAATTATAATCATGATGTTCATGAAATCAGCTCAAATATGTGCTACGGGTTATGTGGATGTCTCAGTTACATGTTCATATAACTTGATAGACTATTGTTCATATGAATGTTGTTCATGATTGATTGGATTAGGGTACTTATGAGTTAGTTAAATTGCCATGTTTTGATCGATCGTGTTGATAATGGAAATTGTTAGTGTTGTTGATTGATAATCACAAGAATGGAAACCAATGAAATTAGTCAAAGGAATTAATTTGATATATGTAACTGATTTGCTTGATTCTTGGAAGTTGTTAATCAGTCGCACAAGATCACACGTACAACAGGTCCACTCGCACAAGTGAACCTGCTCGCACAAGACTTGATCCAGTCATACAAGGACCAGTCGTACAATGTGACTTCAGTCGCACAAGAATTGACAGATCACACAAGTTGTTGGGTTAGCCTAACTGTTGGGCCGGACAGCCCAAAGTGTCTCGCACAACCCAGCTGAATCGTACAAGATCAGCTGGATCGCACAACATCTTTTCATGTTGTTTTGGGCCGTATGTGTTACTTGATAGTTTGGGCCGGATAAACTGTTGGGTTGGGTAAGTAGCTGATCGCACAAGTCCATTGTAAACGCACAAGATTGACTGTTATGTTAATTGGACCGTATAAGTCATGTTTACTACTTGTTTTATTTTGGGCCGCTTGCTATTGGATCACAATCAACATTGTTTGGGCTGACCTTTATATTTGACTTGTTAATTAGTTGGGCCGGGTAAGGTTTGGGCCTAGACTCACATCGCACAAGATGGTTGGGCTCGCACAAGTTCCTTGGCCCAACCATCCGAATAGCACAAGTGGTGTATTCAATGTGTTGACTGTTTACGTGCATACGTGTTTGCCATGATGTATACGTGCACTATTTGAACCGAACCTGACTTGTGTGGTAACCCTGTTAGGACGTGGTTGACCACCCTTAGTTCAAGAGCCTTTTATTTGTGTATCTGCCGAGCAAACCAAGGTGAGTTCACACAGCCAAGGCATGGGATTCCCGGGTTGGGAATTGGGTTGGATATGTTATTGTTAAAGGAGTTACTCGTACTTACGCATATACCAGACTATAGACCATCGTCCTCAGGTTAGTCAGGACACGTTACGTAAAGCCTACGTAACCCAGTATGTTTGCCATTTGTCTCCCGGGTCGGGAGGACACGTTACGTAAAGCCTACGTAACCCAATACCTTCTACTGGCTTCCGGGTCGGAAGGCCACGCTACGTAAAGCCTGCGTAGCCCCCACGCGTACCATGTCCTCGGGGAAGGGCACGTCACGTAAAGCCTACGTGACCCTGTACGTTTTCCTGTTCTCGGTAAAGAAGAACACATGGTCGGAAGTTAGTCTAGTAAGTACCATAATGAGAAGCCCGTTATAAAGGATAAACGTGAGAATTCCTCACCAATAGAATACACTTGCTTGGGAAGCCTTATTAGATGAACTTACGCATGATTATTACAAACTTATTTCCTGTGAACTCGCTCAACTAGTTTGTTGATTATTTGCTGCATGCCTTGCAGGGCCTTAGGTATACTTGGAGCTTGCACCAGAGGAGAGGCGGGTCGTTGTGGACAAGAACTCGTGAATGCCTATTAAACACTTTTACATTCACACATTGATACTTATGTTTTGGGTTTTACATTTAATGCTTCCGCTACTTAAACAGTGTTTGGTTTTGGAACATCAATCGTATCTATTATGCTATGTTTGATATGATTGATGGCTTGATCCTGGTCAGTCACGCTCCCAAGCGGTGGTGTTCCGCAGGTGGATTTTGGGGGTGTGACAGATTGGTATCAGAGCCATTGGTTATAGAGAACTTGGTTTTAATATGGGAAAACATTTTTATTAAAACCGGACTATAACCAGAACAGTGCTCTCAACGATCCACAACGACGCTTCGCTCCACGTGCAAGACTCGACATCCTAGGTAATAAGGTTTATGTTTATTGCCTGTTTGCTAGAACTGCTTAGAACTTTGCTCGCATTACGCTTAGATACACATGCCTTTGTTATATGAGAACGCTTATATGCCTACACTTTTCTGTCATCGCCCTATTCGCGAACCATTTCTTACCTATGCTACTTGTCACTATGAAGATCATGTCTGGACGAATCAACATGACACAAGCCCAGCTAGAGGCTCTCGTTCAAGCTCAAGTTGCTGCGGCAGTTGCGGCAGCTCAAGCAGGTAGTATATCCTGCAGTATAGGCACACACTAGGATCTTTAGATCCTACATTAACACTCGTATTTAACTTCGTCCTATTCGTACACAATAGGTCAACACGCGCAGCAGCCTGTCTGCACTTTCAAGAACTTCATGGACTGTCGTCCAAATTCTTTCAGTGGCACAGAGGGGGCAGTGGGACTCCTCCATTGGTTTGAAAAGTTAGAATCGGTATTCGAAATGTGCGAGTGCCCTGAGGCTCGCAAGGTCAAGTTTGCCACCGGCACTTTGGAAGGGATAGCACTGACTTGGTGGAACGCCCAAGTCCAGATCTTAGGGCTGGCAGCTGCTAACGCCACCCCGTGGAACGATTTCAAGGAGCTCATCAAGCGTGAGTACTGTACACGTGAAGATATTCACAAGCTGGAAGACGAACTGTACAATCTGAAGATGGTTGGATCAGGGATCGAGGCGTATACTAAACGGTCGAATGAGCTGGCCGTTCTGTGTCCAACTATGGTGGACCCTCCATACAAGCGCATTGAGTTGTATCTCAAGGGATTGGCGCCAGAAATTCAGAGCCACGTGACGTCGGCTAACCTCGAAAACATCCAGGAAATTCAGCGTCTTGCTCATCGCATCACCGACCAGGCAGTGGACCAGAATAAACTGCCCAAGCGTGTTAATGCTACTGCTAACGTCACCACCTCAGTTACTCCTGCTACATCTGGTGACAGTAAAAGAAAGTGGGATGGAGATTCCAGCAGAGGTTCAGCGACTGTTCAGCCACAAGCTCAGCAGCAGAAGACCGACCATTACCAGAGCCCCAGTCAGCAATCCTCTGGCAGTCACAGACAGAGAAGATATCAGGGTAGTCAACCCAGGTGCCACAACTGCAATAGGCATCACCACGGCCCGTGTAACAAGGGTCGCTGCCAAAGGTGTCTTAAGATGGGTCACGAGGCCAAAGACTGTAGGAGTCCACGGCCTGCGAATCAGAATCAGCAACCTCAGCAACCCGCTCCACAGAATCAGCAGCAGCAGCAGCAGCCACAGCGTGGAAACCGGGGATGTTTCCAGTGTGGGGCTGAAGGTCACTTCAAACGCGATTGCCCTCAGTTGAACCAGAACCGCAACAACAACAACAACCAGGGCAACGGGAATAACAACAACGGGGGAAACAACAACGGCAATGAAGCTCGTGGTCGTGCATTCGTGCTAGGTCGAGGTGACGCAGTGAACGATCCCAACGTTGTTATGGGTAAGTTTCTCCTCGACAATATTTACGTTACTGTTTTATTTGATTCGGGTGCGGATACAAGCTATATGTCTGTGAAAATGTGTCAACTGCTAAAACGTGCACCAACACTTTTACCCACCAAACATGTAGTAGAGTTAGCTAACGGTAAAAGTCTAGAAGCCACGCACGTAGTTCAGGGTTGTAATCTTATCCTAGCTGGTCAAGCCTTCTCTATTGATCTCATTCCCATAGTTTTGGGTAGCTTCGACGTTGTGATTGGGATGGATTGGTTATCCCAACACCAGGCAGAAATCTTATGCAGCGAGAAGATTATTCGCATTCCTCGTTCGGGTCAGGAACCTCTAGAAGTTCAAGGCGACAAGAGTGGTGCTGTGGTTGGCATCATCTCTTTCTTGAAGGCTCAGAAATGCTTACGTAAGGGGCACACTGCCATTCTAGCACTCGTTACAGACGCATCAGCAAAAGAAAAGAAATTGGAGGATATTCCAATTGTACGTGATTACCCTCAGGTGTTTCCTGAAGACTTACCTGGCTTACCGCCTCATCGTCAGGTTGAATTTCAAATCGAGCTCGCTCCAGGAGCAGCACCTATAGCTCGCGCACCATATCGTCTAGCTCCATCAGAATTGGAAGAACTGTCAAAGCAACTACAAGAGCTCTTGGAAAAGGGCTTCATTCGTTCAAGCTCTTCGCCTTGGGGAGCTCCAGTACTCTTCGTGAAAAAGAAAGACGGTACGTTCAGGATGTGCATCGACTACCGTGAACTCAACAAGGTGACGGTGAAGAACCGTTATCCTCTTCCACGCATAGACGACTTATTCGATCAGTTGCAAGGGTCGTGCTACTATTCGAAGATAGACTTGAGGTCTGGGTATCATCAACTGAGAGTCCGGGATGAGGACGTCTCCAAGACAGCCTTCAGAACTCGTTACGGTCACTACGAGTTTCTCGTTATGCCATTCGGGTTAACGAACGCGCCTGCCGTATTTATGGACCTTATGAACAGGGTATGCAAACCCTACCTTGACAAGTTCGTCATTGTCTTCATCGACGACATTTTGATTTACTCCAAGAGTCAGGAGGAACACGAGCAGCATCTTCGTCTTATATTGGAACTCCTTCGGAAGGAACAGCTGTACGCCAAGCTTTCTAAATGCGACTTCTGGCTTCGTGAAGTCCACTTCTTAGGCCACGTGGTAAACAAGGATGGGATCCATGTCGATCCATCCAAGGTAGACTCGATCAGAAACTGGCCTGCACCGCGTACGCCAACCGAAATACGCCAATTCTTGGGTCTGGCAGGTTATTACAGACGGTTTATTAGAGACTTTTCGAAGATTGCTCAGCCGCTTACGCTACTGACACAAAAGGGTGTTACCTATCGCTGGGGAGAGCCCCAGGAGACTGCTTTTCAGCACTTAAAGGATAGACTTTGCAGTGCACCTATCCTCTCATTGCCAGAGGGCACAGATGACTTCGTGGTTTATTGTGATGCATCCATTCGGGGACTTGGATGTGTGTTAATGCAGCGCGACAAGGTTATCGCTTACGCCTCTCGTCAACTCAAGGTTCATGAACGCAACTACACGACGCACGATTTAGAGCTGGGAGCTGTTGTTTTCGCGCTTAAGATATGGCGACACTACCTGTACGGTACCAGATGCACGATTTACACCGATTACAGGAGTCTCGAGCATATTCTTAAGCAGAAGGATTTGAATATGCGTCAATGACGATGGGTCGAGTTACTAAACGATTATGAATGCGCTATCAAGTACCATCCAGGCAAAGCCAATGTTGTGGCTGACGCCCTCAGTCGGAAAGACACTCTACCACGGCGCGTGCGAGCGCTACAGCTTACGATTCAGTCTAATCTTCCTGCTCAGATTCGAGCTGCTCAGATAGAAGCATTGAAGCCTGAAAACGTCAAGGCTGAAGCCTTACGCGGCTCACGACAACAGATGGAACAGAAGGCAGACGGCGCCTATTACGTAACGGACCGGATTTGGGTCCCACTTTATGGCGGTTTACGCGAACTTGTAATGGATGAAGCTCACAAGTCTCGCTATTCGGTACATCCAGGGTCGGATAAAATGTACCACGACATCAGCACTACTTATTGGTGGCCTAGCATGAAGGCCCACATCGCTACGTACGTTGGAAAATGCTTGACCTGTGCGAGAGTCAAGGTCGAATATCAGAAACCAGCTGGCCTACTTCAGCAGCCTAAGATACCTCAATGGAAATGGGAAGAAATTTCCATGGATTTTGTTACAGGCCTACCTAGATCCCAGCGGGGGAATGATACCATATGGGTGATCGTGGATCGACTCACCAAGTCTGCACACTTCCTACCTATAAAGGAAACGGATAAGTTCTCCACTCTAGCAGACGTATATCTCAAAGAAGTTGTTTCGAGGCACGGGGTGCCCACATCTATCATTTCGGATCGCGATGCACGATTCACGTCAGAACTATGGCAAGCGATGCATAAGTCTTTCGGCTCAAGGTTAGACATGACCACAGCATATCATCCTCAGACGGATGGGCAGTCTGAACGAACGATTCAAACTCTTGAAGACATGCTTCGGGCATGCGTTATAGATTTCGGCAATGGCTGGGAAAAGCACCTCCCTTTGGTGGAGTTCTCGTATAATAACAGTTATCACACCAGCATCCAAGCCGCTCCATTCGAGGCATTGTACGGGCGTAAATGCCGGTCACCTCTCTGTTGGGCAGAGGTGGGGGATAGTCAGATCACGGGTCCAGAGATAGTAGTGGACGCCACAGAAAAGATCGCACAGATACGACAACGCATGGCGGCAGCACGCGACCGTCAGAAAGCCTACGCGGACAAGCGTAGAAAGCCATTGGAATTTGAGGTCGGGGACCGGGTTTTATTGAAAGTTTCACCCTGGAAGGGTGTGGTTCGTTTTGGCAAACGGGGCAAACTGAATCCGCGGTACGTCGGACCATTCGAAATTATCGAAAAGATTGGCAAAGTAGCATACAAGTTGAACCTACCAGCTGAACTCGGGGCAGTTCACAATGTCTTTCATGTGTCGAACTTAAAGAAGTGCCTATCTGATGAAAACCTCATCATTCCTTTCAAGGAACTCACTATTGACGAGCGGTTGCAGTTCGTCGAGGAACCAGTAGAAATCACGGACCGGGATGTGAAGGTCCTCAAACACAAGAGAATCCCTCTTGTCCGAGTTCGTTGGAACTCCAAACGTGGCCCAGAGTACACCTGGGAACGCGAAGACAGGATGACAGAAAAGTACCCCCAGTTATTCGAAACCAATGCTACCACTACTGAGGTTGAAGCTACTACTTCGGAATTTCGGGACGAAATTCCAGATCAACGGGGGGAGGATGTGACACCCCAGGAAAACCAGTGAACAATACAGTTTACCTAGCTTCCTCAGTGAGTGCATACCAAATTTCGGGACGAAATTTCCAATTTGTTGGGGATAATGTGACAACTCGAACTTTAGACTCGCTTTGTGTAACGCTATGTGCTTATGTGGACTAAATTATATGTTGGGATTTAATAAATGTCTTGTTATTATGTGTTATGTGAGCTTTGTGAAACATGTGTTGTGCTTATACTGTATGTATGTATGTACCGAACCGCACAAGAATCACACAACACACACACCTACATTGGATCGCACAAAGCCGTTGGGCTTTACACCTTGTACGCGGACCAATAGGGCAGCCCATGTAAGGGCCGGCCCACCCCCTCTAACCGTGTAAACACCTTAGGGACTTGGTCTTTTCTCATTGGTTACACAACACAAGAACACACACCAAGAAACCCTAGTTCTCTCCCTAGGCCGACGGCAATCATCTTCCTCTCTTTCGAAGCTTGTGGTTGAATCACTCTCATCCTATCTCAAACGGTTAGTGTTTGATTGTGTTTTAGTGATTGAATAATGTTATTGTTACATGCTTTGATTAGGACGATTAAGATTGATTGTTATGTTGAACAATAGGAACCGTATAGATATATAGACGATCTTGTGGATCGGTTATGCATGAGAATAACTTAGAAATCGATTTGATGATGTTTGCTAAACTGTGGTGATGTTACGTGGTTCGAATTATAATCATGATGTTCATGAAATCAGCTCAAATATGTGCTACGGGTTATGTGGATGTCTCGGTTACATGTTCATATAACTTGATAGACTATTGTTCATATGAATGTTGTTCATGATTGATTGGATTAGGGTACTTATGAGTTAGTTAAATTGCCATGTTTTGATCGATCGTGTTGATAATGGAAATTGTTAGTGTTGTTGATTGATAATCACAAGAATGGAAACCAATGAAATTAGTCAAAGGAATTAATTTGATATATGTAACTGATTTGCTTGATTCTTGGAAGTTGTTAATCAGTCGCACAAGATCACACGTACAACAGGTCCACTCGCACAAGTGAACCTGCTCGCACAAGACTTGATCCAGTCATACAAGGACCAGTCGTACAATGTGACTTCAGTCGCACAAGAATTGACAGATCACACAAGTTGTTGGGTTAGCCTAACTGTTGGGCCGGACAGCCCAAAGTGTCTCGCACAACCCAGCTGAATCGTACAAGATCAGCTGGATCGCACAACGTCTTTTCATGTTGTTTTGGGCCGTATGTGTTACTTGATAGTTTAGGCCGGATAAACTGTTGGGCTGGGTAAGTAGCTGATCGCACAAGTCCATTGTAAACGCACAAGATTGACTGTTATGTTAATTGGACCGTATAAGTCATGTTTACTACTTGTTTTATTTTGGGCCGCTTGCTATTGGATCACAATCAACATTGTTTGGGCTGACCTTTATATTTGACTTGTTAATTAGTTGGGCCGGGTAAGGTTTGGGCCTAGACTCACATCGCACAAGATGGTTGGGCTCGCACAAGTTCCTTGGCCCAACCATCCGAATAGCACAAGTGGTGTATTCAATGTGTTGACTGTTTACGTGCATACGTGTTTGCCATGATGTATACGTGCACTATTTGAACCGAACCTGACTTGTGTGGTAACCCTGTTAGGACGTGGTTGACCACCCTTAGTTCAAGAGCCTTTTATTTGTGTATCTGCCGAGCAAACCAAGGTGAGTTCACACAGCCAAGGCATGGGATTCCCGGGTTGGGAATTGGGTTGGATATGTTATTGTTAAAGGAGTTACTCGTACTTACGCATATACCAGACTATAGACCATCGTCCTCAGGTTAGTCAGGACACGTTACGTAAAGCCTACGTAACCCAGTATGTTTGCCATTTGTCTCCCGGGTCGGGAGGACACGTTACGTAAAGCCTACGTAACCCAATACCTTCTACTGGCTTCCGGGTCGGAAGGCCACGCTACGTAAAGCCTGCGTAGCCCCCACGCGTACCATGTCCTCGGGGAAGGGCACGTCACGTAAAGCCTACGTGACCCTGTACGTTTTCCTGTTCTCGGTAAAGAAGAACACATGGTCGGAAGTTAGTCTAGTAAGTACCATAATGAGAAGCCCGTTATAAAGGATAAACGTGAGAATTCCTCACCAATAGAATACACTTGCTTGGGAAGCCTTATTAGATGAACTTACGCATGATTATTACAAACTTATTTCCTGTGAACTCGCTCAACTAGTTTGTTGATTATTTGCTGCATGCCTTGCAGGGCCTTAGGTATACTTGGAGCTTGCACCAGAGGAGAGGCGGGTCGTTGTGGACAAGAACTCGTGAATGCCTATTAAACACTTTTACATTCACACATTGATACTTATGTTTTGGGTTTTACATTTAATGCTTCCGCTACTTAAACAGTGTTTGGTTTTGGAACATCAATCGTATCTATTATGCTATGTTTGATATGATTGATGGCTTGATCCTGGTCAGTCACGCTCCCAAGCGGTGGTGTTCCGCAGGTGGATTTTGGGGGTGTGACAGATTGGTATCAGAGCCATTGGTTATAGAGAACTTGGTTTTAATATGGGAAAACATTTTTATTAAAACCGGACTATAACCAGAACAGTGCTCTCAACGATCCACAACGACGCTTCGCTCCACGTGCAAGACTCGACATCCTAGGTAATAAGGTTTATGTTTATTGCCTGTTTGCTAGAACTGCTTAGAACTTTGCTCGCATTACGCTTAGATACACATGCCTTTGTTATATGAGAACGCTTATATGCCTACACTTTTCTGTCATCGCCCTATTCGCGAACCATTTCTTACCTATGCTACTTGTCACTATGAAGATCATGTCTGGACGAATCAACATGACACAAGCCCAGCTAGAGGCTCTCGTTCAAGCTCAAGTTGCTGCGGCAGTTGCGGCAGCTCAAGCAGGTAGTATATCCTGCAGTATAGGCACACACTAGGATCTTTAGATCCTACATTAACACTCGTATTTAACTTCGTCCTATTCGTACACAATAGGTCAACACGCGCAGCAGCCTGTCTGCACTTTCAAGAACTTCATGGACTGTCGTCCAAATTCTTTCAGTGGCACAGAGGGGGCAGTGGGACTCCTCCATTGGTTTGAAAAGTTAGAATCGGTATTCGAAATGTGCGAGTGCCCTGAGGCTCGCAAGGTCAAGTTTGCCACCGGCACTTTGGAAGGGATAGCACTGACTTGGTGGAACGCCCAAGTCCAGATCTTAGGGCTGGCAGCTGCTAACGCCACCCCGTGGAACGATTTCAAGGAGCTCATCAAGCGTGAGTACTGTACACGTGAAGATATTCACAAGCTGGAAGACGAACTGTACAATCTGAAGATGGTTGGATCAGGGATCGAGGCGTATACTAAACGGTCGAATGAGCTGGCCGTTCTGTGTCCAACTATGGTGGACCCTCCATACAAGCGCATTGAGTTGTATCTCAAGGGATTGGCGCCAGAAATTCAGAGCCACGTGACGTCGGCTAACCTCGAAAACATCCAGGAAATTCAGCGTCTTGCTCATCGCATCACCGACCAGGCAGTGGACCAGAATAAACTGCCCAAGCGTGTTAATGCTACTGCTAACGTCACCACCTCAGTTACTCCTGCTACATCTGGTGACAGTAAAAGAAAGTGGGATGGAGATTCCAGCAGAGGTTCAGCGACTGTTCAGCCACAAGCTCAGCAGCAGAAGACCGACCATTACCAGAGCCCCAGTCAGCAATCCTCTGGCAGTCACAGACAGAGAAGATATCAGGGTAGTCAACCCAGGTGCCACAACTGCAATAGGCATCACCACGGCCCGTGTAACAAGGGTCGCTGCCAAAGGTGTCTTAAGATGGGTCACGAGGCCAAAGACTGTAGGAGTCCACGGCCTGCGAATCAGAATCAGCAACCTCAGCAACCCGCTCCACAGAATCAGCAGCAGCAGCAGCAGCCACAGCGTGGAAACCGGGGATGTTTCCAGTGTGGGGCTGAAGGTCACTTCAAACGCGATTGCCCTCAGTTGAACCAGAACCGCAACAACAACAACAACCAGGGCAACGGGAATAACAACAACGGGGGAAACAACAACGGCAATGAAGCTCGTGGTCGTGCATTCGTGCTAGGTCGAGGTGACGCAGTGAACGATCCCAACGTTGTTATGGGTAAGTTTCTCCTCGACAATATTTACGTTACTGTTTTATTTGATTCGGGTGCGGATACAAGCTATATGTCTGTGAAAATGTGTCAACTGCTAAAACGTGCACCAACACTTTTACCCACCAAACATGTAGTAGAGTTAGCTAACGGTAAAAGTCTAGAAGCCACGCACGTAGTTCAGGGTTGTAATCTTATCCTAGCTGGTCAAGCCTTCTCTATTGATCTCATTCCCATAGTTTTGGGTAGCTTCGACGTTGTGATTGGGATGGATTGGTTATCCCAACACCAGGCAGAAATCTTATGCAGCGAGAAGATTATTCGCATTCCTCGTTCGGGTCAGGAACCTCTAGAAGTTCAAGGCGACAAGAGTGGTGCTGTGGTTGGCATCATCTCTTTCTTGAAGGCTCAGAAATGCTTACGTAAGGGGCACACTGCCATTCTAGCACTCGTTACAGACGCATCAGCAAAAGAAAAGAAATTGGAGGATATTCCAATTGTACGTGATTACCCTCAGGTGTTTCCTGAAGACTTACCTGGCTTACCGCCTCATCGTCAGGTTGAATTTCAAATCGAGCTCGCTCCAGGAGCAGCACCTATAGCTCGCGCACCATATCGTCTAGCTCCATCAGAATTGGAAGAACTGTCAAAGCAACTACAAGAGCTCTTGGAAAAGGGCTTCATTCGTTCAAGCTCTTCGCCTTGGGGAGCTCCAGTACTCTTCGTGAAAAAGAAAGACGGTACGTTCAGGATGTGCATCGACTACCGTGAACTCAACAAGGTGACGGTGAAGAACCGTTATCCTCTTCCACGCATAGACGACTTATTCGATCAGTTGCAAGGGTCGTGCTACTATTCGAAGATAGACTTGAGGTCTGGGTATCATCAACTGAGAGTCCGGGATGAGGACGTCTCCAAGACAGCCTTCAGAACTCGTTACGGTCACTACGAGTTTCTCGTTATGCCATTCGGGTTAACGAACGCGCCTGCCGTATTTATGGACCTTATGAACAGGGTATGCAAACCCTACCTTGACAAGTTCGTCATTGTCTTCATCGACGACATTTTGATTTACTCCAAGAGTCAGGAGGAACACGAGCAGCATCTTCGTCTTATATTGGAACTCCTTCGGAAGGAACAGCTGTACGCCAAGCTTTCTAAATGCGACTTCTGGCTTCGTGAAGTCCACTTCTTAGGCCACGTGGTAAACAAGGATGGGATCCATGTCGATCCATCCAAGGTAGACTCGATCAGAAACTGGCCTGCACCGCGTACGCCAACCGAAATACGCCAATTCTTGGGTCTGGCAGGTTATTACAGACGGTTTATTAGAGACTTTTCGAAGATTGCTCAGCCGCTTACGCTACTGACACAAAAGGGTGTTACCTATCGCTGGGGAGAGCCCCAGGAGACTGCTTTTCAGCACTTAAAGGATAGACTTTGCAGTGCACCTATCCTCTCATTGCCAGAGGGCACAGATGACTTCGTGGTTTATTGTGATGCATCCATTCGGGGACTTGGATGTGTGTTAATGCAGCGCGACAAGGTTATCGCTTACGCCTCTCGTCAACTCAAGGTTCATGAACGCAACTACACGACGCACGATTTAGAGCTGGGAGCTGTTGTTTTCGCGCTTAAGATATGGCGACACTACCTGTACGGTACCAGATGCACGATTTACACCGATTACAGGAGTCTCGAGCATATTCTTAAGCAGAAGGATTTGAATATGCGTCAATGACGATGGGTCGAGTTACTAAACGATTATGAATGCGCTATCAAGTACCATCCAGGCAAAGCCAATGTTGTGGCTGACGCCCTCAGTCGGAAAGACACTCTACCACGGCGCGTGCGAGCGCTACAGCTTACGATTCAGTCTAATCTTCCTGCTCAGATTCGAGCTGCTCAGATAGAAGCATTGAAGCCTGAAAACGTCAAGGCTGAAGCCTTACGCGGCTCACGACAACAGATGGAACAGAAGGCAGACGGCGCCTATTACGTAACGGACCGGATTTGGGTCCCACTTTATGGCGGTTTACGCGAACTTGTAATGGATGAAGCTCACAAGTCTCGCTATTCGGTACATCCAGGGTCGGATAAAATGTACCACGACATCAGCACTACTTATTGGTGGCCTAGCATGAAGGCCCACATCGCTACGTACGTTGGAAAATGCTTGACCTGTGCGAGAGTCAAGGTCGAATATCAGAAACCAGCTGGCCTACTTCAGCAGCCTAAGATACCTCAATGGAAATGGGAAGAAATTTCCATGGATTTTGTTACAGGCCTACCTAGATCCCAGCGGGGGAATGATACCATATGGGTGATCGTGGATCGACTCACCAAGTCTGCACACTTCCTACCTATAAAGGAAACGGATAAGTTCTCCACTCTAGCAGACGTATATCTCAAAGAAGTTGTTTCGAGGCACGGGGTGCCCACATCTATCATTTCGGATCGCGATGCACGATTCACGTCAGAACTATGGCAAGCGATGCATAAGTCTTTCGGCTCAAGGTTAGACATGACCACAGCATATCATCCTCAGACGGATGGGCAGTCTGAACGAACGATTCAAACTCTTGAAGACATGCTTCGGGCATGCGTTATAGATTTCGGCAATGGCTGGGAAAAGCACCTCCCTTTGGTGGAGTTCTCGTATAATAACAGTTATCACACCAGCATCCAAGCCGCTCCATTCGAGGCATTGTACGGGCGTAAATGCCGGTCACCTCTCTGTTGGGCAGAGGTGGGGGATAGTCAGATCACGGGTCCAGAGATAGTAGTGGACGCCACAGAAAAGATCGCACAGATACGACAACGCATGGCGGCAGCACGCGACCGTCAGAAAGCCTACGCGGACAAGCGTAGAAAGCCATTGGAATTTGAGGTCGGGGACCGGGTTTTATTGAAAGTTTCACCCTGGAAGGGTGTGGTTCGTTTTGGCAAACGGGGCAAACTGAATCCGCGGTACGTCGGACCATTCGAAATTATCGAAAAGATTGGCAAAGTAGCATACAAGTTGAACCTACCAGCTGAACTCGGGGCAGTTCACAATGTCTTTCATGTGTCGAACTTAAAGAAGTGCCTATCTGATGAAAACCTCATCATTCCTTTCAAGGAACTCACTATTGACGAGCGGTTGCAGTTCGTCGAGGAACCAGTAGAAATCACGGACCGGGATGTGAAGGTCCTCAAACACAAGAGAATCCCTCTTGTCCGAGTTCGTTGGAACTCCAAACGTGGCCCAGAGTACACCTGGGAACGCGAAGACAGGATGACAGAAAAGTACCCCCAGTTATTCGAAACCAATGCTACCACTACTGAGGTTGAAGCTACTACTTCGGAATTTCGGGACGAAATTCCAGATCAACGGGGGGAGGATGTGACACCCCAGGAAAACCAGTGAACAATACAGTTTACCTAGCTTCCTCAGTGAGTGCATACCAAATTTCGGGACGAAATTTCCAATTTGTTGGGGATAATGTGACAACTCGAACTTTAGACTCGCTTTGTGTAACGCTATGTGCTTATGTGGACTAAATTATATGTTGGGATTTAATAAATGTCTTGTTATTATGTGTTATGTGAGCTTTGTGAAACATGTGTTGTGCTTATACTGTATGTATGTATGTACCGAACCGCACAAGAATCACACAACACACACACCTACATTGGATCGCACAAAGCCGTTGGGCTTTACACCTTGTACGCGGACCAATAGGGCAGCCCATGTAAGGGCCGGCCCACCCCCTCTAACCGTGTAAACACCTTAGGGACTTGGTCTTTTCTCATTGGTTACACAACACAAGAACACACACCAAGAAACCCTAGTTCTCTCCCTAGGCCGACGGCAATCATCTTCCTCTCTTTCGAAGCTTGTGGTTGAATCACTCTCATCCTATCTCAAACGGTTAGTGTTTGATTGTGTTTTAGTGATTGAATAATGTTATTGTTACATGCTTTGATTAGGACGATTAAGATTGATTGTTATGTTGAACAATAGGAACCGTATAGATATATAGACGATCTTGTGGATCGGTTATGCATGAGAATAACTTAGAAATCGATTTGATGATGTTTGCTAAACTGTGGTGATGTTACGTGGTTCGAATTATAATCATGATGTTCATGAAATCAGCTCAAATATGTGCTACGGGTTATGTGGATGTCTCGGTTACATGTTCATATAACTTGATAGACTATTGTTCATATGAATGTTGTTCATGATTGATTGGATTAGGGTACTTATGAGTTAGTTAAATTGCCATGTTTTGATCGATCGTGTTGATAATGGAAATTGTTAGTGTTGTTGATTGATAATCACAAGAATGGAAACCAATGAAATTAGTCAAAGGAATTAATTTGATATATGTAACTGATTTGCTTGATTCTTGGAAGTTGTTAATCAGTCGCACAAGATCACACGTACAACAGGTCCACTCGCACAAGTGAACCTGCTCGCACAAGACTTGATCCAGTCATACAAGGACCAGTCGTACAATGTGACTTCAGTCGCACAAGAATTGACAGATCACACAAGTTGTTGGGTTAGCCTAACTGTTGGGCCGGACAGCCCAAAGTGTCTCGCACAACCCAGCTGAATCGTACAAGATCAGCCGGATCGC
Source organism: Helianthus annuus (assembly GCF_002127325.2). Classification (NCBI taxonomy): domain Eukaryota; kingdom Viridiplantae; phylum Streptophyta; class Magnoliopsida; order Asterales; family Asteraceae; genus Helianthus; species Helianthus annuus. The sequence continues at coordinate 129,508,886 of NC_035443.2, read as the reverse complement.
ACAACGTCTTTTCATGTTGTTTTGGGCCGTATGTGTTACTTGATAGTTTAGGCCGGATAAACTGTTGGGCTGGGTAAGTAGCTGATCGCACAAGTCCATTGTAAACGCACAAGATTGACTGTTATGTTAATTGGACCGTATAAGTCATGTTTACTACTTGTTTTATTTTGGGCCGCTTGCTATTGGATCACAATCAACATTGTTTGGGCTGACCTTTATATTTGACTTGTTAATTAGTTGGGCCGGGTAAGGTTTGGGCCTAGACTCACATCGCACAAGATGGTTGGGCTCGCACAAGTTCCTTGGCCCAACCATCCGAATAGCACAAGTGGTGTATTCAATGTGTTGACTGTTTACGTGCATACGTGTTTGCCATGATGTATACGTGCACTATTTGAACCGAACCTGACTTGTGTGGTAACCCTGTTAGGACGTGGTTGACCACCCTTAGTTCAAGAGCCTTTTATTTGTGTATCTGCCGAGCAAACCAAGGTGAGTTCACACAGCCAAGGCATGGGATTCCCGGGTTGGGAATTGGGTTGGATATGTTATTGTTAAAGGAGTTACTCGTACTTACGCATATACCAGACTATAGACCATCGTCCTCAGGTTAGTCAGGACACGTTACGTAAAGCCTACGTAACCCAGTATGTTTGCCATTTGTCTCCCGGGTCGGGAGGACACGTTACGTAAAGCCTACGTAACCCAATACCTTCTACTGGCTTCCGGGTCGGAAGGCCACGCTACGTAAAGCCTGCGTAGCCCCCACGCGTACCATGTCCTCGGGGAAGGGCACGTCACGTAAAGCCTACGTGACCCTGTACGTTTTCCTGTTCTCGGTAAAGAAGAACACATGGTCGGAAGTTAGTCTAGTAAGTACCATAATGAGAAGCCCGTTATAAAGGATAAACGTGAGAATTCCTCACCAATAGAATACACTTGCTTGGGAAGCCTTATTAGATGAACTTACGCATGATTATTACAAACTTATTTCCTGTGAACTCGCTCAACTAGTTTGTTGATTATTTGCTGCATGCCTTGCAGGGCCTTAGGTATACTTGGAGCTTGCACCAGAGGAGAGGCGGGTCGTTGTGGACAAGAACTCGTGAATGCCTATTAAACACTTTTACATTCACACATTGATACTTATGTTTTGGGTTTTACATTTAATGCTTCCGCTACTTAAACAGTGTTTGGTTTTGGAACATCAATCGTATCTATTATGCTATGTTTGATATGATTGATGGCTTGATCCTGGTCAGTCACGCTCCCAAGCGGTGGTGTTCCGCAGGTGGATTTTGGGGGTGTGACAATGGTTCTCGGCATGACTCCAGGAAATAGCAAGACTTATCTGAGCACAGACTCAATAATCCCACGTGCCGGCTGCCATGGCGATATCGACTTACTCTATCCAACGGAATACCTAGCTATACTGAATTTCAATGGTTGGCCACCACATGAATTAGAGCTAAAGGTTAATGTTCCAGTAATACTTATTCGTAACATCAATCAGACATCTGGACTTTGCAATGGCACAAGGTTGATCGTCACTCAACTATTGTCCAGGGTCATTGAGGCACAAATTATGACCGGTACAACAATAGGACAACGTGTCTATATACCTCGAATCACGTTGACTCACGTAGATGAACAACTTCCTTTCACTTTCAAAAGAAAACAATTTCCCCTAAAACTTTGTTATGCAATGACGATAAACAAAAGTCAAGGTCAATCACTAAACAAAATTGGTATTTATCTTCTTGAACCATTGTTTGGACATGGTCAACTCTATGTGGCACTTTCATGTGCCACATCTCCACAATCACTGAAAATTTTATGTGTTCCAAATGCTAATGCGCCACTAAATTTTACGAAAAATATAGTATACTCAGACTTTTTAAAGGAAATAGATGACGCCTTGGCCAATAATTAAGAAACCTATATGATCATTACAAGATTGATCCGTTTCTGAAAGACGGCGTAATAGACTACCCTCTATATTGTTTAATAATGATATGCCTATTTCCTAGCTACCTTAGATTATTATGCTCGCTAATTCATGACAAAATCATCAGCTCTTTCTTTTTGATGTACCTAGATATGTTACTAGACTTAACCAGTGACCAATAGGTGGTTCTAAAGATAACAAGCAACATACTAATCTTACAGTAAGCATAATATCTAAAGAACTGTGTATTAGATACCCTTTTATCAGTTAATAATTTCCCAATTGCATAACCAATTGTTGGTGCATTTTACTTTTCCATTCACTAATTGATCATAAAACTTATTTGCACTAACTTCCTTTTTTTTCAACAGGAACGAATTTGACATTTTTTTCCTTTGGAACCTATACCAAAAGTATGTTCTTTTTTTCCCATCTTGCTTACCTTCCCCTATAATGACTCAATATAAAAACCATTGTTACTTACGCACTATTTTCCTTAGGACATAAATGATGCAGCAAATTGTTGATGTTAAACCCAATTAAGTGCTCCTTCCACTACACATAAGAGTCATCAAGAAATGGAAAACGTAGACGATGGATTATCTGAAATCACAAACAATGGATCAAGATTTGTGCTACCTTTTTGTAGACAAACATGTATGTTAAATAAAGATATATCTACCATTAAGACCATTTATAACACATAATTTAATTTAACTATGAGCTACCCACAGGGATCTGCAATAGAGGCAACTGCCAACCCAAAGAAAGAGGCTTATTTTGATTCAAAGTTAAAAATCGGCTCATGCTACAAGGTAAGTGAATACCTTGCAATAAAATCTCGAGAATACATGAAGGTCGTCCCACACGATGCAACTCTAAGGCTTGGGACTACAACAACTTTTGAACCGCTTCACGACAACAGCATACCAACTTAGTATTACAATTTTGCAACTTATGATATGCTTGCAAGTCGAAAGGCAAATCCAAGACCATTAACAGGTAATAACAATGCTTTATTCTTTTGTAAGCATGAGAGAAAAATTAGGCATTTGAATTCGCGATGAAACAAAAAGAAAAATTGGGCCTCAGTTTCTTATCATTAGTCAACTGAATAGTATGTTCCTGAGAAGTGACTTCAAACAGAAATTGGGGTCGTTTCAAGTGTTGAAAAATTGGGAGAGATGAGGTTGTTTATATAAGAATAAAACCTGCTGGCAATGGAATAATTTGATGCTTTTTTCTGCAACAAAGACGCCCATTAAATAAATAGATAAGGGGGGCTGAGCATTTTGCAGAAACGGACCCGATCCGACCCGAAACCGAATAATAAACAGAGATATTCGGGTTTCGGTACAGGTTATTCGGTTAACCCGTAAAGGACGTTCAGGATGTGGACCATTGTATCTGTAAATTCATGAAAAGAATTTCATGTCCTCCTTTGATTATTTTTTTCGTTCCATTTTCTTTTGGCAAAATGATACTGAGTTTTTTAATAAGGCTATCAATGTTGCAAATCATCAAATTTTCAAGAACCCTAGAAGTAATTGTAATAAACGAAGAATAAAAAAATTTATTACATTAAATATAGTTTTTTAAGTCTGCCAGATTTCAGTTTTACAAATAAATGAATAATATCTTAACGTCTCATAACACACATTTATACAGATTACATAGGTCGTGTGGAAACAGTATCTCCTCCGTTAAGAAGGGCATGCAAGAATACCATCAAGGTTAAAATCCAAGATGAATGGTTAGTAGTTCGCATAACTAAAACATAACATTTTCATGTTAGACTTAATCACAAATAATATACTCTGTTTTCTTTTATCACATACTTACCGGAAGAGGAAGAATGTGATTGAGATCACTTTCTGGGCACAAACGATGTTTCCGTATGAAAAAGAAAATGCAATGGGCCAGCTGCTCGCAGTTACAGCAACCATCGTAACAACGTTCCAAGGTAAGTTGCAAACCATTACACCTTACTTCCTTTATTATAGAAATTTCATGTATGTATTAACAACAAACATGTCCCTTTACCAGAAAATCTCTAGTTAGAATCTACTGATGCAATGATGGCAGTTCTAAACCCAACCATTCCAGAACTACAAAGCTACATTACAAGTAAGTATTTGCGTCTTAACAACATAATTTTCTCCTAGGTGCTTGATTATCCAAACACTAATGATGTCCTCATTTTCGATTATCAACTAATACATCAAAAATCAAAGAAGCCCATAACCATTTCATAGCAATATATAGTTTTCAATTTTTCATATGCATGCTTTACCTCAAATAATTAATATTAAATAGTAAACTCGCAATTATAGATTTAGCAAATTGGAAAGATCAGAAACAGTTGGACAAAAGAACCAAGTTTTATTGGATTGACCAAATACAGCGAACAAAGTTTACCCACAAGGCAATAGTGACAGAAATCACTGAAGATCGTAAATGGTTTTATGTTACATGCCTAAAGTGCAAAGGCAAAGTCCACATACAAAGGGCTGAAATTCCACGCTTCGTATGCAAATACGATGGCCATGTTCCTAACCCATCTTTCATGTAAGTCTCCTTGAACTCTCATATAAAAAACACATAATGTATGACTGAAACAACAATTGACCTCCAATCTTTAGGTATTGTGTTAACACAACTATAGAGGATGAAAGTGACAAAGCAAAGGCTGTTTTCTTCAACGAAGCAATTGAACAAATGCTAGAAAAATCTTGCTACAACATGGTAGTCAAAGATGGACACACAATCCGAAAATTATACCTCCAGATATTTATAAGGTCAGGTGAAAAACTGTAGTTTTAGACATCTCAATGAAACAAGACAACTCAATGGCCATAAACAAAGATGGAATACTACCGGCCATAATTCCAGTAACCCCAGATCCTAAAACAACAACTACCAAAAGAGGCGCACCGGATTCGCCAAGTATATGCAAATATATCCATATTTTTTAAAAGGTCAAATGCATAAAACTACCTATAAAATCCTTTTACTATTACACAGATGATGAAACACCAGGAAAGCAAGAAAAGAAGTAAAAGGACAATGGGGAAAGTAACATTTTTGTCAGATCAGAAAAACCAAGATGCATCCTTGCCGATTTTGCGCCTTCACAAAAGCTCTCTTTTGCGACACACATACAAGAACAACGAACGCTTTGGCTTTAGCACAATATTTTGGCATCAACAACAAGATTGGAAAAGTCAAGATATCAACATCTCACTTCACAGAAGCCATTTTGTATTCAGCAACAATGTGACAACCCTCACAATTACAGGTATCCGTACACTTAATTAATATTAAATTTGTGCTTAATGACTGTGCTTGATTACAACTGATGGTTAAAATGCTTTCTGATTTCTGTTACATACGTACATATGCATCACATTTCATACTGTCACTCCATTTATTACACACCACCTTTAGTGACAAACCTGATGCACAAAGCACAGTTAGCACAGTGAGCGGATAACCCAGAAAACATGTTGACAGTGCCAGCACACAGACAGACAACGTTTTGAGGCCAATATGAGCCAGAGACAGGATACTACACCAGTGGGGAGTGTAGGGAAGTGAGGACCATAAAACTGCGTCACTAGGTGATAGTTAAAGTGTCGGGAAGTGCCTAAAACACACTTTAAGTGTAGAATTCTGCATTTTCAGCAAAAATTCAGCATTTAATATGCTAGTAATGTGCCAAAAATATGGCAGAATGGTCCTGTATACTTTCCTAAGTGTCGGGAATTGAAAGTGACACAAAAAGCTATATAAAAGACACTTTACGGAATAATTAAGCACTTTAACGGAACAGTATCAAACCGAACAACTAGACAATACCCGGAACACAAGAATATTGTCAAATACATTGTTTCACTTTTACTAAGCTAGTTATGGTCCCCGAACACCCTAACACACTATATATTACATAACACACTTAAACCACTAACTAATCACTTAACCTTCTAACTAACTAAACTAACTAACCATTGCATCCCAACTAAACCAACCCCCCCCCCCCAAAACCGGTTGTGAAGTGGGACCCCACCACTTGATTTTCTTGATTAGTTTAATGGATTTGTATGTACTTATGTGGACATTAGACCTAATGGACAAAGAAATGTTGGAAAGGTTATATATTAAACCACAAGTACATCACATTCTCATATCACCTTCAACACACCTCAAACACTCTCTCCCTCTTCCTCTAGTTCGGTCGTGAGCCACCACCTCCCTCACCATCATCATTCGATCATCTCCAACCAATCTAAGGGCATACAAAGGTGTTAAAGTGCATACAACGAAGCTTGGTGTTCTCGGAAGTTGAAGGACCTTCTCTATTTGCTATTAACCACCTCATTTCTACTCTTGATCTTCCCTAGCTTAAAAGCTAGTAGTAAGTCTCTTGAATCCTCATTTTACTTCATGTTTAGAGTGGTTAATAGTTATTGTATGCTGAAATCTTATTAACAAGAAAAGAACATGAACACAAGACTTGAACATAAACTAACTTGATGATGAAATATTGTTAAAATGATGAAGTAATGTTAAGTATGATGTTGTGTTGTATTGTTGATGATTACTAGTGAGATGATGTTAAACATCATGGTGGAACTTGTTAAGTTAAGATTAAAAACTTAAGTTAACAAGTTAGGAGGTGATTAGTGATTTACATAAAAGAATCACCTCCATGTTTAATCATGAACTTGAATGAATAAAAGGTTTCTTGAAAAATAAAGATCAAAGTAGGTTGATAATCATGTAGATCTAAAGATCCATGAGTGGTTCTTCAAAAGAACCAAGTTAAAAATATGAGTTTCATAAAATCTTGGATCTTATATAAACTAATCTCATTTTTGGTGGATAAACAAGTGTAGAAACACTTGTGTAACAAGAAAAGTTCATAAAGAAATATTTTTAGAAAATATGATTGGAAGTTGTAAACACTTAAACTCTTTAAAAATAAAGTTTTTAAAGAACTAATCACATTTTAGAAGGTAGCAAGACTTACTAAGAATGCTAGTAAGTTACTACATATTTTTACAAATATTCAAGTCCATGAAGTAGTAGTTATTACTTGATTTTGGCAAAATTGGTAAGTAAAGGTTGATTGTTGATGATTGTGAATGGATTGTAATGATTTTTACAAAAGAAAATGATATGCTTATAAGCATGGACACCTCCATTTACAAAGGAAACTATGGCGAAATTTTTCTAAAAATCCAACACTTAGAAAATATTTTCTAACAAGTGTTTACAAATATATTTTTAACTTTCCTTTCAAAATAAACTTCGCCATAGTTTTTATTACAAAAATACCAAGTATCGGAGGTTGATTTTTGGTAAATAAAAATTGATAAATATACATTTAGTATATATATTTTATACTAAAACGCTTGTGTGAATATTTGTATATTTTTGTGAACTAGTTATATTATTTTAGGGTAAAGTAATATAACTTAACAAATACCATGGAAATTACAACTCCAAAATAATACCAAAACTCTCACGGAATAAATATTTAAGTTACGCATTTGTTATTGCAACACGGGACGCTAAAACGTAACTTATGTGATATTTCAGAAAATACTCTTACACATACATTTTTGGTAAAATATTATTTTGGAAATTAATGAAGTAAAATATATTATTTTTGGGAAATATATATACATATATATATATATATATTGAATTAAGGTGTTTTTGGACAAATAATTTAAATATATTTTTCTAAGTGGGATTTAAAGTATATTTTTCGAAATTACAAATGTACATGTCTAAATACCACCATCCTTGGGAAGGAAGTACGGAAGTTAAAATACTTGAGAAGTATGGATACGAAATAGTTGCCTAACTATTATTCCTAAAAACAAAATTTATGTTAAAATAATTATTATAATTTTAACAAGAAGTCACAACTTGGAATAATATCAAAGTAACGTAACCCAAAACCTTCATACTAAGCAAAGGCACGACCCGCTCGTCTAATAGACATTAGTACGTTGTAGGTCGCCTGGTAGCTGATCAAGTTTGAGTTGACGTTACGACACAGGAAACACACTTCAGTGAGTTCATGTCCCCCTTTTCTTTAAACTGGTTTGTTTACTTACTTCGGGGGTGAATACATGTTACAAAGGGATACTTACAATACTATTGGTATGATTAGCCTAGGAAAGAACCATAGATCATGTGATAGGGTAGGCGGATACTTGGGACCATTAATCCTCGTATCAGGACCGAGGGGCATGAGTGATAGATCTATTTGGCTGTAGCGAGCCCACACCCATGAGGCCGGGCGGCCCATAGAGGTGACTATGTCTTCTAGCCGGAAGCCCGGTACAACTTTGCTAGGTTTGAGTCTTCCTACACCGTCACACATATCAGTGGCCTTGCAAACCATTGGTGATCTTTTCCTTGTTTGCAATCACACCGAGACATACATACATTATTTACAAAGGTTTATACATACTCACTTACACATGAACTCGCTCAACTTTTGTTGATTTTTCAAACTACATGTATTTCAGGAAACTAAGGGATCTGGCAAGTGTTTGCATGCGTGTCAAGCTGCGCTAAATAAAGATGTCACCCAAGGTCGTAGGGTTTGGGAGGTGTAACCCTTGCCTGGACGGGTCACATGTCTCCAAACCATGTTTTATTTAAGTCTTTTGTGGTGTCTTATGAACATGTTTTAAAACAAGTATGGTTTGTAATTTATCTTAGGTGTCGACATTTCCAAACAATGATGTTGTGGTATTTTTACATTTAATGAATGGATGAACATCTTGTGTTTTATTTCCATATAGCATTGTTATGATTGTTGCTATGGTATTAAGAGGTCACACCAAGATAATCAACGCTTCCGCAAAAGCCAGGGTGTGACAGCTTGGTATCAGAGCCTCGATCATAGCGAACTAGGATTCTTTCTCGAGTCTTGACTATGATCACTAGGGCTCTCACGAAAACATTTTTACAATGCATACACTAAACGTCCAGATCCAGGGTACAAACATTTTTACAACCAAAAGGCACAAATACACTTTTCAAAGTTCATGGTTCAGTCCTAGAGACTGAGGGAGTTCAGCCTTAGAGGCTGGGGAGGTTCAGTCTTAGAGACTAAGGGAAGTTCAGTCTTAGAGACTGGGGAGGTTCTGTCGACTGAGCGATGACTTGACATGATTCCACCAATGTCTGAAAATAAGGTGGGCACTCATTTTCGTTGCATGATTGATATGGTAAAGTATAGAAACTCTGATATGGTGAAGGATAGGAATTCCGATATGACTGTGGCTCTGAATATGAGTTAGAAGAGTAATATGTGGAATACCCCTGCGAAGGATATGACTGCGGCTGCACAAGAGGGTTAGCATCGAAATCTATGGGACACCCCGAATCATTTGGACAATATTTTGTGTAATGGGGCCCTCCACAGATAAAACACATGATAAAAAATATATAAAAAAAATAACTAATAAAAATCTATTAAAAAAAACGATTAGACACACTACTACTAGACACAAACCCTAAGACTCAAACTACAAATATTACCAATTAAACAAATAAGATCAGTCAAAGCTAACAACGCAATCGCCTACGTGTCCCCGGCAACGGCGCCAAAAACTTGATGTGGTAAATGTGGTCTGTAAAAACTACTAACCTAATCTAGACACCCTAGTTTTAAATTTATAAACTAAGACTCTCTAAATGCTAGACCACTGACAGGCAAGTGTACCTATCGTACGTAGTAAAGCCTAATGAAATCCGAGTATCGAACCCACGAGACACTAGCGACGCTAAACTAGACTCTGACTCAACTAATACTTAACTGGTTTTATTGTTTTGGATTTGAGGATTTTAATTAACTAATTCTACTAAAACGAATAAATAAGAGAACGAAACAAGCAAGCAAGATTGGTGAAGTGACAGGAAGCAGACAATGATGAGAAAGAACTACCCAGGCTTCGAATCCCTAAAATCATGCAATGCTACTCTGACAGTGACAATGGTTAAATATCCTACTCCCTCAATTGACCCCCCGCTAGAGATGTCCCAAATGAAGAAGCAAGACTAAAGGTGAAGTGCTAGAACGAACCGGCTCGAGCTATCGATACCAAATCCTACGAAAATAGAATCCTTTTGACCTCAGAGACAGTTATGTTAAGAGAAGATCCCAAAATCGCAAAGCAAACCCAACTTTGATAATTAAAATCCTAGGAAACCTTAATTACGATGCAATAAACGAGCCCGAGCTATCGGTCACCCAATCTACCCACCAATAATTAGCTAATAACCTAGCTCACCCTAATTGTCTTTCGAGTCATAAGATGAGGATGCAAGTTTTAATATAGTGGTTTCAATTATTAGTCAACTTGGTCAATTTCTCAACACAATATTCAACCCGAAAATCCTAAGATCAACGAATTAAATTAAATCCTAAGTCTAGGGGGAATTTCTTCGTGCCTAAACCGCTGAATTTATTGACTAATAAAATAACCAAAACATACCAACATGCAATATCAAGATCAATATCAAAGAAAAGTTATGTAAATCACATCAAATAACCGAAAACATGTCACAAACGCATTACAATCCTCTAGTTCATCAAAACCCAGGTAGTTTAGAAGTTTAGCTACTCATAATCAAGAACCAAACAAATTCAGTTGTGAAAATCAAACAAAACATGGTTTCGATGCGAAAGATTAGAAAAATTAAATATAATATCAAACCCGTAATGCTCCCAACTTGAACCGAATATTTTTTTCTTCCTTTTGCACCCAAAGAAACAGCCGGCTCCAATGATGATGTTGTCAAAATATGCCTTCTGTCCAAATATTCTACTGCCTCCACTTCCTGCCGTCACTTGTGGTTTTCGAAAACAATTCCCCCCTCTAACGTAATAGGGCTCCCCCATATATTATTGGCGATACACCCTAACAGTTCACACAAATCGCTGGGCTTCAGCCCTTTGGCGGCCCACTCCCTCTAATTCCTTTTCTTTATAAATAAACAGCATCCAACACGCATATATATGCTTTCCTCAATAATAAATAATTTGATATATTATGCCTTTCTTTTTTTGTCTGCTCGATGCCAGCCGCCAACTTTAATAATAATATGGATTTTTTTTATTAATCACCTTCATAATAATAATTATGGCAGCCTTCAAATATTCTGATAATCACCGCCTCTCTTCACGTCTGATGTTGATATTGCCATCTCTTTTTGACTTTTATATATTGCCATCTCTTTTTTACTTTTATTCCCCTCCTACTTTGCCGTCAACAGTAGATAACTTCCAATAGGTTTTTTTTTCTTTTTTTTTTATTTATCTCCTTTACTCAATTTGTGGCATTGCAGCCCATTCACAGAAAATAGCGGCAAATTTCCTTTGGTCACTGGCACCTCACTCTGCCCAACTGGCTGGTTATTTTCATATTACTCTTTCTCGCTCCATTTGCATCAGGATCTGCCAAAACACCAAATAATGTAATATAATACTAAAAACTAAATAAAACAAATAAAAACTATACAAAAAACTATACATTTTACACGGGACAAATATGTGTATTTTACCACACATCAAATATCCCCACACTTAAACTTTTGCTTGTCCCTAAGCAAAATCCCAAGCAGCATGTCTAACTCAAATATTTTAACAAAAACGCAAATCTCGAACAAGTTAAAATGCGAACTACGAAGTCATCAAACACAACAGTTTCACAAGGCTTACATCGTTCAAAAGGTTGACGGATCATAACATTTAACTGAAAACGGGCTTACCTAATCAAGCTTTTCTTACCTTCAAGCAACCAATCATGCACTGTCAATACCCCTCACAATATCACTCATCTCTCGGCTGATAAATATGTAATTTTGAGTGAACTCTCAAAACCAAACTATGAAGCATACTATCATAAGCTTGTACGTCAATCAGATTTCCACCTAATTGTAAAAATTTAACACGGATCAAGAGGGCTTTACTGGGTAGGTAAGGGCTAAAGGTAGGGTTTTTTTTTTTTTTTTTTTTTTTTTTTTGGAATAAGTGGCTAAACACAAAATCACATGATAAACCGGATAAGCACGAAACAAATACTAACATATTGGTCATTTTGACCCACAACTTTATTCTATTTTTTCTTTTTTTTTCCTTTTTCTTTTTTTTTCTTTCTTCACAAATATAATAATCACATAACACGATCCGGCTATCAAATCACAAACGGGTAACAAACGAATGGCTAGGCTCAAAGTGGTGTATCTAGGGGTAATGGTGAAACAGGTCAAACACAAAGGTAACACAAGCAAGGTGATCCTAATGCCTCTATCATATCCATGCTAAACCCTAACCGAAGGTCTCAAACTGTATCAAAACGCACAAGTTCTAAAGTAATGCAACAAAGTCGATAAACACACATGAAACGAAAGTAGTGAACATATAAATATATGAAACATGTAAAGGCTTAAATCTCACTATCATGTGGTAAATAGGGCTACCGATATTGACAATGCACAACCAATAAACTCTCCGGCTCCATCCACTATCCTAGGCATCCCAAACCCTTTTACTTCCCAAAACTGATTCAATCAACCTACTATCCCGCAACTTAAAGAAACAAGTGCTCTCCGACTCGTAGATTCGACAATTAAACCGCTTTTGACCGACGTTTTGAAAATCGTTTTCTACGCGCTAAAGGACCGGGAGTCGCAACTTATTTTTTTTTTCAATTTTTTTTTGATTTTTTTGTATTTTGTATTTTGTATTTTTTTTTTACTCAAGACTCTCTAACTAAGACCTAAACGATAGTTTCCCATCCCGACACTTAAACTCTACATTGCCCTCAATGTAGGATGGAAACCGACTCAAAAGACAAAAATAAATAAGAAATAAAAAGACTAAGGGCAAATTGGAAAGGACTTAGCTGGTTTTATAATCACGTAAGCTCCAAAACTCTCGTCCAATCAAGCTCGATCGTATAGCATTTTGGTCGCGATCGGCTCTAACTCCAACTGGTACACTCGGAAAATTCCTTGAAATTTGCTAAGCAGCTCCAAAAACACCCGAATGGAGATTGAGTACGGGTGGTACATATTCAAACCTGCATAAACAAAAACAAGCAAAACCAAAGCAGTACCGACTCAAAAAAAAACGACTCAAAACTACTAAATTAGACTCATGGTACAAAATAAATATAAATGACTCAATATACAAACTCTACTAACTACCGAATATATAAAATTACAAAACTTTACAAAACTTCCCCACACTTAAATTTAATCAGGAGGTTTTTCTTTGATCTGGACCTTATCTAACCCGTTTAATTCCACCCGGTCCTCACAAATAATTAAAAACTTCATCGGTGGAATTACAAAATATTTTAAAAATTTTAAACGGGTCAGACCACCAAAATTTGAACTTACCTGGAAGAAACCTGATACGATGCATGTAACGAGGAAGATGGTTGTCTCTGCACTTTAGTGTTGCCTTGAACTTCCTTTTGCACCACATTTGTATCCCCATACTTTGTCGATCCAAGTTCCTTCGTGCCTTCTCCCGTGTTTTTAATTGTGGTGGCGATCCAACTTCTAGCTTTTCCACGGGCCGGCTATCAAACTTCTCTTCCGCTTTCTCTTCTACGTTCGGTGTATATCTGATCTCCATGGTCGGCGTCTCTACAAGTAATGTCTCTTTCTCATCCTCCATCTTGTCAAGTGGTTCTTCTTTAACTTCTTCACTTCGGGCTGTGGTGTAGTCAGGCACCTCCAACTCTGCCTCTTCTACTACCCCCTCATCATCATCACTCCAAAAGCCATCATCAATATCCCTTGGCGTGGGACACAAATAGCTGGAATTAACGACTTGCTGAACCAGAGGTGGGACTTCAACGTCCATTTTCGTCTCCGTGACTGGAATTATCTCCTCAATCGACTCTTCTTCGTCTTCCTCTGAGTCTTCTCCCTTCCATCTCTTATATGCAGCCAATTGCGCATCTATCTCTTCATTACTACACGTGAAATCAATTATGAACTTACCATTCTTCTCTTCTCGTTCTTCCCGGTTTACCTTATCATTTTCATTTGTACTCTCAGTATCCTCAAATGGCGTCTCCTTTGAATCTGAAGGCATCGCCCCTTGAAAAGTGACCGGACAATCTTCATACTTGTGCGGTCCAGCGCAACGCCGACAAAATGGATCCATGGGTTGATTGTTGCTTTCCCTCAACATCTGTTCTAGTGCTGTTGTCGACTGAGCGATGACTTGACATGATTCCACCAATGTCTGAAAATAAGGTGGGCACTCATTTTCGTTGCATGATTGATATGGTAAAGTATAGAAACTCTGATATGGTGAAGGATAGGAATTCTGATATGACTGTGGCTCTGAATATGAGTTAGAAGAGTAATATGTGGAATACCCCTGCGAAGGATATGACTGCGGCTGCACAAGAGGGTTAGCATCGAAATCTATGGGACACCCCGAATCATTTGGACAATATTTTGTGTAATGGGGCCCTCCACAGATAAAACACATGATAAAAAATATATAAAAAAATAACTAACAAAAATCTATTAAAAAAACGACTAGACACACTACTACTAGACACAAACCCTAAGACTCAAACTACAAATAAGACCAATTAAACAAATAAGATCAGTCAAAGCTAACAACGCAATCGCCTACGTGTCCCCGGCAACGGCGCCAAAAACTTGATGTGGTAAATGTGGTCTGTAAAAACTACTAACCTAATCTAGACACCCTAGTTTTAAATTTATAAACTAAGACTCTCTAAATGCTAGACCACTGACAGGCAAGTGTACCTATCGTACGTAGTAAAGCCTAATGAAATCCGAGTATCGAACCCACGAGACACTAGCGACGCTAAACTAGACTCTGACTCAACTAATACTTAACTGGTTTTATTGTTTTGGATTTGAGGATTTTAATTAACTAATTCTACTAAAACGAATAAATAAGAGAACGAAACAAGCAAGCAAGATTGGTGAAGTGACAGGAAGCAGACAATGATGAGAAAGAACTACCCAGGCTTCGAATCCCTAAAATCATGCAATGCTACTCTGACAGTGACAATGGTTAAATATCCTACTCCCTCAATTGACCCCCCGCTAGAGATGTCCCAAATGAAGAAGCAAGACTAAAGGTGAAGTGCTAGAACGAACCGGCTCGAGCTATCGATACCAAATCCTACGAAAATAGAATCCTTTTGACCTCAGAGACAGTTATGTTAAGAGAAGATCCCAAAATCGCAAAGCAAACCCAACTTTGATAATTAAAATCCTAGGAAACCTTAATTACGATGCAATAAACGAGCCCGAGCTATCGGTCACCCAATCTACCCACCAATAATTAGCTAATAACCTAGCTCACCCTAATTGTCTTTCGAGTCATAAGATGAGGATGCAAGTTTTAATATAGTGGTTTCAATTATTAGTCAACTTGGTCAATTTCTCAACACAATATTCAACCCGAAAATCCTAAGATCAACGAATTAAATTAAATCCTAAGTCTAGGGGGAATTTCTTCGTGCCTAAACCGCTGAATTTATTGACTAATAAAATAACCAAAACATACCAACATGCAATATCAAGATCAATATCAAAGAAAAGTTATGTAAATCACATCAAATAACCGAAAACATGTCACAAACGCATTACAATCCTCTAGTTCATCAAAACCCAGGTAGTTTAGAAGTTTAGCTACTCATAATCAAGAACCAAACAAATTCAGTTGTGAAAATCAAACAAAACATGGTTTCGATGCGAAAGATTAGAAAAATTAAATATAATATCAAACCCGTAATGCTCCCAACTTGAACCGAATATTTTTTTCTTCCTTTTGCACCCAAAGAAACAGCCGGCCCCAGTGATGATGTTGTCGAAATATGCCTTCTGTCCAAATATTCTACTGCCTCCACTTCTTGCCGTCACTTGTGGTTTTCGAAAACAATTCCCCCCTCTAATGTAATAGGGCTCCCCCATATATTATTGGCCATACACCCTAAGACTACTCGGTATGGTGACCGAGGGATGGACGGCGACGGGGGTGGCGGCACGCGGGCGACAGAGCGGTGCCGAGAAGAAAGAGGGGGGCCCACATGTGTTGCTCCGTGCTGGACGGCGAAATTCCGACGGAGAGGAAGATGACTGGACGGCGACGGAAGGGGCGGCACGGTGTTCAAACCGGCGACGGACCTGGACGGTAGGGGGACGACCCCCATACCGTGTAGTCTAACAGTTCACACAAATCGCTGGGCTTCAGCCCTTTGGCGGCCCACTCCCTCTAATTCCTTTTCTTTAAAAATAAACAGCATCCAACACGCATATATATGCTTTCCTCAATAATAAATAATTTAATATATTATGCCTTTCTTTTTTTGTCTGCTCGATGCCAGCCGCCAACTTTAATAATAATATGGATTTTTTTATTAATCACCTTCATAATAATAATTATGGCAGGCTTCAAATATTCTGATAATCGCCGCCTCTCTTCACGTCTGATGTTGATATTGCCATCTCTTTTTGACTTTTATATATTGCCATCTCTTTTTTACTTTTATTCCCCTCCTACTTTGCCGTCAACAGTAGATAACTTCCAATAGGTTTTTTTTTTCTTTTTTTTTATTTATCTCCTTTACTCAATTTGTGGCATTGCAGCCCATTCACAGAAAATAGCGGCAAATTTCCTTTGGTCACTGGCACCTCACTCTGCCCAACTAGCTGGTTATTTTCATATTACTCTTTCTCGCTCCATTTGCATCAGGATCTGCCAAAACACCAAATAATGTAATATAATACTAAAAACTAAATAAAACAAATAAAAACTATACAAAAAACTATACATTTACACGGGACAAATATGTGTATTTTACCACACATCAACTTGATACAAGACTACGTCGAAAGATGTGATGCACTAACAGACTCCCCCTCAGATGTTGACGAGTCGTAGTGTCAAGTCTTCACCATCTTCAGTCTTGATCAGTCTTCGTTCTTCTCTGAAATATTTGTCATTGCAAGAATCCTCATTCTCTATCTTCATCATCAACAAACTTCTCTCTCTCAGATGTTGACACGGTGTCTTCAGACTCCCCCTCTCAATCTGCTGGGATCGTAGTCTGGAATTCACGACTTCAGAATTTATCTTCAAGATTGATACATGGCTCTATTCCAACACAGAATAGTCACCTGGCACATATATACCTGCACAATCTCTACCCAAACATAAGTTTCTCCAAAGATTAAATCTTTACACCAATTTAGAAACTATGTTGGTAAACTACAGTAATGATTTTGCATACAGGATCTTTTCCTAGCTCTTATCATTTTCACATTCACTCTCCCAAACCTGTTCTTCATGTTTAGCACTTAGAATTTCGAAAATCAGTTTTTCAACACCAGTTGTCAAAAATCTTTTTAGATTTTGCAAAAAAAATTTATGCTAAAACACACTAAAATCTTTTTGGATTTTCTGAAAGAAAGTAACTAACACCACTTGTAAAAACACGAAACAATGCAGAAAAGAAATATTTACAGATAATATTTTTGTGAGTTCATGCAAGAGGATCATATCAGTTTCTGAGACATATCAACAACACCGTTAAGCTTGATTTCATTTTAAGCTCTAAACAATTTACCTAGATTGTCAGTATGTTTGTCCTCTTAAATTTTCACACAGATTTCAACTGTTTCGAGATACGCAATTAGTGTCTTAGATACTTAAGCTTATCCGTGTGTCCCACTACTTGAATATACTCCCGTATCCAGATCCCAATATTCAGTCTTACATGTGAGTATACCACAGATGATATCTGTAAAGGGGTTATGTGCGAGGGTCGTGAGAGCTCAGGTCGATACTTCCGTATAAGCAGAGAGATGACGGCTTCGACTTTCGGTGTGTCCCCTTTAGAGGATCTTTTAATTATAACAGCAGTGACTATCAATTTTATTATTTCATCGGCATGCTGAGGGCGATGCTATATTTCAAGTATTTGCAGAAAGCATTATTCGGGGACTAGGTCAGTATTTCCATACAGCAGAAGTCCCGGGATAATACCCCAGATATCACTGAGCATAAAGACCTAGTATCTCAGAATAAGGGACCTTTCAAACAAGATTTCAGGGGTTACCTATATATCCAAGCAGTTTTGTTAACCCACAGAATAAGCAAGTTTGATTTTAGATTTATATCTCGTTATAGTTTACTAAATGTGCAAAAACCTACTGACATATCCACAGTAAGATTGTTTATCACATTTTGACTTTACATTTCTTTAGCGTGTCGCGATAGTCCACTGATGTACTATCATTTCCTCTTTTAGCAACCAAAACTCATTTTTCAGTTTTATCATGTTTTTGGCTTTTTCAAATTTTCTGATGTTTTTGGATTTTCTAAAATTTCTTACTCCCCCTAAAATTCAAATACATCTAATGAAAATTGAAAACAAACTATACAGAACATGACAACTGATATCAAATCGCCTTAATTCTCCATCCGTTTGGCTTAAAAAATCAGAACTCCCCCTCACAACAAACTATTTTCCCATAATGATTTGAAAACACTCAAGTTTGTTTTAATCAGAATGGTTTTTTCCGAAAAATAAGCTTGATGGATTTTACCACTTGTAGATTTGTCAATTAACAAATTCGGGGATGTGGTTCATCAAATTTGTCTTTCAACCTTTTGTAGGAAAAATTCAAGTACAAATTAATGTCCTTGATTTATCATAAACAGATATGCACAAACAAATCTTCAAACCTGTTTTTCAACCAATTACCATCTGTTGGTTGAATTCTCAAGGTTCCGATTCCTACTCCTCGCTTACAAACCTGGGAGTTCCGGCAAGTCCTGCAAAAACTTCTCAAATACATTATACCAAACATGATAAAGAATGATGCCGATTCCTGATCCGCAATTACCAACTTGGGATCTCCGGCAAGTCAGGTTTTTACTCTTTAAAAAATATATCCACCCAAGCCTGACCTTCCTTGGGTGTAACAATCTCATCATCTTTTCTTTCAATAGACTTGTGAACACATCGTTTAGAAGCATAAAATTCTTTAACACCTTTGGCCTTACCATTTACCATTTTGCCAAAAATGTGTTTCACATTTCCGTTGAAAGTCTTTTCAACATCAAATTTCATCTTATCAGAATAAAATTGATTTGAAATTTCAACTTTTCAAACTTTCTTCATAAAATTTTCAGCACGCAAAGGTGGAAAATTTTCATCGTTCATAGTCGGAACTTTTCTTTCAACCTTTTTCTCAACACATGGCTCCTCTGATTTTGTGGAATCAGATTCATCACCAGAAATATTACCTGAATCTTTCACAACACATTTTTGATTTATAACATTTTCTTTTCTTCTTGAAGCACTCTTTGAACATTCTCCTTTTTCAAAAGTTGAATTTTCAAAGCCAGTAAACTTCCGGGTTGACAGTTCAATCTTCTCGACAACCTTTTCTTTCATTTTATCAGAGACTTCCTATTTTGGTTTGAATGTTTCGGACAATTCTTCGCAACATGACCAACAATTTTACACTGAAAACAGGTTCTCTTTTCAATCTTCTTTGGAACATCATTCTTCTTCAGTTCTTCTTGCTTCTTGGCAAGGAATTCCTGATTTGTCTGCTTTCTGAATGATTGTTCTTTCTCAGCTTCTGACGTTTTCCCTGAAACAAACATAGTTTTTGGTTTATACATTTTTTTATTTTTATAGTTTTTCGGTGGAATAAAACCAAGACCTTTCTTTTTGAAATTACGATTATGGTTTGATTTCTTTTGAAAACTGTAACCACAATTGTAACCCATTTTCTTGTTGATTCTTTGTTGATCTCTTGAAGTGTATTGTTTACGTTTTCCGGAAAGATGTATATCTTTTATTTCTGAAATATTAATTTCTGTTATTTTGAAAACCTTTTGAATCATTTCAAGTCTGACACTACTTATTGGAAAAGCTTCATCAGAATATAATTTGTCAGAATCTTTCAAAGTGTATGCTACTTTGAATGATTCATCATTCAAATTAGATTTTGAAATCAAAAACTCTTTATCATAAACCCGTTTGTCCTTTTTGAATGTTGGCTTTGACGCATTGGACCCTGACTTTGACTCGGGTTTGGACTCCATGTTTGACTCCTCACTATCATCTTTATCTAACACCTGATCAACCACACTTTTTATCAACTTTGACTCATGATCAGTGTCGGATGACATGTACGTGACATCAATATTTTCTGGCAAGTTATCCGATGGCCCAGACTCCCATTCTAAATTTATTGCTTTTTCGACTCTCTCGGAATTTGGATTTCGAGGTAAATATCCATTTTCGACCGGGGGCGGACATCTATTATAGACCACACTTGATTTCTTACTAGAAGTTTTCACTTTTCTTCATCTTTTGTCACAGATTTCTTTTCTTCGGTCGTCTTCACTTCTTCAAACGTCTTCAAATTCTCCACAACCGGATAAATCCTGTCAACAACAAAAGTAGAACATGAGTAACTTTCTAATAATTTTTTAACTTTCTCAGTTTCTATCTTTTGTGTTGCTAACTCCAACTCCAGATCAGCACATTTCTTTATATGAAAATTAGCATCATCAAGCTGTCTCAGGTACGCTATCTTTAGTGTATTCATTGGCACAGCTTGTTCACCACTCGAATCAGTATACTTGTTGATTTCTCTGTTCATTGTATCATATGATTCTTTCAATCTGTTTATGTTATGCAGCAACTCATTGTTCTACTTGATTAAAGAATCACAATTCATGCACTTTTCAGGAACTTTGACAGGTTCAGCATCAATTTTTACTTCAAATTCAGGAACCTCTTTGACTGTTCTGTTTGAACGTAAAAATTCAGCTCTTCTTTTTCTCTCAGCTTCAGCTTTTAATCTCTCTTCCTCTTCTTCCTCTTCTTCAAGCTTTCTTCGTCTTGCTTCAGCAGCTTCCATGACTTTCCTGCTTCTTTCTGCACATTTCAAATCATAGGCATTAGCAAAGAAAGCATTAACATTTGAAGTGTTTTTGGACATCTCTTTGGCCATGAGATCTTGATCTGGACAAAAATCGTCCCAACAAAAACCTTCAACCAACTTTTCATCATCTTGTTCTGCCAAACATACTTTGCTGTTTGTTGGAATATATTTATCCCATGAAAAATTTTCATATTTGCTTAGACATGCTCTTTTTGATCCGTCAATCACATCTCTCCCATGTGCAGTTTGTGCCTGATGCTGTGCTGGTGGTGTGACTTGATGATAAATTGCCTTTTTGTGATAATCATTATTTCCAAAAGGATTCTGAGCTCCAGTAGCTTCACGATTTTTGCACTCCCTCTTGAAATGCCCCTTTTCCCTGCAACGAAAACACGTAACTTTAGATTTATCAAAGCCTAAAGTTGAAACATTTGCATCACGGAAATGATCTCTTCCCGTAATTTGTTTAAACTTCTCAGCACGTCGCATCACACTAGCCATGCACCATTTGATGTCCATTAATTCCATCTCTTCAGCATCAATTTGATCGTAATCCTCTTTCGTGAGCATTGGATTACCGATCTTTCCGGCCACAAAACTACTATAAGACTCAAGAACCATTCCCAACAAAGACATTTGATTTTTAGCAATCTCTTTAGTGTAATCTTGATCATTTTCAATACTAAGAACAATATTGCACTGAAGTTTTCTTCCATTCTTCGTTACAGAAATGTTTGGATCGAATGATGAAAATCTTGTGCTGCTTGATCCTTGGGATGATTTCTTTTCAGAAGAATCTTTAACTCTGAAAGCAGTTTCGATTTTCGAAGAATGATTTGTTGATCCAGTAGCACCACTCTTGTAGTACAAGCTGATATCCTGTTCTCCATCGTAATTCTTCATCCTGGCTATCTTTCTCTGTTCCATCTCTTGAGCTTCCAGGTGTTTAATGAAATCTCCCAGTGTCATATTCTTGTAATCTTTTCTGTTGGATCTTAGCATCATCAGAAACGTTCCCCATGTTTCATGTGGTAGCGCATCTGCAATTTTTTCAATCAATTCATCAGTATCTTTCTTAATTCCAAGTTTTGTCATATTTCTCACCAAGTTACAATATCTATCAATTATCTGCTTGGTGTTTTCAGATTTCAAACCACGGAATAAGTCAAATTCTTTCTTCATGAGAGACATTTTATTTTTGAGCATATCATCACTTCCAACAAACTTTGCTTCCAATTCTGTCCAGATTGAATAAGCAGTTCCATCATGTTGAAGCAATATCAAGATATCTTCTTTTATCGCTTGCTGAAGCAGACTCACCATGAGTTTCTCATCTCGATATTTCTTTTTATCTTCCGTACTCATCTCTCTAAGTGTTAACATAACATTATTTCTCGTGGGTCTAATATATTGCTCTTCAGTATGTTCCCACGCATCTAAATGATAAGCTTCGACCCAATTTCCAAACCGTTCAGACCACACATTATAATCATCAATATCCATGAGTTTAGGTGGTTTCTGAGACATTCCGGTTTCATTATCAATCAAAGCATTCTGAGTAATTGAGATTGGGCTAGCAAAGGCGTTATAAAATTCGTTGTCCATTGTTCAAAGTTCACCGGTTCACAAATTTGCAAGTTTAGGCAAAATGTTCTCTCAAGTGAAACACTAACTGTCCAGAAAAGCGGGACCTTGATTGTAACTTCAAGTGAAACCCTGAGTTGTCAGTAAAAGCGAAACCTTGAATGTCTTATAAGTGGAACCTTCAAGTGTCTTATAAGCGGAACCACTAAGTTGTCAGTTCAAGCGGAACTATTGATTTAGGTGACACTGAAGCGAAAACTACACTGTCACTGAAGCGGACCAGATGAGTGGATCAGATAAGCGGACCAGACGAGCGGATCTACTGAAATAGTGTCTTTGAAGCGGATCTATCAGGTACTTTCGAGCGAACCTACTCCAAAATATGTCACTAAAAGCGGAACTATCTGACCCTTGAAGCGGAACTATTTGATGACGTCACTCTTTGCACAAATCCGTATAAGCGAAACCACTAAAATCCTATGTTCTAGATTGATTTTAGCTTTGAAACTTTCAAGGATTTACTAATACATGATTCTGAGTGCAGTGTGTGAAATTGAGCTGGTTTTACCGTGAAAAATTTTAAAAATTTGAAGAAAGTGTAGAAAAATAGATGAAATGCAGCTGAAATGGCAAGAACTCCTCCTCCTGAGCTCTGATACCACTTGTAGGATCGTGTTCGGCCCTGTTTAGGTCGATCAGAAGAATTCCTATCCAAATCAAAAGGCGGGAACTAATGATTTGGTGCTATTTCAGTTGGATTCACTTAAATCTGCTGTTGTATTGAACAATAACACATGTACACGTTCTGACAGCACTTCGGCAGCACTTCGTGGCTCACCGGAAGAATACACACACACCAACCACTAGATCCGCTTGAATGTCCCCTATATATAGATGAGGAGGTTTCTCTTATACGGTCATGTCTGTATAAGCGAACCTATCATGTTCATATAAGCGTATCTATTAACTTGTTCATATAAGCGAACCTAAGACTATGACACATAAGCGAAACCTATTTAAACACTTGTTTCTAGGATATCGTGCCATATCTAACCTAAACAAACCTAGACTTGATACAAGACGACGTCGACCGATGTGATGCACTAAGAGTGTCGTCAGCTGTACCATTCATGTCTCAGTTTCCTCGCACTACAGCACCTTTTGCACATATGGGCGAGCCATTTTTGTGGTCATCGCCCAATGTTATGCCCCTGTCAGAGCCATATCACCCGTTTCATGTCAGATATACCATAGAGGACATACTTACATCCCTGCAGCTACAGCAGGATGCTTTGAGTCATTGAGTCGGGGAGCTAGAGAGGACTCCACGCCCCCCCCCATGTCACTGTCAGACTCCTTTTTCCGCACCACACGCTCCCCTTCCGCTACCCCCTGATTCGGATATTCGCTTCCTCACCTCCGAGCAGCTGATTGCCTACTTGCTGCGCATCATTCATGCACTTGAGGAGGACTGGGTGTGCTTGCGCCATTTGATTTTCTTCCCTCCTCCTCCTCCGCCATCAGCGTAGCTATATTTTTGGTTTGGTGCAAGTAGATTGTTTTGGTGAGAGAGTCGCAATTGGGCCAGCATACGAAGACTTTTGGAAGACCACACTTTTGTATATGATTTGCGTAGACTGACTTGTATTTTGGGGGTGATGTAACCCTATGATCTTATTTTGACGTATGATGTACTGTAAAACATGTAAAACTATATTGTGGTCGTGATTAATGAAAGCTCAATGGCAACGTTCTCACTACATGCTTTGTTGAATTATTTGTTTTATATTATAACATGGGATGTTATGTATTATGAGGTTGATGGATGTTATTATAAATGCATATTTACTATACTTACTATGACCTGACCAATATGATCATCTTTTAGAAGATGCCTCCACGACGAAACGCACACCTGCCTACTACTGAGGCGGAACTCCAGGAGCTAATTGCCACAGGTATAGCACAGTATGCGGCCTCCCACGTAGAAACAAGCAGGAATACCTCAAACAACAACAACAATCCACCCATTGATAATGTCCCTGTCGCTTGAGACACATTACGATACATTTGGATATTTCTAGCACATTCGCTAATACCATCTGTAAATACTATCGTTTGTGCAGGGTGTACCTACAAACAATTTCTTGACTGTAAGCCCGTAAATTTTGACGGCACTGGAGGTGCTGTTGCATTCGTCAGGTGGGCAGAAAAGACAGATTCTATTCTAAGGATGAGCAAGTGTGCTCCCGAGCAACAAGTTACATACATCTCAGGGCTTTTTCTTGATGGTGCCCTATCATGGTGGAATCTGCAAGTGCAAACATTGCGAGAAGCGGCGGCGTATGCACTAACATGGGCTGAGCTGAAAGAGCTCATGAGGAAGAAGTATTGTTTACGGGCGGAGATACAAAAGCTAGAAACGGAATTCTGGAACCTAAAGATGGAAGGCCCAAAAATCGCCGAATATGTTAAGAGGTTTCATGATTTGTCCCATGTGGTGCCGTACATGGTCACGCCCGAATTTAAACGCATTGAGCGCTTCATCTGGGGATTGGCACCCCAGATCATGAGCATGGTAACCAGGTCCAAGCCTTCAACGATTACTGAAGCCATTGATCTTAGCGTGGCACTTATAGAAGAAGCCATTCGGTTGAACAAGTTTTCAGTTTCTGAACCGAAAAAGAAGGAGACTCGTGTGGAGTCATCTGGAGAGAACAAACGAAAGTTCTTCAACTTTAAGCAAGGTACCAGCAGTTCGGACAAGAGGAGTGAGACTAGCGCACCGGCTAAGGCCAAGGGAAAAGGGTATATGGGCACCCTGCCCAAGTGTAACACGTGTCAGTTGCATCACGAGGGACGATGCAAGTCTATGAAATGTGAATCTTGTGGAAGAATGGGCCACTCAAAAGAAACTTGCTGGGTTGGTACTGGCCATGGTGGCTAAAGGGGTTTTGATAACAACCGTGGAGGTAATGGAAATGGAAACTGCCCACAAGGAAGGAATGGCGGAAATGGAAACCGTGGAAATTTCGGGAATCAAGCGGGAAATGGTAACCGCAACCAGAACAATAACCAAGGCGGTAATGGAAATGGTAATGGGAATGGTCGAGGACCAGGAGGTTTTAACTGCGGAGACGTCGGGCACTTTAAGCGGGAATGCCCAAAACTGAATCAAGCACAAGGCAGAGTCTTCAACATTGGAGCGAGGGAAGCACGCCAGGACCCGAATGTTGTCACTGGTACGTTCCCTATAAATCAACGCTTTGCATCTGTTCTATTTGACACTGGTGCCGACTATAGCTTTGTATCGTTAGAATTTAAGAATATGCTTGGGTTAGCTGCTAGTAAGTTAGACATTCCGTACTCAATTGAACTGGCTAATGGGAAACTAGTTGAAACAAATGAAGTCATCAGAGGATGCGCGATAGAGCTGGGTGGACGCGAATTTACACTAGACCTACTGCCAGTCGAGTTGGGAAGCTTCGATGTGGTAGTAGGGATGGATTGGTTGTCAAGCAATAGAGCTGAAATTGTATGTCACGAGAAGACCATCCGCATCCCAATAGCAGATGGAGAGACAATTGTGGTTCATGGAGAAAAGCGCGATACGCCTCTGAGGATCATTAGCTGTCTAAAAGCTAGAAAGTGTTTACAGAAGGGATGTGATGCCTTCCTGGCTCACATTGTTGATAAAGGAGCCACGGAGCCAAAGATAGAAGACATTCCAGTCGTAAAGGAATATCCTAAAGTCTTTCCAGAAGACTTGCCAGGATTACCGCCGCAAAGACAAGTCAAGTTTCATATTGACTTAGTTCCAGGCACCGCGCCTGTAGCTAAGGCACCCTATCGACTTGCACCTTCAGAGATGCAAGAGCTGTCAACGCAACTTCAAGAGCTGTTAGACAAAGGATTTATCAGACCAAGCTTCTCGCCTTGGGGAGCTCCAGATTTGTTTGTTAAGAAGAAAGATGGTAGTTTTCGCATGTGTATCGACTACCGAGAGCTGAACAAGTTGATAATTAAGAACAGATATCCTTTGCCAAGGATCGATGACCTGTTCGATCAGTTACAAGGTTCAAGTTTCTACTCAAAGATCAACCTTCGATCAGGTTATCACCAGTTAAGAATTCAAGAGGAAAGTATTCCCAAGACTGCTTTTAGGACTCTTTATGGACATTACGAGTTCCTGGTTATGCCGTTTGGTCTGACAAATGCGCCAGCTGTATTCATGGATTTGATGAACCAAGTTTGTAAGCCGTACCTCGACAAGTTCGTGATTGTGTTTATTGATGACATCTTGATCTACTCGAAGACGAAGGATGAGCATGAAAAACACCTAAGAGCTGTTTTAGAGCTACTTAAAAAGGAGAAGTTATACGCAAAGTTCTCGAAGTGCGAGTTCTGGTTACGCGAAGTCCAGTTTCTTGGACATGTGGTTAATGGAAATAGAATTCATGTGGATCCCACAAAGATCGAGGCGATCAAGAACTGGGAGACTCCAAAGACGCCAACCGATATTCGACAGTTCTTAGGTTTAGCTGGTTATTATCGAAGGTTCATCGAGGATTTCTCGAAAATCGCTCAACCTTTGACCTCCGTTACCCAAAAAGACAAAAAGTTTGATTGGGGAGACAAACAGGAAGAGCCATTTCAGCTGTTGAAAAACAAGCTATGTGACGCCCCAATTTTATCTCTACCCGAAGGCACGGACGACTTCATGGTATATTGCGACGCCTCGCGTCAGGGTTTAGGCTGCGTGTTGATGCAGCGACAGAAAGTTATAGTGTATGCTTCTCACCAGTTAAAGGTCCACGAGAAAAATTATACCACGCATGATTTGGAGTTAGGCGTGGTGGTATTTGCATTGAAAATCTGGCGACATTACTTATATGGCACGCGATGTACAATCTATACTGATCACAAGAGCCTACAGCACATATTTGATCAAAAGGATCTTAACATGAGGCAAAGACGTTGGGTTGAACTATTGAACGACTACGATTGTGAGATCAAGTATCACCTAGGGAAGGCGAATGTGGTCGCCGATGCCCTAAGTCGAAAGGAAATGATCAAGCCCATAAAGGTTAGGGCTTTGGAAATGATCATACAAACGGACCTCTCATTGCGCATTCGTGCCGCGCAGAGAGAAGCTCTTAAAGAAAGGAATATTGAGGATGAGTATCTCCGTGGGATGGATAAGCAGTTGGTACCAAACGGGGAAGGAACTTTGTGCTTTATGAAACGAATTTGGGTTCTTTTGTTTGGTGGTTTGAGGAAGGTTATTTTTTATGAAGCTCACAAATCTCGGTACTCGATTCATCCAGGAGCGGATAAGATGTACCAAGATCTTAAGGATTTCTATTGGTGGCCAAGGATGAAGGGCGATGTTGCGGTATATGTTGGCAAATGTTTAACTTGCGCCAAGGTAAAGGTTGAATACCAGAAGCCTTCAGGTCTCTTGCAACAACCTGAAATACCCCAGTGGAAGTGGGAACAGATTTCTATGGACTTCATAACAAAATTGCCAAGGACGCCCAAGGGCCATGATACGATTTGGGTAATTGTAGACCGTTTAACGAAATCTGCGCACTTCTTACCCATTAAGGAAAAAGACAGCACGAGTAAACTTGGTGAGATATACATGAGAGAGATTGTTGCATGACATGGAGTGCCTCTCTCGATTATCTCTGATAGGGATGGAAGATTCGTGTCAAGGATTTGGAAATCCTTTCAAGAAGCTTTTGGTTCTCAGTTAAATCTGAGCACCGCGTTTCACCCGCAAATAGACGGACAGAGCGAACGAACAATTCAGACATTGGAAGACATGTTGCGAGCTTGCGTAATGGATTTTGGTTGAATTTTCATATAATAACAGTTACCATGCAAGTATTCAAGCCGCACCGTTCGAAGCTCTCTATGGACGCAAATGTCGATCACCGATTTGCTGGGCTGATGCGGGTGATAGACAATTAGTTGGTCGGAAATTGGTCCAGGAAACGACAGACAAGATTGCACAGATCCGAGAGCGCATTAAAGCGGCTCGTGACTGACAAAAGTGTTATGCGGACCAAAGGAGGAAACCTTTGGAATTTGAGGTAGGAGATATGGTGTTACTGAAGGTTTCACCCTGGAAGGGTGTGGCACGCTTTAGGAAGCGTGGGAAGTTGAATCCTAGATACATTGGTCCATTCAAAAGTATGAAAAGGGTTGGTTTGGTAGCATACAAGTTGGACCTACCTGCTGAACTAAATGGCGTTCATGATACATTCCATGTATCAAACCTGAAAAAGAGTCCAACTCAAGAAACAGTGGTCATTCCTGCCAACGAAGTTCATATCAACGACACACTCCACTTTACTGAAGAACCCGTTGAGGTTACGGATTGGAAAGTTAACAAAACACACAGGAGTAGTGTCAAGCTCATCAAAGTTCGATAGAATGCACGACATGGACCAGAATTCACATGGGAACGTGAGGATCGTATGAAAGAGAAGTACCCACATTTATTCCCCAAGACCCCTGCAGCTAGAGGCAGAACCTAAAATTTCGGGACAAAATTTTCTTAATGGGGGGAGAATGTGACAACCCTCACAATTACAGGTATCCGTACACTTAATTAATATTAAATTTGTGCTTAATGACTGTTCCTGATTACAACTGATGGTTAAACTGCTTTATGATTTCTGTTACATACATACATATGCATCACATTTCATATTGTCACTCCATTTATTACACACCACCTTTAGTGACAAACCTGATGCACAAAGCACAGTTAGCACAGTGAGCGGATAACCCAGAAAACATGCTGACAGTGCCAGCACATAGACAGACAAAGTTTTGAGGCCAGTATGAGCCAGAGACAGGATACTACACCAGTGGGGAGTGTAGGGAAGTGAGGACCATAAAACTGCGTCACTAGGTGATAGTTAAAGTGCCGTGAAGTGCCTAAAACACACTTTAAGTGCAGAATTCTGCATTTTCAGCAAAAATTCAGCATTTAATATGCTAGTAATGTGCCAAAAATATGGCAGAATGGTCCTGTATACTTTCCTAAGTGTCGGGAATTGAAAGTGACACAAAAAGCTATATAAAAGACACTTTACGGAATAATTAATCACTTTAATGGAACAGTATCAAACCGAACAACCGGACATTACCCGGAACACAAAAATATTGTCAAATACATTGTTTCACTTTTACTAAGCTAGTTATCGTCCCCGAACACCCTAACACACTATATATTACATAACACACTTAAACCACTAACTAATCACTTAACCTTCTAACTAACTAAACTAACTAACCATTGCATCCCAACTAAACCACCCCCCCCCCAAAAAAAAAAAAAAACGGTTGTGAAGTGGGGCCCCACCACTTGATTTTCTTGATTACTTTAATGGATTTGTATGTACTTATGTGGACATTAGACCTAATGGACAAAGAAATGTTGGAAAGGTTATATATTAAACCACAAGTCCATCACATTCTCATATCACCTTCAACACACCTCAAACACTCTCTCCCTCTTCCTCTAGTTCGGCCGTGAGCCACCACCACCATCACCATCATCATTCGATCATCTCCAACCAATCTAAGGGCATACAAAGGTGTTAAAGTGCATACAACAAAGCTTGGTGTTCTCGGAAGTTGAAGGACCTTCTCTATTTGCTATTAACCACCTCATTTCTACTCTTGATCTTCCCTAGCTTAAAAGCTAGTAGTAAGTCTCTTGAATCCTCATTTTACTTCATGTTTAGAGTGGTTAATAGTTATTGTATGATGAAATCTTATGAACAAGAAAAGAAATGAACACAAGACTTGAACATAAACTAACTTGATGATGAAATATTGTTAAAATGATGAAGTAATGTTAAGTATGATGTTGTGTTGTATTGTTGATGATTACTAGTGAGATGATGTTAAACATCATGGTGGAACTTGTTAAGTTAAGATTAAAAACTTAAGTTAACAAGTTAGGAGGTGATTAGTGATTTACATAAAAGAATCACCTCCATGTTTAATCATGAACTTGAATGAATAAAAGGTTTCTTGAAAAATAAAGATCAAAGTAGGTTGATAATCATGTAGATCTAAAGATCCATGAGTGGTTCTTCAAAAGAACCAAGTTAAAAATATGAGTTTCATAAAATCTTGGATCTTATATAAACTAATCTCATTTTTGGTGGATAAACAAGTGTAGAAACACTTGTGTAACAAGAAAAGTTCATAAAGAAATATTTTTAGAAAATATGATTGGAAGTTGTAAACACTTAAACTCTTTAAAAATAAAGTTTTTAAAGAACTAATCACATTTTAGAAGGTAGCAAGACTTACTAAGAATGCTAGTAAGTTACTACATGTTTTTACAAATATTCAAGTTCATGAAGTAGTAGTTATTACTTGATTTTGGCAAAATTGGTAAGTAAAGGTTGATTGTTGATGATTGTGAATGGATTGTAATGATTTTTACAAAAGAAAATGATATGCTTATAAGCATGGACACCTCCATTTACAAAGGAAACTCTGGTGAAATTTTTCTAAAAATCCAACACTTAGAAAATATTTTCTAACAAGTGTTTACAAATATATTTTTCACTTTCCTTTCAAAATAAACTTCGCCATAGTTTTTATTACAAAAAATACCAAGTATCGGAGGTTGATTTTTGGTAAATAAAAATTGATAAATATATATTTAGTATATATATTTTATACTAAAACGCTTGTGTGAATATTTGTATATTTTTGTGAACTAGTTATATTATTTTAGGGTAAAGTAATATAACTTAACAAATACCATGGAAATTACAACTCCAAAATAATACCAAAACTCTCACGGAATAAATATTTAAGTTACGCATTTGTTATTGCAACACGGAACGCTAAAACGTAACTTATGTAATATTTCAGAAAATACTCTTACATGTACATTTTTGGTAAAATATTATTTTGAAAATTAATGAAGTAAATATATTATTTTTGGGAAATATATATATATATATATATATATATATATATATATATATATTGAATTAAGGTGTTTTTGGACAAAAATTTAAGTATATTTTTCTAAGTGGGATTTAAAGTATATTTTTCGAAATTACAAATGTACATGTCTAAATACCCCCATCCTTGGGAAGGAAGTACGGAAGTTAAAATACTTGAGAAATATGGATACGAAATAGTTGCCTAACTATTATTCCTAAAAACAAAATTTATGTTAATATAATTGTTATTATTTTAACAAGAAGTCACAACTTGGAATAATATCAAAGTAACGTAACCCAAAACCTTCATACTAAGCAAAGGCACGGCCCGCTCGTCTAATAGACATTAGTATGTTGTAGGTCGCCGGGTAGCTGATCAAGTTTGAGTTGACGTTACGATACAGGAGACGCACTTCAGTGAGTTCATGTCCCCCTTTTCTTTAAATTGTTTTGTTTACTTACTTCGGGGGTGAAATACATGTTATAAAGGGATACTTACAATACTATTGGTATGATTAGCCTAGGAAAGAACCATAGATCATGTGATAGGGTAGGCGGATACTTGGGACCATTAATCCTCATATCAGGACCGAGGTGCATGAGTGATAGATCTATTTGGGTGTAGCGAGCCCACACCCATGAGGTCGGGGCGGCCCATAGAGGTGACTACGTCTTCCAGCCGGAAGCCCCGTACAACTTTGCTAGGTTTGAGTCTTCCTACACCGTCACACATATCAGTGGCCTTGCAAACCATTGGTGATCTTTTCCTTGTTTGCAATCATACCGGGACATACATACATTATTTACAAAGGTTTATACATACTCACTTACACATGAACTCGCTCAACTTTTGTTGATTTTTCAAACTACATGTATTTCAGGAAACTAAGGGATCTGGCAAGTGTTTGCATGCGTGTCAAGCTGCGCTAAATAAAGATGTCATCCATGGTCGTAGGGTTTGGGAGGTGTAACCCTTGCCTGGATGTTCACATGTCTCCAAACCATGTTTTATATAAGTGTTTTGTGGTGTCTTACGAACACGTTTTAAAACAAATATGGTTTGTAATTTATCTTAGGTGTCGACATTTCCAAACAATGATGTTGTGGTATTTTTACATTTAATGAATGGATGAACATCTTGTGTTTTATTTCCATACAGCATTGTTATGATTGTTGCTATGGTATTAAGAGGTCACACCAAGATAATCCACTCTTCCGCAAAAGCCAGGGTGTGACAAACAACGCTACAAAACTATGAAAGCAGCAAGCAAGGACCATAACTTTAAAACTCAAAATTGTAGTATAATCCTAATGTAACCTCTATATGTTTATAAGGCTATTACTCTTATTTCGGTTTTCTTAATGTTTATGCCACCAATTATCACCTAATGCATATGCGTCGCATCGCGTCGCATCGCTCGCGGGCACAATTCCTAGTTAATTCTTATTAAGAGAAACTAATTTGAGAAAGAAGAGAGTAAGTGAAAATCTATATATTATTATAATAAAGCAAAACGAATTTTGGCCATTTGGCAACCACTTAAGCCATTAATTGTCACGTGTTAGTGTTATACGTTTTATTGTTTTGCTTTAGAAGGGAAAACACAAGGTCTTTGTTTCAAATTCTTTTCTCACAAATTTTAAAGAAATCAGACTTTCCTTTTTGTGCAGACTATTTCCTTTTGAATGTGATTGCAAATCATAAACCCTAATCTTTCTTCCATATCCTCACCACAATTCCGTTTGCATATTCACTTTCCAATGATCCTACATCCGAATCGAAAGAAATCAACCAACAACAGGTATGTTAAATCCCGATGATGTTTTTTGAAACCTAGATCTTTTCTTTTTGACATAGGTTTTCTAGACATTCATTTGAACTTCAAATGTTGAAATCATATATCTATAATTATGTATAGATACATATTTTTATTAGGTTGTTGTTTTAAATGAGTGTTCTTTGATAACGATCTTTTTTTTTCATGAATGTTAATCGCTGAAATAATATATCTGTAGTTATGTATAGATACATATTTTTATTAGGTTGTTGCTTTACATAAGTGTTCATTGATAATGATCCTTTTTTTTCTTGAGTGTTAATCACCTTAATTAATTATGTATAGCTTCATTATTTGTGTTTTTTCTTTCGTTATGTTTCTGCAGAAGTAACTAAATTGTATTTAATGCAAAACTCACATGCTTACCCTTTCCATTACGGTTTCCATGACACGACAAAAAAAAAATAATCTTGACAATTTAGTTTTCAAGTATGTTAAGCGTTTGTAATATTATTTTCTTCATTAATTAATGTGTAGAAAATTACTTGCATGAGATATTAAGGATGTGTCTTCTTTTTAAGGTATATGCACTTTCCTTTGTTATCTTTTGTAACAATATTTTCTTCATTAAAAATTTACTTGCATATGATTAGTTATTTTACACAGATTTTTAACTAGATATTTGTTGATCCGTTAAATTTTCAATATTTAATTATTTTAACATTTCCAATGTAAACTTCGATATTATTTTAAAGATTCAGTTATGTCCTTTGATTTATTGGCATTTGATTATATTCTTTCAATTTAACATCTAATTATCAATAGTTTATTTAAGATTATAAAACTTATTCAATTTACCAACATTTCTATAGTAAATCTTAATCAATCCACGATTACACATGTATTTTTTAAGTTTAAATAATTAAAAATCTTTTTGATTATTTTGATGTATCATTGCAATTTTAGTTACATTCCTTTTTAAGATTAATCAAATCATCCTTTATATTTATGAGATTTATTACATTAATTTTGAGATTGTGTTCTTCTTTATATAAAGTTTAACTAAATTGTAAATCTAATTTTGTTATAACTCCCTTAATTTTTAGTTTCATTTTTTAAGTCGTCGTACCTAAAACACTTACTAAATACAATAATCTTTTAAAATATAATCTATAGTTATAACTGATATAAAATTATAAATGACTTCTAAATATTATAATATATATTTTACGCATTTAAATTATAAAATAATTAAAGTTTTTAATTATGTTGAAGAATGGTAATAGTTTAAATTATCTTTTTTTATTTAAATAAATTAATATAATAATTATTACCTTTTGTATAGTGTTATTATTTTTAATGAAATCTTGAATAATTACTGAAAATCATTTCCATATTTAAATTCCAATTCCTTAAAAAAATAATGTATGAACCAAACATCCCCTTGGATATATAGTTTCTCCCCCATGTGGTTTCAGGGAAGTAGGTTAGTGGTGGGCCCTATTTATTAATTTATTATAATAGTTGGTTAATATATAATATGTTATTTAAAAATGCAATTTGCGTCCCTGTGGTATTTCTCAAACATCAACCTGAGCCCCTAAATTAAATTTTTGGTTTTTTGAGCCCTTGACCTTATGAATTCATAATACTTTGAGTCCCTGCCGTCAGTTTGACTGTTTGAGGCAGGGGTAAGACCGTCTTTTGACATATATTAATAACACTTTGCGTCCCTATGGTATGAGTGAAATATCAACCTGAGCCCCTAAATTCATTTTTTGCTTTTTTTTCTTAAGAAATCTAATAATTCAAATTAACTCTTTTATTTTTAAATAAATGCAATCTAATAATTAACTCTTTTTAAATAAATGCAATCTAATAATTAAATGTATACTTTATATAACAAATTATTAAAGCCTAAATTCTCTTTTATTTTTAAATAAATGCAATATAATAAATGCAATATAATAACTAAATGTATACTATATATAACAAATTATTAAAGCCTGAACCGTATATTAAATGTAAACTTTTAATACATACAATACAGAGACAAAACGTCATACCAACTTCGTAGACTTGACGGAACTTACAGACTCGATAACAAACGACCGTAACATACAATACAGAGACATAACGTCAAAGATCCACAAGCAATTGTGGATCTTTACTGACGGGTGCACTTCGGAATGTAGCAGATATGAATGAATATAACCCAGTGTAGGTAATTACATATCTGCCACTGGGGTTATATTCATTCATATGAATGAATATAACCTAAGTGGTAGATATGTAATTAGCGAGCTCTGGAATTTCAAGGAAAATCGAAGAGCTACATTGGGGTTATATTCGTTCATATCAATCACTTCCTTATGTACACCGCACCATCTTCTAGGAGGTTGTCAAGTGTTCTCGCCTTCGTAGTTGGTGTTTTGCGTATCTTTACATCTGCAGCCATTCTATACAACAAAACACATTCAAATGAGGAACACATTCAATCCGAAACTGATCCGATCAGTTCTTAATATGAGGAACCCAAATCATCGAATCAAACCAAAAATCAATATGATGAACACACAAGAATCAAAACCAAAACACATTGAAAACCACTGATCCGATCAGTTCTTAATATGAGGAACCCAAATCATGGAATCAAACCAAAAATCAATATGATGAACCCACAAGAATCAAAACCAAAACACATTGAAAACCTCTGTTTTGATACCCTAAACCCTAAACCCTAAACCCACAAGAATCAAAACCAAAACACATTCAAACCCACATTGAAAACCTCTGTTTTGATACCCTAAACCCTAAACCCACAAGAATCAAAACCAAAATACATTCAAACCCACATTCAAAACCTCTGTTTTGATACCCTAAACCCACAAGAATCAAAACCAAAACACATTCAAAACCTCTGTTTTGATGCATTTTGAACAATATACTCAGTTGATACATCAAACCCAAAATCAACCCTCTGTTTTTTCAAAATAAACCCAAAATCATCGAATGGAACCCAAAATCAACCCTCTGTTTTTTCAAAATCAACCCAAAATCATCGAATGGAACCCAGAATCAAACCCAAAATCATCGAATGGAACCCAAAATCAAACCCAAAATCAACCCTCTGTTTTTTTCCAAAATCAACCCAAAATCATTGAATGGAACCCAAAATCAAACCCAGAATCAACCCTCTGTTTTTTCACAATATAAACACATTCAAATCATCGAATCAAACCAAAAATCAATATGAGGATGAAGATGAACCTGATCTGTTTGATGATGAAGATGTTCGATGATGAAGATGTTCGATGAAGATGATCTGTTGAAGATGAGGATGATGATCGATGAAGATGATGAAGATGATCTGTTGAAGATGATGATGATCTTGGGAGTTGGGAGAGATATTGGGAGTTGGGAGAGCTGTTGATGATGATAATGAAACCACTTGTCTGCTATTAAGTGCAGATATTAAGGGTGGGGGGTATTATGGACTTTTCACAACTGTCAAACGGTAAAACTGACGGCAGGGACTCATACTGTTATGAATTTATAAATTCAGGAGCTCAAAAAACCAAAAATTTAATTTAGGGGCTCAGGTTGATGTTTGGGACATACCACAGGGACGCAAATTGCATTTTTCTCTTATCTATTATTTTTTATTGTTAAAGGGTAGTTTTGTCATTTTAGACTTAGTGAAGATAATAGATGGACATTAGACCAAGCGATATGGGGGCCGGCTTAGGCCCGGCGAGGCCCGGCGCCGGTCCCCCACACCGCCCCCCTCGCCACGTCCCGTCCTTTCCGGCTCCCAGGCGACGATCTTCACGGGCCTCCCTCCTCTCACATATACCTATACATACATACATATATATATATATATATACACATATATAAAGGGGTTCATCCCCCACCCCTAGGTCCATCCCCTCCAAGTCCCTCCTATGTGGCGGTGACGTGACGGCCAATCCCCTTGGGGATGAGGCTCTCCATACCCGCTAGTCTTAGTGATAGGGGTTTTCACAGTTAAAAATTGCAAACAAAGAGTAGTATCTTTATAATTTCCAAATTTTGAGGACCAAAATTGCAATATGTGCAAAGCTTAATGACCATGCGTGCCGTGTAATTAACTCTTTTCTTTATTCTCCAAAAAGAAAGTATGGCAACAAATTTTTTGATTATAATATGTTACTATTTTATCTAACTAGTTGATGCCCCGTTCGTATTGCGGGGTGACGGCCGAATAATTCTCAATCAATTTAAAAAATACTATTATAGTTTTGTTAGGAAAAAAAAAACTAAAACGATGATAAAACCGTAGTTCTGAGCTCAGGGCAAAACTGTAGTTTGTCAGGATTAATGAGCGAGTGTTAGGCAGCTCATTGACATGGAAAAAATTAAATCCAGTCAACGAAAAAAAGACACTTTTATAGTTTTGCTAAAAAAACTAAAACAATAGCAATACTGTAATTTGAACTGAGGGCAAAGTTGTATTTGTTGACTTGGGTAAAATCGTAATTTGACAAAAGTTAAAGTGATGGCAATACCATAAATTTAAACCAGAGACAAAATCATAATATAATTTTGCACTAAGGACAAAATCATAATTTTAAGCTGGGGACAAAACTATATTTTTAATTTGAACTGATGGCAAAATCGTAATTTTGAATTATGGGGGGGGGGGGGGCAAAAGCGTACTTTTTTTGAACCGGGCAATAACATAATTTTAAACTGAAGGCGAAATCATAATTTTTGAAACGGGGCGAAAATGCAAAATCGTCAGTTTTAGTTTGGGAGAAAAGCAAAAATTTATTTTGAACTGGGGCCAAAAATATAATTGTAATATGGGGATAAAATCATAATTTTTGAACGGAGAGTAAAATCGTAATTTTGAGCGAGGAACAAAAACATAATTTTATATTGAAGTGGGGGCAAAACCGAAAAAATATTTTAAATTAAAGACAAAACCGCAATTTTAGAACGAACATAAAACAATAAAACGTGTTGGTCAAATGGGGGACTGCCAGGCAGCTGCCTGACACTATTCCCCCATTTGGTTTTTGTATGTGTATTTCGTTTTAAAATATACGTAAACTTTATTCTTTTATAATGTCTTGTAAAAACATATATTGTTTTTAATAATATTAACTACTATTATTGTTTGGTGTAGAAATTATGATACTCCCTTCTGATTAGTAAAGTAGTTTTGAGTGTTGTTTCTTAGCAAAACATTGTGGTAGTTCTCTCCTTAAACATCTTATAATTTGAACTTCACTTAGGGAATTCAAACACGCGGGCTAAGTTTGTTTGAGTATTCAAACAAGAAATAGATAATTAATCAATTTTATGATTCTATAATCAAAATTAAACCCAAAGGAATTGATCATGCATAGAAACACAATGAATCAAGGATTGGAAAAGTTAGACTGATTGGGAAACATGATTGAACTCTCTTAAGATACCAAAATTCAAGGAAAATAAGTGAGGACTTACATGTGTTGAACCTTTTACACTACTCCAATACCCAACTCATTCATTAATAAGAGAATGTATTAAGAGTACTAGATTAAGGTTATCATAATAACTTTTGGGACGACAAGCCCTTACTTATACATGCATCCCTCATCTTCTGGAATGTACAATGTTTACATACTTATGTCAACAAGGGGTAAACAAATGTTGTCATGGCCAATGTACCCTAACATGTCACATTGTGACATATTGACTAATGGTAGGCTTGAAGGTGTGTGATATTGACGTCTAATTTGATATCTCCCTTTCAAACTTGCATCTAGCATTCTAGCTTTCGGTTATCATCTTTGTTCTCTCATTTAGTTGCATGTTTTTTTTTTTTTTTGAACTAAAGCTTTAAATTTATCCATCAATTGGCATAATATGTTGTTCTTTCTAACAATCTAGCTTGTTATAAACCATGTTTTAGAGGATTTCATTTGGTCGCTAGGAAAAGCGAAAAAAATGTGATAAGAAATCAAATCGACACCACAAATGATGCCAAATGTTGCCGCAAAGACGTTGCAAGAAATGGATTCTTTCAAACGTTGTTTTCCCGCATAGACAAAGATCAGGATGTGTTCCGTCGTTTCAACCTGAACAGAGGCGTCTTTGAGAATTCACATACCCTGTTCGAGTTTGAAAAAATGTGCCATTCCGTAATGTTTTATTATTATTAAAAAATCAAATTAGTACTAGACTCAATAAACCTAATGCCAGGGGGTTAAATTCTAAACTATAAAAAAATGATTTGTAAATGGGTCTATATTGGAATTCGTATGTGTTTACTATCTAAAAAATAACATATATACATCGGATTTTTTTTAAATCGCATGCCTCTCGAAATCACTGGCTTTGTACGGAGGTCCTCCCTGCACACCATCAAAGCCGCCACTGAACCTGAACTCCAGAGAATGTATACATACAGTCCACTCGAATTCCTCTTCTTACCAAAGCATTAATCGTTGGGATCCTCTTTAGTAACGACCTCCATAAAAAACAACTTTCTTGTTTAGTTTTCTATTTGGAAGAACACCGTTAACGCGACACGTTGAAGCGCATAGCAAAAGTAAAAAAAAAAAAAAAAGAGAGAGACAAATAGAGACTAGAGAGTATTTCAACTTTACGTAGGTTTTTAGATTGTTCTATCAATAGTTTTTTATTTGAACAACAAAGGTCCAGACACCCAGGATCACGCTGGCAAATGGATCACTTTTCCGCCTGAAGAACAAAATGTTGTTACTCGGCCCATCCTCCCAGGAGGAAACCCACAACTGAGAAAACCCCCTGGCTCAACCCAAAACAAATTTAATCCTAACCGAGACTCTAAAACATTACACATGACCCCCCAATGTAGAAAGTCATAAGGTTACTACTCAACCAGAAGACGATTTTATGGTACGGTAGCATTAATGATAGTAGAATGAACATTTTTAATGTGGTAACATGAGAAAACCCTAGAGTAAGTAAATGCCCAAACACCCTTGTGAATCACATGGTGATTCTTCAAACGAGAGACGAAGTGCTTCAACATGCTATCATAAATTTCATAATAATAAACAAAAATTGGGTCCCGCATATACCTTTCAACAAATCAGTTTAACGTTACAACTTAGAGGATTAACATCCCAACCATCAAACCATCACCATATTAAGAGAAAAGTGTCTGGATAGGTCCTATGGTTTGCCTATTTTTCTATTTTAATCCCTAACTTTCTAAAATTATACATATAGTCCCCAACTTTTTCAATTTCGTTCTCGGATAGTCCCTAACGCGTAACTGGGTTAGTTTTTGGTATTAGGTGTGTGTGAAATGACAAAATACCCTTACTGTCAATAATAATAAATAAAAATGAAAAAGACAAAATTGCTCCTGATTCATTTGTCGTCACCCCTATCGACGGTTCCTGACATCGATTGTTTATGGGTTTCGATTGGAGTTGGATCGATGGGTTCCTGGGCTTCTTCTTCGATCAAACATAGTATATTTGAATCATATTCATGGTCGCAACCCTAGAATTTTGGTCCGCTAATCTTAATCGTGACTGCAGACTAATTGCTTAGTACGATCGCAGGTTGGTTCTGTTTCAGTTAATCTTCTTCTGCTTTCTGCTGGCTACCTTAGAAGCAATAATTTTAGAATATACATTATATTCCTTTAAATGTATGGTTGTAAATTGAATTAAGTTCTTTCTTATTCTGTTATCTATGAAATCCAAAATTATTTAATTACTTTTGGAGGTAATACAACACTACATTCAATTCTATGCGGATGTTACTTCTATATTCTTTCCCAATTCTAACTTTAGGAAGAAAGGGGTCATGAAGAAGAAAGGGTAGGTGGGTGGGTCTCAACATATTGATTTAAATGTTAGTTTTTAATAGTAAGCGTATTTAGGTCATTTCATACCCACTTAACTGAAAAGGCTAACATTTATTCACGCCAGGGACTATCCGGGAACGAAACTGAAAAGTTAGGGACTATAACTGTAATTTTAAAAAGTTAGAGAGTAAAGATAAAAAAAGACCAAACCACAGAGACTATCCGGGCATTTAACTCCTATATTAATATAAAAAAATTCTTCTAAATACACCACATTAGGTTTCTGATAGGTTAGGTTTAGAAGGTGTTTGGGTCGTCATCTTTTATCTTTCCCGATTAGGTTTAGAATTTAGTCCTCACACCACATTCTTAACTTCTCTTCACTCTTTTCATCGAACAGGTTCAAGGCATCGTCCTCTATCTCTATCTCTATCTGAGTTTCAAAAGATGATGCCTTGAACCTGTTCGATGAAATGATAAAGAGACAACTCCTGCAATCTGTTGTTCAGTTTACTGAGCTGTTGAATGCTTTATCCAAAATGAACCATTTTTCTTCTTGCATCAATCTTATCAAACAGATGTCTTTATATATTCCACAATGATTAAAGGGTTTCTGATAGGTTAGGTTTAGAAGGTGCTTGGGTCGTCATCTTCTCTCGTCCACAGGCTATTCTACGATTTCTGATCGATTTGTTTACTTTTTTTCTGCAATAATCGGGTGTGAAAGCACTAATTGATGCTCAATTATTTGTTTCTGGTTATAAAACACAAGTTAGGGTTTCGTGTTGTACTGTAGTTTCTGTATTTGAAGGTGAATTTGTGATGATCCTTTGTTTGATTGGTTATATGAGTTGAAATGAAGCTTAACTGTTTTTTTTTTTTTTTTTATCAGTAAACATGAATTTTGGTTGCGTTTTCTATTGGAATTTCTATTTCTGAACAGAGATTTGTTTATTTATTTTTGTAATAATCTTGTGTGAAAACAGTAATTGATGCTCAATTGTTTGTTTCTGGTTTAATAACACAAGCTAGGATTACATGTTAAGTGGTAACTGTAGTTTCTGTTTTTGAAGGTGAGTTGAACATAAATTTGCAATGATTCTTTGTTTTACCTGTTTATATTAGTTGAAATGAAGCTCAATTGCTTGTTTTTTTTAATCAGAAAACTTAAATTTAGGCTACATGTTCTACTTGAATTGATGTTTCTGAACGTGATTATCATATGTTTCTTATGTGTTCTACAGAAGTTTTGGGTTGCTGAATGTTAGTTGGACGTGATTATGCTATGATTCTTCGTTTGCTTGTTTATACGAATTGAAATGAAGCTCAATTGTTTGTTTCTGTTCCGAAAACACAAATTTAAGGTTACGTGTTTTACTAAAATTCCTGTTTCTGAATGTGAATAGGGCGTGATTATGATGTGATTCTTTGTTTGTTTGTTTATATGAACTAAAATGAAGCTCAACTGTTTGTTTCTGATCGGAATACACAAATTTACGATTACATCTTCTAGTGAAATTTCTGTTTCTAATCGTGATAGATGTAATTCTGATTTATGATTCTTTGCCGGCTTGTTTATACGAATTGAAATGAAGCTCAATTGTTTGTTTGAACACACATATTTAAGGTTACGTGTTCAACTTAAATTATTGTTAACGAACGTGAATCGAGCATAATGATGATCTGTTTCTTATGTGTTCTACTGAACTTTCTGTTTCTGAACATGAATCGAATGTGGTTTTTCTATTTGGAATCGTGTTAGGTCTAATTCCTATTACTTTGGCTGGATTATTTGTAACTGCATATGTACAAATTTAGACCTGGCAAACAGGTCGGGTCGGGTCGGGTCATGGGTCAAAATGGGTTCGTGTCGAAACGGGTTCGGGTCAAAACGGGTTCGGGTCGGAACGGGTTTCGGGTCGGGTTGGGTAAAAAATGTTTTTTTTAAGTGACTGTACATCAAGGGGAAATTTTGTCGGGTTTCGACACGAACCGTATCGTTTCAGATTTTCGATTTGAACAGGTGATTGACGGTTAACGTTGTGATAATTTTGAACAGATTTGATAGGTGTTTGATGAGATTTGTTTTGATTTGATGCACAAGTGATAACAACTATAACAGTTAACAGAAAACAAAATCAGTTGAAGTGATCATATTGTTCAGTGATTTGTCAAACAGTTACTACAAAAGTTCTGTTTGAATTATGTTAAAAGATTTGAGTTTCGGATTGATTCAGACGAATTTTTGATTGATTTCGAACTGATCCTGTTGATTTAGTTCTGATTACAGTTTGTTTCGGATCATTTCGAAGTTATACAAATTGTTTTTGTGATTGATTTTCGGTCAAGTTTCGATTGCAGTTTAAAGTGTTGATTGAAAATTTTGGATTAACCCGATCAATTTCAGTTGATTTCTGATAGAATCAGTGTTTTTTAGTTTGATTGTTCAAGATCTGAGATATTCCAAATCATTCTCATAATTGAAATTTGATCATTGTAGAACTGATCTGTATAGGAACCCGAATCAGTCGAAATTTATGTTGATT
This sequence comes from Helianthus annuus, assembly GCF_002127325.2. Lineage (NCBI taxonomy): Eukaryota > Viridiplantae > Streptophyta > Magnoliopsida > Asterales > Asteraceae > Helianthus > Helianthus annuus. The sequence continues at coordinate 129,465,195 of NC_035443.2, read as the reverse complement.
ATAGAGATTTCAGAATTGTTATCGATCAGATTTGTTGATTTAGTTCGTAGAAGTTGATTGTGAATCAGCTTTGTTGAATTGAAATAGAAATCTGAGTTGCAGAATTTGAAGTTAAACGTTCAGGTCGTGTAGTGTTTTGTTGCTGAAGGTAGAAATCGAACAATATGAGCTGGGCTGGGATGTGAAACTTAGTGTTAATTAATAAAACGATACGGTTCGCGTCGAAACGGTACTGGTCGAAACGGTTCGCGTCGAAACGGTTCGCGTTGAAACGGTTCGCGTCGAAACGGTACGCGTCGAAACGGTACGCGTCGAAACCGTTCGCGTCGAAACGGTACGCGTCGAAACGGTACGTGTCGAAACGGTACGCGTCGAAACGGTACGGGTCGAAACGGTTCGGGTCGAAACGGTTCGGGTCGAAACGGTTCGCGTAAACGGTACGCGTTGAAACGGTACGGGTCGAAACGGTTCGCGTCGAAACGGTTCACGTCGAAACGGTTCGCTTTGACCCGAACCTGCCCCGTTTCTTTAAGACACTAACCCACATTAACCCATTTCTTTAATGTTGTTGACCCGCTTTGACCCGAAAATAACAAGATGGAATTTCAAGTGACCCATTGTGACCCATTTAGGTAAAATATCTTACCCAAACCAACCCATATAATTTTAAAAGCAACCCAAACTGACCCATTTGGAAGGTTTTGGGTCAAGATTGCCTCCTCTATGTACAATACAGCGTGGCAATCAGTTGGGCCTTTGATTAATTAACATCTCTTTTTTAATTGTCCTCCTCCTTTCTTTAATATCCAGGTGGTCAAATTAAGATAGCTGTTCTGATTCTTTGTTTTCTTGTTTATATTAATTTCTGTTTGTTATTGAATGGTCAACTGTGATACATTTCATTGTTTGCTTGTTTATATAGCTCAGTTGTGTGTTTCTGATCTGGAAACACAAATTTAGGTTACGTGTTCTCTAATTTTTTTTTGTTTATTAACGTGAACCAAATGCAATTTTTATCTGTTTCTTTGTTTGGTTGTTTATACGAATTGATGTTGAAGATGGAACTATTTTGTTGCAGAAAATGTTGATATTTTTGTACATATTTCGTAGAAATTTATAAATAATCAATGCTTTAACAATAATTTTTCTTTCTACTAAAAGTGTGTTTAAAACTCTGTTATAAAACTTTTGGATTTCCCGTCATCAGTGTGTTAAAATTTGTTAATAATCATAACACGAGAACCAATTGTGATTATAGTAGCATCTACATCTGTGTGTAATTTGTTAAATCCATAGATTTAATACAACTCGTGTAACACACGGGTACTTAGACTAGTTAATCTAATAAGAAGATAAATAAGATGTCATGTCTTTTTTTTCTTAAATCTGCTAGAAAATGTCTGGACAGGTCATTTGCTGTCACATCACTTCTATGATGTAATATGGGTAAAACGATAATAAAATTAACGCTTAATTAATGGATGGTTGCTAAAATCAGAAAAAAAAAAAAAAACGTTGCAAAGAGCTTATTTCTATTTCATGTAATTTTTCCTTGTTTATAAAAAAATATAATTTCAAGATTTGTTATCTTAAAAAAGTTGCGTACCAACTAATATACTGAATTGTATTATATACTTCGTTTTTATTATTTAGTAGTTAACGTCATGTGAGTTCAAGTTATTGCAAGTGATAAAGTCATCAGATATTTAGTTGTATAAATTGTTGTAAAAAAGCAAATTATTAATGATTTTTTTTCATCCGTAATTGTGACAACTCGTATTTCAGAACTTGTCTTTGTGTTTAATGTAACGTGTATGAACTCTACGTGACTAATTTATGTGTTGGTTTTAATGAATGAATGTTACATGTTTTGGTGTATGTGTGTAATGTATGTAATCGCACAACATTAATCCGATTGCACAAGCCATTGGGCTTTGGTTCCACACAACTCTCGGCCCACTCCCCTTGAACTCGAAACCAGTGGGCAGCCCATGATGGGTTCGGCCACCCACCTATTTAAACCAAGACATAACCCTTATGGGGTTTTGTTTCCTCATTGTTTGCAAAGCACTCAAAACACACCAAACCCTAAATCTCTCTCCCTCTCCCTCTCAAACTCGACGACAAACATCCTCTCTCCATCGAAGACCTTCTTGATTCGGATCACCCTTTCGTTTTAGCTTCTAACCGGTTAGTGTTTCACGATTAATGTTTTGTTAGATGATATTAAGATTCCACGATTTGATGTGGTGGCTAGGGTTGTATGTATGATGAATGATTCTTGATGTTGTGATAATGTATGAATAAGGGATATATATAATTGGTTGATGCCTTTAAATGATCGAACCGAACCTATATGATGATTGTGAAACTAGCGTTGATTTGGAATTAGGGTTTATGTGATGATCGGATTGCATGTTATTGATCTAAGAACCGAATGGATGTAATGTAATCGGCTGTGTGTATGTGTGTTCGGATTAAAGGCATGATCGAGTATGAGGTGTTGTATGATGATTTGAATCCAATAATCTGATAGTTTAATGTATAAATTGTTGCTTATGTTTTGTATATGATTAGAGTTCATATGAATTAAGAACCATGATTTGATCGATTAAAGTGGGGATAGAAACTGTTAGTGATGATTTGATTGAATGAATGAGAATTAGGAAACTGTTAGAAAAGATTGCATGATTTTAGGAATGATAACCGATCGCACAAGGCTGATCGCACAAGTAAATCGCACCCAGAGGTACCGGTTTCGAGTCTTGGGAGTGGCATATGTCGCCCAGAGTAAGAACTCGGCATGGGGAAGTCACCGCGGAGCTAGCTTGGTCTGGTAGCGGCTCCCGGAGTGAGATCACTCCGGCGGTTGGGAGGACCGTGCACTATCCCCCCCCCCCTGTAAATCGCACAAGATATGTTAGAGTTCAACTGGTTAGGCACACTGTACAACTCCTTAAAGCCTAGTCGCACAACATCTTGTGAATCGCACAAGATGTTGGGCCGCATAACTGTTTAAACTTTTGGGCCGATTAGCCCAAAAATCCAATCGCACAAGACTAAATGGATCGCACAAGTTGATTTCTGTTATTGTTTGAGGCCGTATACATGTTGGGTTATTTATGTTACTGGGTCGGGTATGCTTTGGATCGCACAACCCATTGTGGATCGCACAAGTTATGCTGATCGCACAATAGGTTGGGCCGAATGCTCATTGGGCTTTAGTTACCAACCCGCACAAGATGACTGGGCTCGCACAAGCTCGATGGCCCAATCATCCGAGTCGCACAAGGTGGGCCTTTTGTATTATTGACTGCTAATGTGTTCTACGTGTTTGCCATGATCATTACGTGTTGTAACCTGTTAGTTTATGTGTAAAACTTATGTGCACTACTTGAACCTAGACCTGACTTGTATGGTAACCATGTTAGGACGTGGTTGACCACTAGCAGCTCGATTGACCGTTCTGTGTATCTGCCGAGCTAACCTAAGGTGAGTTCACACTTTCTATAAGGCATGGGATTCCCGGTGGTTTGGGAAGGGTTAAGAAACTAAAACGGAACCTGCATATTCTCCTTGGGTAGAATATGTACCTCCATCCTCCATGGGAAGGATGACAACATTAAACCTGCGTATTCTCCTTGGGTAGATTCCGTACCTCCATTCCTCCGTAGGAAGGATGACAACATATAACTTACTAGACAAACTCTATCATGAAGTCCCTCATTTTTATACCGACTTAATCGCCGAGCCAATGGCGAGCGGGTCATTAGTTAATAGCGCTATTAGGGTTGACAAGCCTCACACCGTGCCGCTAGGATGGGTGTGTACTAATGGATCTGGGCACTTTGTCAATGATGATAGACATTGACGTAGGGCACAACATTCTCAGTCAGTTGTCGACATGGTAACGGTCTAGTGGTTTACATGGGGAAGCCTCCACTGGTTATGGTTATGGTTTGGGAAACAAGGAAATTGGTTAACTCATGGATTACAAATGAACCTAAGGTTTTGGAACAACTTTTAAATGAACACCAACTGTGAACTCGCTCACTTTGTTGTTGATTCGTTGCTACATGCCTTGCAGGTCGTTAGGTGCTTAGCTGGAGTTTGCACGAGAAGGAGAGGTCGTTGTGGGACATGGACTGTTGAGTTCCATGTTAAACATTTGAACTTTTAAACTTATGATTTGGTTTTACACTTTATGCTTCCGTGATATCTTGAATTTGGTTAAATTGTTTTGGACACCAATTATATTGTGGTTGGTTTTACCTTTATTATTATACATTGTTCAATATGATTGGTGGCTTGATCCTGATCATGTCACGCCTCCTGTGGTGATACTCTGCTAGTGGAATTTGGGGGTGTGACAGTAATCCTCATTTTTACTGGTTTTATACATAAAATAAAAAAATGTTCAAATTACACCACATAAATTGCGACGCCACACAAATCAAAATAAGCACTCACTACATGTTTAACATTATGCTTGTCTAAAACTAAAAGTCAGATTAGAGCACACGGGGTGGTCCGTTATACCACCCCCATCACGCGTGAAACCAAAATGGAACATCGCCGCCGCCATGACTTTAACGCGTTATTTTTGTAACGCGTGGAATGTATAACGCGTTGAAATTGGACGATTTTTGAACGTTGGGTATTTATCCGTTGAATAACGGTAACTTTTTATAAAAAAAAAACCTTTAAACCTTTATATATATATATATCTCCATTTAAACTATTTTTCTACACATAACAATAACATAAATCCATTTCACACAATTTTTATATCTTTCTCAAATGGAATTCCCTACGGATTCGACGTTTCCGATGTCTAGCGATAGTGATACCGAGTCGTCTTCCGACAACGAGACGCTAAAATATTTTGTGTCGGTGTATAACGAGCTTGATGCCGAGTCGTCCCGCCCAAAGAAGAAGATGGTCGACCGTGATCGTATACGTGCCAACGAAGTTTTGATGAACGATTATTTTGTGGAAAATCCGCTCTACAATGCCGAAACGTTTAGAGATCGGTTTCGTTTACCCAAAGAATTATTTTTAAAGATTGTTGGAGACATCGAAGCAAGCGAGGAATGGTTTCAAGAAGGTTACGATGCGAGGGGCAAACCAAGTTTCACGCCGATACAAAAATGCACGTCCGCCATTCGCCAACTAGCGATAGATAACCCTCCCGATCAATATGATGAATACCTAGCTATGTCGAAAAGAACTTCACGTGAATGTTTGCAATTTTTTTGCAATGCGGTCATTAAGTTGTATGCTAACGAGTTTTTACGTAAACCGATGAGCCACGACATCTCACATATTTACGCCGCACACGAGGCTAGATGGCATTTTCCCGGGATGCTCGGTAGCATCGATTGTACACATATCGAGTGGAAAAATTGTCCAAGAGAGTTGCGAGGGGCGTATGTTAGGGGAGACATCAAAAGACCAACCATCATACTAGAAGCGGAGGCGTTGAATGATTTATGGATTTGGCATTCGTATTTAGGTTATGTTTTCAAATTTCATATTCCAACTTAAACTGAGTATGGGAAATAAAGGTTGTTTAGTTCAACCGTGAGTTTCATAAGGGAACAAACAAAGAATAAACTTCGGTGAAATTTGTTGATTGTGTTTGACCTATTGAATTTAAGGTGACGGTGTGGTTTTCTCGATATAATTTGGTATAATTCAACGTTGTTTGGTATAAGTGTGTTTCGATAAGCTTCGGTGTGGACACGATGTATTTGGTGTGAAGACAATTGATTCTTTAATTAGTGAAACAAAAGCCTTAACATTACATGAGGTTTTTTATTTTGATGTTAAGGGACAACCCAAGAGGCATGTCAGTAACACTCGTTTTATTGACAACGGTTGTTCTTGGAACATATTTGAGGAGGTAAACTCATGGGTATAGTGACGGACCAATAATTTTTTTTCCACGTGGTTAGAAATTCTTTGGGAGTCGGTTATCTATAGCTATATATTATTATTTTTTTCATTTCCAGTGCGTGACATGATTAAAAAAATCAAATTATTATTATTATTATTATTATTATTATTATTATTATTATTACTATTACTATTACTATTACTATTACTATTACTTTACTATTATATATAAATTATAAACTACTTAGCAACAGTGAATTTGTTATTTTTTGTTTTCTACCACAGAAGTGTGAGGTCCTTTTGTTTGGTACGTCTGTTTTATTCTATTATCCATGGAAAACGATGTAATACATGGTCTTATTATCATCATTCATTTTTTGTTCATATCATACACATACACATGTATTTGTTATACATTTATTCACTGCATAAATCAACTTATATTAATAAAAAGCAATAAATTAAGTTATGATATGAAATCCGAGGAAACTTAAGTTATTTATCTTTTTCATTAATGTAGTTAATCTTCATCAAAGTAAATAACATTTGTTAACATATTTTGACTTTTAACACACGATATAGGGAGACATCTTATACACTACAACCTAGCAACGTTTTATTTTTATCTATATCAAATAAAAGTTTTATTTAAAATTGAACAGGTCAAAGACAACTAATATTTTTTTTGTATAGTTACGAACACAATTAATACCATCCGAACAACTTAAGCAGTGGTATGACTATTCATTTTTGTGGATTTTGAAATAAATTATTGTTGAAGACAATGTTGTATTCATGAGAATATCCTTTTTTTGTATCGTAAACTATAGAAAATGTTAGTATCGTACTGGTACCGTGATGAACCGAACTCATATCGTCCAACAATATCAGTACAACACCAATTCTGATTGACATGGGTACCGATTTCGGTACTAATGGAACCATTACGGATATTAGTTTTTATAGTTTCCAATTTTATTGGTATCGTAAGCTATAGTGAGTGCCGGTACGGTACTGGTACCGCGATGAATCGAACCGATACCGTCCCAACAATACCGGTACAACACGATTTTGACCGACAACATCGGTACCAGTTTCGGTACTAACAGAACCATTACTAATAATCATCATTATAGTTTCCCATCTATGTGAAACTCGAAGGAAATAGTACCTCATTGTTTCATGTCTCACTACTTTTGTTCATTTATTACTTGCATTTTAATCAACCAGTCTTAATGTGTGTGTATACAAGCTTGTGTGTGTTTATTAGTCTTATAGACCTCATGCATCTTATCTGTTTGAGCCAGCAGACTTGGCCAGTCACAAGAAGCCAAGTCTAATATACCATAACTCGAATATAAAAGTTTCAATCAAGTCTCCCACCTAGTTTTTTGAAAATGGCCAACGGGCCATTCACCGGTTTAGCAGGTCGTGCCATTTTCAAAATTAGCAATGGGATGTGGCTTGTTGATCAAGTCGGCATGTATAGGTGATTACCTGGATGAACCAGAGTGTTGCAACAAGAACTTCATTTCCATAATAACCGATTACAATATAGATCTCATATCACCGATTACAATATAACGTAACCAAAAATTAACTTACATCAACCCAAAATTAACTTAAATCACAACACCTACACTACTCAAACCAAATAGACCACAAGAGCACCAAACCCGAGCACCTCAATCATCGTCATCCTCTGCACCCCAATCCTCTTCATGATTCTCGTCCTCCACCGTTTCCACTTCATACACGTCCGTAAAACCATCCTCATCCGCGTTCACGTTGCCTTCTTCAGTTTCATGCACCGGATTCTGCATTGGTGGCACCTCCTAGTTTCACGCCCGGATTCACCGGATTCTGCATCCCCCGCACCACCTCACCCTGAGTTTCAACTACATTCACTCCGTTCACGTCGCCAGTTTCACGCATCCTGTGGATATGGGGGAACAACTTGAGCTTGTTGAACATCAATTTTTATCTGAACACGTGAGATGGTTTTTGTATGGTAGTTTGTGGTGGATCAAGATGTCTAATGAAGTTGCTGGTCGTTTAGTGGTAACAATTTTGTCAAAAAAAAGTTTTGAGGGATATTAACGGTTTCGTTTTTTATATAGAGCTACCAATGATATTAATGGTTATCGCGTCGGTTTGCGTCAAGATTTCGTTTTGTATAAAGATTTGAGTGCCTCCCCCAACATGCGAGTTTGTGTTAACATTTCGACGTTACCTTTTTCATAGTTTAACACCGCCACGGCCAGGGGCGGACGTACTTGAGGAGCTGGGTGGGCGGGCGCACCCCTTAAAAAAATAAAACTAGTGTATTTTATAGGCTAAATTCCAGATCGCAACCCTTGAAATTTTGTAATCGCACCCCTTGAACTTTGAAATGAAAAATATGTGAAGCAAAAGCTAAAAAAGTTTTGAGGGATATTAACGGTTTCGTTTTTTATACAGAGCTACCAATGATAACAATGATCATCGCGTCGGTTTGTGTCAAGATTTCGTTTTGTATAAAGACTTGAATGCCTCCCCTAACATGCGAGTTTGTGTTAACATTTCGACGTTACTTTTTTTCATAGTTTAACGCTGCCACGACCAGGGGCAGACTTACTTGAGGAGCTGGGTGGACGGGCGCACCCCTTAAAAAAATAAAACTAGTGTATTTTATAGGCTAAAATCCAGATCGCAACCCCTTGAAATTTTGTAATCACACCACTTGAACTTTGAGATGAAAAATATTTGAAGCAAAAGCTAAAAAAAGAATAAATAAATGTTCACTGGAAAAAAACATTTGCAAGGGGGGAGGGGAGGAGCTCTGTAACTACCTTTAGCTAAACAGAGAAGAGAAGGAAGACAATGGTATATGTGAAGCAAAAGCTAAAAAATGAATAAATAAATGTTCACCGGAAAAAAACATTTGCAAGGGGGAGGGGAGGAGCTCTGTAATTACCATCAGCTAAACAAAGAAGAGAAGGAAGGCAATAATGGTTTTGGGTTGTCTTGCCTTTTAAAAGGACCCACTCACCAAGCATTTGATTATATTTATATTTTACTTTTCTTTTGCCAGAGAGATGGAAAAAATATATACTTTTTACTTTTCTTTTGACAGGAACAAGGAAAAGACAAAAGACCATTCACTATAAGACAAAAGACTATTCACTATATCTTTTTACATTAAAATTAGGAGGATTGCAGATCCCTTAGGTTAATTATCTTATTGGCTATATTTTGATTCTTTTAAGGGCATGTTTGGCTAAGCTTTTTGAAACAACTTATTGACTTATTGGCTTTTTAAAAAGTCATAAGCTCCAAAATATTGTTTGGTAATGAGGGTGTATGTGAGGGGAAAAAACCAATAAGTCAATAAGTCACTCCATACTGACTTTTCTAAAAAGCCAATAAGTTAATAAGTTGTTTCAAAAAGCTTAGCCAAACATGCCCTAAGTATCTCTATATTTTATTTATCGTACCCCTAGGGGCTTTATAGTGCCACGTATGCACCACGTAAGCGAGAGCTTTATCGTTAACTTGCACGGTGTGGTTTAAACCCCCTTTAAAGCCCCATATTAAACAAAATACAAAAAAAAAAAATCCAAAAATTTGATTGGTTGAAAACAATGGACCCCACCTGCAGATGCTATTAGCGCTCGTTACTGTGCTAGCGGAGACTCAATGGCGCCCCCCTTTTGCCGCCTAGAGGGTGGCTTCGGGGCGCTAATTTCAATGATTTGGCTAGGGGCGGTATACCACACCCCTAACCTAACGTAGTTTAGTAATTATGTGTGAGTTTTGACTTTTATTTTTATTAGATTTGTTAGATTATTATACTATCATAGTAGGTTTACCTGATTAACTTTGACCATCTATATATTCATTTGCCACAACTTATCATAAATATAAATTTTTTAAAGGTATATTGGTAAAAATATACTAACCAAACTCTAGTGTTTCTTGCAACCATTAAATACTAGTGACACTTGGAGAAAGTTAAGTATATAAATGAGATTGTTGATTGCCTTAATTAAATCAATAAATTATTATTTGTTTAGTAATCGAGAGGAGATGGCGTAAAAAAATTAGTTGAAAGGTTATGAGGTGAAAGTAAGTAACGAAAAGTCTTTGTTAACATGAAGCCAATTTTTTTTTTTGCCGCCTAGAGGGTTGGCAGCTGCTAATGCCACCCCACGAAACGACTTCAAAGAGCTGATCAAAGAGGAATACTGTCATCGCGACGACATTCACAAGCTAGAAGTGGAGTTTTACAATCTAAAGATGATGGGGTCTGAAATCGAGGCGTATACGAAGAGATCGAATGAATTAGCTATCTTGTGTCCTACTATGGTGGATCCTCCTATCAAATGTATCGAGCTGTACCTCAAGGGTTTAGTGCCAGAGATTCAGAGCCATGTGACTGCAGCTAACCTTGGTACCATCCAGCAAGTCATTTGACTATCCCATCGCCTCACTGATTAGGCAGTCGAGCAGAACTAACTGCCTAAGCGTATTAATGCTACCACTACTTCAGATGCTCCTAGTGACAACAAGCGGAAATGGGATGGAAATTCGAGCAAAGGTTCTACATCTGTTCAGTCTCAGTCTCAGCAGCGAAGGACTGACGACTACAAGAGCCCCGGTCAACAGTCTGCAGGGAATCAGGGACAAGGTGGATACAAGGGAAACCACCCTAAGTGCAGTCGATGTAACATGCACCACAGTGGGCCGTGCAACAAGGGTCGTTGCCATAGATGTAATAAGCTTGGGCACGCAACAAAGGAATGGAGGAGCCCATATCCTGCAATCAGAATCGTCAGCAACAACAACAAGCTCCACAGAACCAGCAGCAGCAGCAACAGCAACAGCAGGGTAATAAAGGATGCTTTCAGTGTGGTGCTGAAGGCCACTTCAAGAGGAACTGTCCCCAGCTGAACCAGAATCAGAACAACAACAACAACCAAGGGAATGGGAACAACAATGGGGGTAACAATTATGGCAACGGTGCCAGGGGAGGTGTTTTCGTGATTGGTCAGGGTGAAGCGAGGAACGATCCCAACGTTGTGACGGGTAAGTTCTTACTGGATGACTTCTTTGTTACTGTTTTATTTGATTCGGGTGCCGATACTAGTTATGTGTCCCCAAAAGTTAGTCAGATGCTTAAGCGTACCCCAACACTTTTGAACACCAAGTATGTCGTAGAACTAGCGAACGGTAAAAGTCTCGAGGCCACACACATAGTTAAGGGTTGTAATCTTATTCTTGCTAATCAGACCTTCTCTATCGACCTCATTCCTATCGTTCTGGGTAGCTTCGACGTTGTCATTGGGATGGATTGGTTATCCCAACATCAAGCAGAGATTCTTTGCAAGAAGAAAATCATTCGTATTCCTCGTTCTAGTAAAGAACCTCTCGTTATCCGTGGCGACAAGAGTGGTGCTGTTGTAAGCATCATCTCTTTCCTTAAGGCTCAGAAGTGTTTGTGCAAGGGCCACACTGCTATCCTAGCTCTCGTTACTGACACTTTAACGAAAGAGAAGAAGATAGAAGATATTCCTATTGTACGCGACTTACCTGAAGTATTTCCTGAGGAATTACCTGGTCTTCCGCCTCATCGCCAGGTCGAGTTTCAAATCGAGCTAGCTCCTGGAGTAGCACTTATAGCTCATGCACCTTATCGCTTAGCTCCATCTGAACTAGAAGAGCTGTCCACACAACTACAAGAGCTTTTCGACAAGGGTTTCATTCATCCTAGCTCTTCACCCTGGGGAGCTCCGGTCTTGTTTGTGAAGAAGAAAGATGGTACCTTCTGAATGTGTATTGACTATCGCGAACTCAACAAGGTGACCGTAAAGAATTGCTATCCTCTTTCGCGTATCAATGACCTATTCGACCAGCTGCAAGGGTCACGCTACTACTCTAAGATTGATCTGAGATCGAGCTATCATCAGCTGAGAGTCCGAGGCGAGGACATCTCTAAAACTACATTCCGGACTCATTACGGTCATTACAAGTTTTTGGTCATGCCTTTCGGTTTGACGAACGCACCTGCGGTCTTTATGGATCTCATGAACCGAGTGTGCAAACCTTACCTGGATAAGTTCGTTATTGTTTTCATCGACGACATCCTGATCTATTCTAAGAGTCAGGAGGAACACGACCATCATCTATGACTCATTTTGGAACTCCTTCGAGCAGAACAACTTTACGCCAAGTTTTCGAAATGCGACTGTTGGCTTCGTGAAGTCCATTTCCTAGGTCACATGGTAAACAAGGATGGGATTCATGTTGATTCATCCAAGGTTGACTCAATCAGGAATTGGCCTGTACCCCGTACACCAACTGAAATCCGTCAATTCTTGGGTTTGGCGGGTTACTACAGAAGGTTTATCAAGGATTTCTCAAGGATTGCGCAACCTCTCACTGTTCTTACTCAGAAGGGTATCACCTACCGTTGGGGTGATGCTCATGAATTTGCATTTCAGCAGCTGAAGTTGAAGCTTTGTAGCCCACCTATTCTCTCATTGCCTGAGGGCACAGAAGATTTCGTGGTTTACTGTGACGCGTCAATCCAGGGACTTGGCTGCGTATTGATGCAACGTGAGAAAGTCATTGCTTATGCATCACGCCAACTTAAGGTTCACGAAAAGAACTACACTACCCACGGTCTAGAGCTGGGAGCTGTTGTTTTCGCACTTAAGATATGGAGGCATTACCTGTATGGTACCAAGTGCACCATCTACACCGAACACAGGAGTCTCCAGCATATCTTCGATCAGAAGGAGTTGAACATGCGACAGCGTCGGTGGGTCGAACTTCTGAATGATTATGAGTGTGCGATCAAGTACCATCCGGGAAAAGCCAATATTGTGGCCGACGCCCTCAGTCGAAAGGAAACTAAACCTAAGCGTGTACGAGCGTTACAGTTTGCCATTCACTCTAGCCTTCCCGCTCAAATTCGAGATGCTCAGGTTGAAGCATTGAAAGCAGAAAACATCAGGGCTGAATCCACGCTATGTTGGACCTTTCAAAATCATTGAGAAAATAGGCAAGGTGGCCTACAAACTAAATCTGTCTGAAGAACTCAGTGGAGTTCACAACGTATTCCACGTGTCAAATCTGAAGAAGTGTCTGTCAGATGAGACCCTCATAGTTCCTCTCAAGGAACTCACCATCGATGAACAGCTGCGATTCATTGAGGAACTAGTAGGGATTACTGACCGAGACGTTAAGGTTCTCAAGCGTACCAGAATACCCCTTATTCGAGTTCGTTGGAACTCCCGTCGTGGCCCAAAGTTTACCTGGGAACGAGAAGACCGAATGAAACATAAGTATCCCCGGTTGTTCGTGAACAGTGAAGCCACTACTGAGGCTGAAGCTACTGCGGAATTTCGGGACGAAATTCCAAACCAACAGCGGAAGGATGTGACACCCCAGGAAAACCAGGAAACCTTGCAACCTAACTAGCTTCCCTCAGTAACTACGTGCTAAATTTCGAGACGAAATTTCTTTCAACTTGGAGATAATGTGACAACTCGTATTTCAGAACCTGTCTTTGTGTTTAATGTAACGTGTATGAACTCTACGTGACTAATTTATGTGTTGGTTTTAATGAATGAATGTTACATGTTTTGGTGTATGTGTGTAATGTACGTATATGATGTAATCGCACAACATTAATACGATCGCACAAGCCATTGGGCTTTGGTTCCACACAACTCTCGGCCCACTCCCCTTGAACTCGAAACCAATGGGCAGCCCATGATGGGTTTGGCCACCCACCTATTTAAACCAAGACATAACCCTTATGGGGTTTTGTTTCCTCATTGTTTGCAAAGCACTCAAAACACACCAAACCCTAAATCTCTCTCACCCTCCCTCTCAAACTCGACGGCAAACATCCTCTCTGATGTGCACAAAATGCAACATATAAATTACATCAATTGTGGCATAAAACTAACCCTTTTTTAGTACTAATGTTGGTAAAAGTGTGTTTTTGTCTTCCTTTTGTAATTTCAGGATTAAATGAACTCAAATGAATAAAAGAAGCAAAAAAGGCAGCTAAATCTAACACAAATACAAGAAAAGGAACAATCGTGGCATGCCCGACCCCCCGACAGCATCTTACCAAGCAAAACAAGAGAACAAAAGGCTGAACACGCCCCGTGCTCAATGTGCACAGGGGCGTGCCCAAGTGCCAGCAGAAAAGACAAAGCTGTAGAAGCTTCTATCGCCTACCACGGGGTCGTGCTCAGCAGACGCGGGGCCGTGGTCAACTCTAAGATTCGCAGAATCTAGGGAAATCTTGATGGTACAGACACGCTTCTGCACACGGGGTCGTGCTCAGCGGACACGGGGGCATGGTCAACTAATGTAGACAAACTGCAATTAATGAAGAAAGAGAAGGAGGATGGACACGGGGCCGTGCCTGAGCTGCTGTTCAGGCTATAAATAGGGGTGCTTGGCTCATTTGGAAACCATCTGTAACAATCCTCAAGAATACCGACACCCTCGATTATTTTTCTGACACCCTAAAAGTATTTAAAATGTCCCAATATGTCTTATATTACATCCCGTATGTGAAAATCGAGCCCAAAATAGATCATAACATATAAAACAAATTAAAATTAAGAAAAATGGAGTTGAGGCGGGTCGCGTAGACCCACCCCAACCATTCACGCCGGCGGTATCATGGTTGAACCTGATATCTTTGATTTCTTTAGTTCAAGCGGGCCGCGTGAGATCATGAAACGCGGAGGCATCCTGTGCTGACACGTGTCGACATCGTGGCGAGTCTAGGTAATGACCTGGTTCACCTAAACCCTACCCGGGCTAGTACGCGGGCCGCGTAAGCCCTGTCTGTTCTTTACGCGGGCCGCGTGAGGACCTGATTTCAGCACTATATAAGAAGGCCATCGGGTTTCACTTTCCGTCGTTCACAATTCAATTCTCAATCTCAATTTCTGTAGAAGAGTTATAATATTCGGGTATTATACCCCGTAAATAGCGAGGTTCTGCTACGATGTAAGTATTATAACCCCTGGATACGTATTGGATACGCTGCTCGATTGATCTAGGGTTCCGTAACGGCTGTCGTGGTTCTGCCCGACGTAGTCATTGGAATGCCGTCTCGGGGAGGGTATTACTAATGTTAAAATGGGTTATTATACTAACACACGTGCATTTGTGTAAATTATAGATTATTCCCCCTGGAAATCCTTACTGAAAACCCTAAAACAGCAATGTGAGTGATCCTTCTTTTTATGTACTCATTTTGTGAGTAATCCTCTCTTTTTGTTAAATGTTTTTACAAAACCTCACTAAATTAAATATATACAAAGCAGTTATTGAGTATCTGTAAGAATAAAATTATAGTGGGTATGTTGGGGGTTTTGTATACAAAATTTGTTACTGGCATGGTAACATTCCACAAGTTGAGTATGACAGTTCCACTGATGTTAATTGTTACTTCTTGGAAACAAATGTAATTGCGGATGCGCCCTCAATACTGTAAAATGATCGGTATTTCAACTTGATTAAACTGGGATTCACTCACCAGTATTTCCCACTGACAAAATGTTTTTAAAACGCATTTCAGGTAACAAAATGTGAAAGCCAATAGAAGCCAGCTGGACAGCACTGAAGGCTTGGAAAAGTGGCAATAAAGTTACTTAAAAAGAAATAGATGTTTTTCTTAAATAAAATAGAGTGTATCCCTATGAAATTATGTGTACTGAAAACTTGGGGCTTTACCCATGTGTTTAATATTATAAAATGTGGTGGTTTACTCTGATAAAATATTTCCTAACTACGGTCCTGATGAAAATTTCCGCTGCCAAATTGAATAATTAACGTGATACCACCAAAACTGGCTCGCGGCCACCCGGTCCCGGGGATTTGGGATCGGGGGCTGTGACAGAAGGTGGTATCAGAGCTATGCCACTGATTCAGCCACAGAAGTGTTCTGCTGACATCAAAATTCAAAGTGTTAGGAAACAAATTACTGAAATACGTGCATAATTGTATTTTCTTGTTATGTGTTATCTGACTATCTGTTAGTTTACAGTATGAGCGACCAAGGACCATTTGACACGTATCGTCAATTGTCTGGTTCGCCTAGGAGCGAAGGCACCTCCTCTTCTCAGCCTGCCCTCTCAGGGTACTCTGCTGATACGGAAGAAGGAATCTTTGCGTTTAAGGCTTAATCTGAAGAGCCATTTCCTCAGAAAAAGAGGGGATGCTTTAGTAGGGGAGCACATGAGCGTAGAAAGCGTATGAAAAAGTTGTAGGAACAGCGAGTGTTAGCCGTAGCTAAAAGAGAGACCGATGCATATGCCCAGGATATGCTCAATAGGGGTATAGCCAATATCCATATTTTAGCAACCACTGCAGCTGACCCAAGCCTGGAACAAATGCTAGCAACCCAACCACAACCACCAATTCCTGATCAACCCATGGAAATAGAAAGCCTTGGAAATCAAGTAGAAATGCCTGATTACAACCCGGAGGAGATACCTAGGGTACCTGCACCAAATCCCTTAGACCCAAACAATTACGACCCCTGGTGGGACGATGTTAGGGACTATGTGCAACAATACCCGATACAGGAAAATGTGCCAATACCCAACTTAGGAGCCTACCCAGGGTTAGATCCTCAAGATCCCTATTACGTTAGTGATGCCTACATTAGGGAGATCTTAGAAAATCCTTACCCATACCAGATCCCTATACCTCCGTACCAGGAACCCGAACCCAAGATTCCAAACCCAGTCCTAGAACCTGCACCCCCAATGAGTGCAGAAAACGTACAAGAACTTAGGACTTTCAGTGAGGAAATTTTAGAAAGCAGTGAGAGAATGCGACAGGTGGGAGAGCGTCTTGTATGGAAATACGACGAACGCAATATGGATTTTTGGATGAATCCATATCCATGAATGTGATGGTAGAAACTGTAGTAATAATAATATAATATAATATAATATAATATAATATAATATAATATAATATAATATAATATAATATAATATAATATAATATAATATAATATAATATAATATAATATAATATAATATAATATAATATAATAATAATATATGTGTGTATGTGTTAGAAAAAAAAAACACTACGGATGCATACTATTAGTATTGTAGCTTTACATTTCAGTCGGTATTGTAATTTTAATTTCAGTACTGGTGTGTAATAGATGCATAATATATGAATAGAGTAAAAGTCGCAATGCTCGACGCTTTTGACCAAAAGTGCGTGTCATGTGATTGGCTATATTCAAATATTATTTGTGATATTAATATGTGGTAAATGTTTAAAATTCAGATGGACAACGAAGTGAATCAGGAAAACCAGAATGATAATATCCAGAACGACAACCACTCGAATAACAATAATCTGAATAACGAGAATCCGAACAACAATAACAATGGAAACCAAATGGATAATAGTGTCGTTCAATACATAGTGACACAAGGAATTATAGATGCAATGCCATTTATTATTCAAACAGTTCAAGAAGCGAATAATAAAAGTAAGCATAGCAATGAGCGACCAAGTGAACCAGAACACAGCGTGAACAATGGACCAATACTTCAAGTGCCCATTCCCAAAAGAAGAAGAACCATGTCATATGGTTGTTCTTACAAAGAATTCTGGTCTTGTAAACCAATAGAATTCTCGGGCAATGAAGGACCCATTGCAGCTCTACGATGGATAAAGAAAACTGAGGCGGTTCTGAAAATAAACAAATGTGTTGAAGAGGATAAGATAATGTTGCTTCAAATCTGTTTAAGAACTCAGCTCTAGAATGGTGGAACACTATCCTCCAGTCAAGAGGAAGTGATAGGATATATAACATGGAATGGGAGGAGTTTAAGAATATGGTAGAAAGAAAATTCTGCCCTCCCAATGAAAAAGAACAGATAGCAAACAAGTTTCTGAATCTTAGAATGACCGGGGTAGATAGTAAGGGTTATACTACTACATTCTTTGAATATGCTAGGATAGTGCCAACCCTTGCATCACCTGAGCCGGTTTTAATCTCCCGTTACATCTGGGGATTAATTGGGGAGATTAGGCATGTAGTCAAGGCAGCTAGACCTCAAACCATAGAAGAAGCTGTAGAACTAGCCAATACCTTGACAGATGAGTTAATCCGTACTAGAGAAGAAGACCAGAGGAGAAATCTAACCCAAAGGCTTACTCAAGAATTCCGTTCTGGGAATTTCAACCGTAGGAATGTAGGTTCTACCTCTGCACCGTACTGCAAAGCCTGCAAAAAGAAGCATTCTGGAAGATGCTCTACTTACTGCAATTTTTGCAAGGCCCCAGGACACAAGGAAGAGAATTGCAAGAAGAAATCCAGTAATGGAATGTGTTTCAATTGTGGAGAAAAAGGTCACATCAGGACAAACTGTCCGAAATTGGCTCCAGCTGCAAACAACAAGAATCCTAAAAATGCTAGAGCATTTATTCTAACTGCAGATGAAGCCAAGATGATTCCAGACGTCATAGCTGGTACGTTTTTAGTTAATGATATTTTTGCTAAAGTATTATTTGACTCTGGTGCAAACCAAAGTTTTATTAATACTTCGTTTTGCAAACTTCTGAATCAATCATTAACTAAACTACCACAAGAATGTCTAGTAGAGACGACAAATGGAGAAACCGTTAGGATTTCTGAAATCTTGCAGGGAGCAAGAATAGAAATTTTTAATCAAAAATTTACTGCAAACCTTTATCCAATGAATCTGTTAGGATTTGATGTCGTCTTAGGAATGGATTGGTTAATAGCTAATAAAGCCAGTATTTTATGTGATCAAAAGTCAATTCAAGTAGAATCACCAAGGGGTGAAAAGATCGCAATTAAAGGAGATAAACCATCTAGATCCACTAAATTCATCTCTGTGATGAAAACTGCAAGTTATATAAGAAAAGGATCTATAGTGTATTTGATTTCTATAATCACTAACACTATAGGAAAAGAATTAAAAGACATTCCAGTAGTGTCCCAGTTTTCAGATGTCTTTCCAGAAGAATTGCCAGGACTACCGCCAGATAGGGAAGTTGAATTCAGAATCCACCTGCTACCAGGGATAACACCGATTGCCAAAGCACCTTACCGTTTGACACCCGCTGAAATGCAGGAACTGAAGAAACAATTAGATTGGAGAAAGGATTTATACAGCCAAGCTCATCGCCATGGGGAGCACCGATATTGTTCGTCAAAAAGAAGGACGGATCAATGCGTATGTGCATTGACTACCGTGAATTGAACAAGGTCACGATTAAGAATCGGTATCCATTACCGAGGATCGATGATCTGTTCGATCAACTTCAAGGAGCTCGATTTTTCTCTAAAATCGATTTAAGATCAGGATATCATCAATTGAAGGTACAGGAAGAGGACATTCCTAAAACTGCATTCAGAACAAGGTATGGTCATTATGAATTTATTGTCATGCCATTTGGTTTAACCAATGCCCCAGCCGCATTTATGGATATGATGAACCGAATATGTAAGCCATATTTGGATAAGTTCATAATTGTCTTCATAGATGATATTCTAATTTACTCTAAAATTAAAGAGGAACATGCAAAGCACTTGCACTTACTTTTAAGTCTATTAAGAAAGGAAAAGCTTTATGCTAAGTTTTCAAAGTGCGAGTTTTGGTTAGAGCAGGTACAATTTCTTGGACATTTAGTTAACCATGAAGGAATCCATGTGGATCCAACAAAGATCGATGCAATTACCAAATGGAAAACCCCTGAGTCGCCAACTGAGGTTAGAAGTTTCTTAGGATTGGCCGGTTATTATAGAAGATTTATCCGAGATTTTTCTAGAATAGTCATTCCTTTAACCAGGTTAACCTGTAAATCTGTTAAGTTTGAATGGGGATCAAAACAAGAAGAAGCCTTTAGAATCCTTAAGCAAAGATTAACCCATGCACCCATACTAGCATTACCAGAAGGAACTGAAGACTTTATAGTCTATTGTGACGCTTCTAAGTTAGGTTATGGATGTGTATTGATGCAACGTCAAAAAGTTATAGCTTACGCATCTAGACAGCTTAAGACTCATGAAGAGAATTATTCAACCCATGATCTGGAACTAGGAGCCATAATTTTTGCTCTTAAGATTTGGAGACATTACCTTTATGGTAGTAAATTTACCATATTCACCAACCATAAGAGTTTAAGGTATGTTTTTGGGCAAAAAGAGTTAAATATGAGACAAAGACGCTGGATGGAAATGCTTAGTGATTATGATTGTAATATCCAGTATCATGCAGGGAAAGCTAATGTAGTGGCTGATGCTTTAAGTCGGAAGTATCACGAAAAGCCAAAAAGGGCACGTTCTCTTAAATTAAATCTACAAGTAGATTTAAACGGTTAGATTAGAAAAGCACAAGAATCAGTAATCAAGGAAGATACTGAAAAATTAAAAGGAATGATTAAAGAATTAGAACAAGGAACAGATGGAATTTGGAGATTCCATAAAAAGAGAATGTGGATACCTAAATTAGGAAACCTACGTCACCGTATATTATAAGAAGCCCATAAGTCTCAATATACGATGCATCCAGGAAGTGATCAAATGTATCAAGATTTAAGGAAAAATTTCTGGTGGATAGGAATGAAAAAGGATATAGCAGCTTATGTTTCTAAATGTTTAACTTGTTCACAAGTTAAAGCTGAACACCAGAAAGCCTCAGGGTTGTTACAGCAATTAGAAATGCCAGTTTGGAAATGGGAATTGATAACAATGGATTTTGTTACCAAGTTACCCAAAACAAGAAAAGGTAATGATACAATCTGGGTGATTGTAGATAGGCTAACCAAGTCAGCTCATTTCCTATCAATGAAGGAAACTTTTAGTATGGAACAATTAGCCAAATTGTATGTAAATGAAATTGTTTCATTACATGGAATACCTTTATCAATTTTTTCTGATAGGGATAGCCGTTTTACCTCTCATTTTTGGACAAGTTTCCAAAAAGCAATGGGAACCAAGTTGAATCTAAGCACAACTTACCATCCTCAAACGAACAGACAAAGTGAAAGGACAATTCAGACAATAGAGGACATGCTTAGAGATTGTATAATTGATTTCGGAGGTAATTGGGATGATAACTTACCTTTAATAGAATTTTCTTATAATAACAGTTATCACACAAGTATCAATGCTGCACCATTCGAAGCACTTTATGGATGAAAGTGCAGAACCCCAGTCTGTTGGGCAGAAATTGGGGGAAAAGCAACTATCTGGACCTGAGATAGTGCAGGAAACAACCGACAAGATCATTCAAGTCAAGGAACGACTGAAAGCGGCACGTGATCGACAAAATAGCTACG
Source organism: Helianthus annuus (assembly GCF_002127325.2). Taxonomy (NCBI): domain Eukaryota; kingdom Viridiplantae; phylum Streptophyta; class Magnoliopsida; order Asterales; family Asteraceae; genus Helianthus; species Helianthus annuus. The sequence continues at coordinate 129,443,937 of NC_035443.2, read as the reverse complement.
CTGACAACAGACGTAAGCCGTTAGAATTCCAAGTAGGTGATAAGGTATTGTTAAAAGTCTCCCCTTGGAAAGGAGTGGTAAGATTCATCAAAAGAGGAAAGCTAAGTCCCAAGTATATTGGACCTTTTAAGATTATTAAAAGAATAAGACCTGTAGCCTATCAGCTACAACTACCAGAGGAAATGGCTGGAATACATGATGTATTTCATGTATCTAATCTCAAAAAGTGCCAAGCTGATGAATCACTCGTAGTACCTCTTAAGGATATAGAGGTAAATGAGCAATTGAAGTTTGTAGAGAGGCCTCTACAAATTGAAGATAGGAAAATCAAGAATTTTAAGCGTAAGAGATTAGCTCTGGTCAAAGTAAAGTGGGACTCCAAAAGAGGACCTGAATACACATGGGAGCTTGAATCAGAAATGCAAAGGAAATATCCACACTTGTTCCAGTAGATCTCGATGACGAGCTCTAAAACAAGGTGGGGAGGATGTAACAATCCTCAAGAAAACCGACACCCTCGATTATTTTTCTGACACCCTAAAAGTATTTAAAATGTCCCAATATGTCTTATATTACATCCCGTATGTGAAAACCGAGCCCAAAATAGATCATAACATATAAAACAAATTAAAAATAAGAAAAATGGAGTTGAGGCGGGCCGTGTAGACCCACCCCAACCATTCACGCGGGCGGTATCAGGGTTGAACCTGATATCGTTGATTTCTTTAGTTCAAGCGGGCCGCGTAAGAGTTTATGTTAGTTAACACGGGCCGCGTGAGATCATGAAACGCGGAGGCATCCTGAGCTAACACGTGTCGACATCATGGCGAGTCTAGGCAATGACCCGGATCACCTAAACCCTACCCTGGCTAGTACACAGGCCGCGTGAGGACCAGATTTCATCACTATATAAGAAGGCCATCGGGTTTCACTTTCCGTCGTTCACAATTCAATTCTCAATCTCAATTTCTGTAGAAGAGTTATAATAGTCGGGTATTATACCCCCTAAATAGCGAGTTTCTGCTACGATGTAAGTATTATAACCCCTGGATACGTATTAGATACGCTGCCCGATTGATCTAGGGTTCCGTAACGGCTGTCGTGGTTCTGCCCGACGTAGTCGTTGGAATGCCATCTCGGGGAGGGTATTACTAATGTTAAAATGGGTTATTATACTAACACACGTGCATTTGTGTAAATTATAGATTATTCCCAGGAAATCCTTACTGAAAACCCTAAAACATCAATGTGAGTGATCCTTCTTTTTATGTACTCATTTTTGTGAGTAATCCTCTCTTTTTGTTAAATGTTTTTACAAAACCTCACTAAATTAAATATATACAAAGCAGTTATTAAGTATTTGTAAGAATCCAATTATAGTGGGTATGTTGGGGTTTTGTATACAAAATTTGTTACTGGCGTGGTAACATTCCACAAGTTGAGTATGACAGTACCACTGATGTTAATTGTTACTTCTTGGAAACAAATGTAATTGCGGATACGCCCTCAATACTGTAAAATGATTGGTATTTCAACTTGATTAAACTGGGATTCACTCACCAGTATTTCCCACTGACAAAATGTTTTTAAAACGCGTTTCAGGTAACAAAATGTGAAAGCCAAATAGAAGCCAACTGGACAGCACTGAAGGCTTGGAAAAGTGGCAATAAAGTTACCTAAAAAGAAATATATGTTTTTCTTAAATAAAATAGAGTGTATCCTTATGAAATTATGTGTACTGAAAACTTGGGGCTTTACCCATGTGTTTAATATTATAAAATGTGGTGGTTTACTCTGATAAAATATTTCCTAACTACGGTCCTGATGAAAATTTCTGCTGCCAAATTGAATAATTAACGTGATACCACCAAAACTGGCTCGCGGCCGCCCGTTCCCGGGGATTTGGGATCGGGGGCTGTGACACCATCCCTTGGCACACCACCTCTCTCACACTTCACCCACCACCATCACAACACCATCACCCACCACCATCATCCATCATAGAGTGTGTGAGTCGTCTCGGGATCCAAGATTGATCGTAAGAGTTCTTGACAATCAAAGGCCATGTTTGCCTAAGTCTCTTACATCACTTGGTGAAGACAAGTGTTTAGTGTAATACTTTTTATTTTTAATCTTTTCGCACTTTTTATTTGGTTATGTATTAATGACTTTAATAACTAGTTTCTTATGTTGAATGTTATTCTTCCTTATCGTTTGTCCGTGGTGTCTTGGCATTATCTTACTGTCTATATAAAATAAAAGATTTTCACCGTTCATATCTCCACGGTCTATATGGAGATATGTTGGCTACCTAGCCGAGGGTAACGTCACCTTCAAAAGAGGGGCCTACCATATTATGCATTAATAACTTAATTAATTATCTTTCAATAATCCGACCCTTTAGGATTGTATCCTTGATGACTCAAACTACTGGGTTGAGGGTAACGTCACCTTCAAACGAGGGGCCTACTACAATAACTAAGATACTCTCTTAAAAAGTCCAAAAGTGCGGAAATAATCAAAGGTTACACTACACACGAGTCGGATCCAAGTGATTCATCTTGTCTATCTGTTTTACTTTTATTTTATTTTCAGTATTTTAGTTAGTTTTATTTTTCTAGTTTAAAAAACCTTTTTTCTAACTTTTGATTTGATTAGACGTTGAGGATAAACCGGTACTAAAAGCTCTTGTGTCCTTGGACGACCTCGGTATCTTACCAACACTATACTACGCTCACGATGGGTGCACTTGCCCATATGTATGTTTAGTGTTAGTAAATATCGTGTTTTATTAATTTAAAACTTGGCTAAAAAGTGTAAAAGGGCTTAAAATATACATTAAAAATCTATTACACTACACGCACATCAAGTTTTTGGCGCCGTTTCCAGGGATACAAGGATTTTAAGAAAGCTTAAAATCAACGGTCTAATCAGTTTTTCAAAACTTTTTCAAAACACGCGCACATTTTTCTGCATTTTAGTTTAGTTTGCATTTACAATAGCCTGAACACGGGGCCGTGTCTAGCCTCTGTTTCCGTTTTTATTCTTGTTTTCGGGTCTCGAGACTCTGTTGTGGTCTGTTGAGTGATTCTTATGGATCAATACTCAGGAGGCTATAACTACACCTATGAGGAGGATGATTATAGGGGAGATTATTGCACTAATTGTGATAACCCGCACTCGGTTCAATATTGTAACTTATTTCAACCATCCACTTCATACACCTATTATGAGGAGCCAAGGTACGAGCCACCAACTTCATACACATCCTATGAAGACCAAAGGTATGAACCTTCTCCCTCATACTCATACTTTGAGGAACCAAGATATGAGCCACCACCTTCATATGCTTATTATAAGGAACCATGGCGTGAACAACCCACCTCATATGAGTATTATGAAGAACAAAATTACGACCCTTATCCATCATATACTTACAATGAAGAACAATGGTATGAACCATCTACTTCATATGAGTACTATGAGGAACCAAGGATCGAACATCCGGATTCAAGCTTTGAAAATCCCGATCCTTACTCTATCACCGAAGTGACCGATAGGATATTAGAACACCTTAAAACTATCGAACGATACATAAAAGAATCTCGCACAAGGGAAGAGGAGTCCCGCGCAAGAGAAGAACTAACTTGTAATAAAGAAGAGATAGTTGAAGAGGTAAAAATGGAAGAACAAATAAGTGAAAAACCGACACATGAGTTAAACAACGAAAAAGGTGAGTCCGACAATGTTAAAATCCAAGAAGAGTCTAATTTTGAAGAAATTAATCTTTTGTCACCTTCTTTTGAAAATCATTGTTTAGTACCCACTCATGCCAAGTTTTTAAAAGAGTTAAACACTAACACTAAAATTAACGAAACGGTAAGTATTAAGTTAACTAATGATCAAACTTTGCTAATAAAAGAAGATTCATTTGAAATCGGCATTACACCGGTTCCATTTTTTTTTCAAAATTCCTTTATTAGTAACGTCACGATTGATAAAGATCTTTCTGTTAACGTAATGCCTAACTACATTTTCGAAAAATTAAGTATTAGTGATTTTTCTCCACTTCAAATACCCATTTTTCTATCCAATCAGAAAGTAATAAAATCAATCGGTATAGTTGAGGATGTTTTGGTTCAAACAAATCAAATGGTAATCCCAACCGACTTTGTCATCCTCAATGACGCTCCTCTAGTGTTGGGACGACCTTTTGTAAAAACCCACGAAGCATTGAAAAACCGGAAGTACAACAATCTACCTCTTCAATTAGGGGCATTCAAAAGAAGCATAGATCTTGAGCGTTCAATGAAATATCCTTTTGGCAATAATGACCCCCTAATTGAAGATAAAGATGAACCACCCGATACAAGTGAAAAGATTGACCACTTTGTTGAAGAAGAGGTCGCCATAGAACAAACTTTTAAATTTCTTGATCAAATTGAGCAACCAAATAAGGAGTCTCCTAAAGACCCACCTCTTGAGCTCAAAGAACTTCCGAAAGGTTTGGAATATGCTTTTCTAGACAAAGATGGTAAATCCCCTGTAATTATTTCGTCTAAGTTAAGTAGTGTAGAAAAAGAAAAATTAATTAAACTTTTGAAAAAACACAAAAATGCGATTGCTTGGAAGCTTGTAGATATTAAAGGAATAAGTCCTTCCATGTGCACGCACAAAATTTTAATAAATGATGACTACAAATCGGTAATACAACCACAACATAAAGTAAATCCAAATGTCCAAGAAGTGGTTAAAAATGAAGTCATCAAATTACTTGACGCCAGGTTTATCTACCCTATCTCCGATAGTCCTTGGGTAAGTCCCGCCCAAGTAGTTCCAAAGAAAGGAGGTATGACGGTAATAACTAACGAAAAGAATGAATTAATACCAACAAGAACCGTCACAGGATGGAGAGTATGTATAGATTATAGACGGTTAAATGAAGCAACAAGGAAAGATCACTTTCCTTTGCCCTTTATTGACCAAATGTTAGAAAGATTATCCGGTCATAAATTTTATTGTTTCTTGGATGGTTTTTCAGGATACTTTCAGATCCCGATAGCACCTAAAGACCAAGAAAAGACAACATTCACATGTCCCTGTGGAACTTTTGCTTATCGACGCATGCCATTCGGTCTATGTACTGCCCCCGCAACTTTTCAACGTTGCATGGTGGCCATCTTCCATGACATGATAGAAAAGACAATGGAAGTCTTCATGGATGACTTTTCTATCTTTGGAGATTCATACGACCAATGCCTCGATAACCTTGAACGAATGCTATCCTGATGTGAGGAAGCAAACCTCGCCCTTAACTGGGAAAAATGCCATTTCATGGTAACAGAGGGAATAGTACTCGGTCACAAAATCTCAAGCGAAGGAATGGAGGTTGATCGAGCAAAAATAGACACTATTTCTCGAGTACCACCACCATCCTCCGTTAAAGCAATCAGAAGTTTCTTAGGGCATGCCGGATTTTATAGGCGGTTTATCAAAGACTTTTCTAAAATTTAAAGGCCTCTAACAAAATTACTTGAAAAAGATGCCCCTTTCATCTTTGACAAGGATTGTAATCAAGCATTTCTAACCCTCAAGGAAATGCTAGTCAATGCACCTATCATGAGAGTGCCTGATTGGAAATTACCTTTCGAAATCATGTGTGATGCAAGTGACTTTGCAGTTGGAGCAGTCTTGGGACAAAGAAAAGAAAAGCATTTTCACCCAATTTATTATGCTAGTAAAACACTTAACGATGCACAAGAAAATTACACAACAACTGAAAAAGAGTTACTAGCTGCGGTAGTTGCTTTAGATAAATTTCGTTCTTATCTTGTTCTTTCTAAAACGATAGTCTATACAGATCATGCAGCCATTCGATATCTCTTCAAGAAACAGGATGCTAAACCACGTTTGATTCGGTGGATTCTACTCCTCCAAGAATTTGATATTGAAATCAAAGACAAACGAGGAGGAGAAAACACCGCAGCAGATCATCTTTCGCACTTAGAAGACCCAGCTTTGGAGGCAACCAGGGACGAGCAAATCAACGAAAAATTTCCAACAGAGTCCCTAGAAATGGTGGAATACAGACAAGAACCATGGTATGCCGACTATGCTAACTACCTAGCTAGCGGTATAGTCACCAAAGGATGGCCACATCACCAAAGAAAGAAATTCTTTGCTGATGTAAAGCACTACTTTTGGGAAGATCCTTATCTTTTCAAAATGTGTGCCGACCAACTCATCCGACGGTGCGTACATGGTAGCGAAGCAACAAGAATTCTCCGCCATTGTCATGAAGGTCCATACGGAGGACATCATGGTGCCGCTAGTACCGCACGAAAGGTATTTGATTCAGGATTTTGTTGGCCTACCATTTACAAAGACGCCCAATGTCTTGTTAAGACATGTGACGCTTGCTAAAGATCAAGTAATATTTCTTCCAAAAACGAAATGTCACAAAATGGCATTCTTGTTTGTGAAATTTCTGATGTGTGGGGACTCGACTTTATGGGACCTTTCCCACCGTCAAAAGGAAACAAATATATACTTGTGGCAATAGATTACTTGTCTAATGGCCCGAGGCCGAGGCACTTCCAACAAACGATGGAAGAGTCGTGGTAAGATTTCTGAAAAAATTATTCTCTCGTTTTGGCACACCAAAAGCGTTAATAAGTGATAGAGGTACCCATTTTTGTTACCATCAACTTGAAATTTTTTTAACATGATATGGGGTCTATCACAGGCTCTCAACAGCATATCACCCTCAAACAAATGGACAAGCCGAAGTGACTAATAGAGGTTTAAAACGAATACTTGAAAAAACCGTAGGGTTAAATAAAAAGGATTGGGCTGATAAATTAGATGATGCTTTATGGGCTTTTTGAACTGCTTATAAAACAACAATAGGTACAACCCCATATAAGCTTGTCTATGGAAAAAGTTGTCATTTGCCAGTAGAAATAGCTCACAAGGCCTACTGGGCAATTAAAAATGTAAACTTAGATTTGGAATTTGCAGGTAAAAATCGATTTTGTCAATTAAACGAATGAGACGAATTAAGGAATTATGCATACTCTAACTCTGAAATTTATAAGGAAAGAATGAAAAATTTGTATGAGAAACACATTAAACCTAATGAATTTCGAGTAGGAGATCAGGTTCTTTTGTTTAATTCACGACTTCGACTATTCCCTGGAAAATTAAAGTCTAGGTGGTCAGGACCTTTTTCTATCACCCATATTTTCCCACACGGTGAAGTAGAAATTAAATCTCGGAATGGAATTCCATTCAAAGTCAATGGCCAACGGCTGAAGCTCTATCAAGGATTCATTGAGGATGAAGAGGAAGAATCTCCCTTCAAACGGTCGAAGAGTAAAAGCATCAACATCATACCTGGTAAGTTATGAACAAAAGGGATGACATCTTAATCGGTAAGTCTTCTAACCGAGTTTTGGGAAAATAGAGCACTCACAGGAGCACTTCCTTAAAAAAATATTTTTTTTGCTCGGCACGAGGCCGTGTCTGCGCGATTGTCGGGATAAAACCCCTTTTTCATAACAGTTTCTTCATTCCACACGCCCTGTTTCCCCGAAAATTCTCTGGTTCAGGCGATTTTTCGGCAAGATTTCTACATCTCCTCTACTTCTAACAACATCAAGGTATGATTCTATCATCATTAGTAGTTAGATTAAAAACTTGTATGTAGTAAAAACATCAAAAATTTGGGGAAAAATCTAGGGTTCTTGAACTTCATCCGGATCGAACCTCAAATTTTTGCATAAATCTGTTAGCATTAGTTTAGATTAGTATTATGGAAAGTAAATCCACTTTATTGTTCATAGATTCGCCCGATTTCTCACAAAAACCCCAAACCTTTATTTTTGAACCGAAAAAGATAAAATCGAAGGGGTAAACGGTTTGTTTTGGGAAAAACGGCACTTGGGGTTTCATTTTCGGGGGAAACCGCACCTACTAGACCAAAAATTTTCAAGTTTTCGGGACCGGGTCGAAAAATGAAGTTTTTGAGTAACAGACGCCTGGACACGGGGTCGTGTCCGCTGAACACGGGGCCGTGTCCAGCTAGCTGTTTGCAGTTTTCTTTAAAAATTTCACTGTTTCATGCTAACTTTTGGTATATTCTTTCAGATATCGAAGAAATTCACAAGGTTCAATGCAAGTGAGCTCGACGCTAGAGCAAGATACGATGTACTTCGAACCAGACCGGAGGAATACCCAAGACAAGTGTGCCCGGATCTTTTGGGTTTAGTGAACCAATGGGACCGCTTTAACAACCTAGTCACCGGGCCGCTGAGAGTCGCCCTTACAACTCGCCTTCCCTCGATCCCCGAATATACTCTGGAATTCTATAGCACATTCATGTTCAATTCAAGGTGCTAACCATTTGATAATGATGGGGTAGAATTCCAATGTGGGGGAACCAAGTACTTAATTTCGATGGCACAGTTTGGGTCGATGGTGGGTTGTATGCGGTGGAAGATGCGGGTAATGAAGAAAACACCGGAGGGTTACGGGAATTATCAGAAAACAAACGCCAAGCCGCTTGGGCTCAAATAGGAGATGGGCACTACAACCCAAACAACACTAAGAGCACTAGGCTGAGGGACCCTCTTTACCGTTACATTCTTCGGGTCCTCACCTACTCTCTTAGTCAAAGGCATGATAGCAGCGGTGTTGTTGGGCTGAGAGATCTGATAGTTCTTCATTGCATTCATAACCACAGACACCTTGATGTTCCGTACCTCTTACTCCGAAACATGCATTGGAACCGGCTTGCTACTCCACCAACCCCTATCTTCTTCGGGGGTTGGATATACCGTCTCTTCAAGCGCTTCGTGAACATGCCTCGGTCTTTCCAAAGGAGTCCATGGTCGGGAAGAGTGGACATACACATCTGCCGCTCCATGAACTTGATCTATGAAGCCGAAGACGGGTCGGTTAGCTTCCAACAAGTCCAAGGGCATGCATGGAACCCGCAAGAGGCACTTGTCCTTCACGTTCCACAATTCCAACCACCTCCTCAATACGAATACCAGCCCCATGGTGATCTGAGACAATCCTCCTCACAAGGAGGTGGTTTTCCTAATTTGCAAAGTTTACATGATCTATTGCAGGAAAACCTCATGTGCACCAGGAACACCTATAACATGGCGAGCAACATGTACACCCGGGTCGGAGCAATTGAGAGAAACATCTCCGACATTCAGGACGACATTGGGAACATCCAGGAGTACATGGCGGGGCACGGAGGAGGAGGTGATGATGAGGATGAGGACATGGACTAGGCGGGTGGAGTAGAGGCAGGAGCAGCTGGTAGGAGGTCCCACAGGTTAACCCTCTTTTATCCTGAACAATTTCCGGCCTGCGTGCCGAGTGTTGAACAATTTACTTTCTTTTAACTCTTTTTATTTTCTGCATTTGTTTTTCTTTTTAACTATGTGATGTGGATGTTGAACTATGGTAATCTAGGATGTTTGCTATGGTTTGGTGTAGTGTTTATTGATAAAACAGGTACACACGAGACTTAGAGCACTAAACATTAGTGCTACCAAAGCCGGGACAGGAAAACCGGAGCCAGAAACCTGTTTTTCACCTTTGCAGATTGTCTACACGGGGTCGTGTCCAGCCAACACGCCCCCGTGCCCACTTCCCCAGACCTGCTGTTTGTTTAATTCTGCAAATTTTTGCCAGACACGGGGTCGTGCCCAGCCAACACGCCCCCGTGTCTACCTTCTGTAAGTTTTCGTTACTGGCACTCTGAACACGGGGTCATGCTCATCGAGCACGGGGCCGTGTCCAGACGCCCAGTAACATAAATTTTACTTTTTCACACCTTTTTACACATTCAATCAACCTAAAAACCTATTTTTGGGACACATTGAGGACAATGTGTAATTTAAGTGTGGGGGGATGCTAAAACCTTGAATCTTGCAAGTCCTAAATACAAGGCTTACACAAAACTCTATTGGAACCGCTAAATCACCCCAATTTTTTTTCAAAAATTTTCATTTTTACTTGTCTAGGTTTAAATTGGGAATTTCAAGTTCTAGAAAAAGTTATATTTTTACAAATTTACAACAGATAGCGTCGTGATAAAAAGAACCAACATAAGAAAATTATGAAACGGCATGACAAGTTTAGTTAAAATTTGATTACATATACCTGATCACATAAAAACCCATTCCCACAAAAAGTGAGTTTTGAGCCTTTATTGAGCATACAAATACATATCTTTAAACTAAATGCTCATTTTTTCGTTCTTTGTGTGAATAGCCGCTTGGTTCTTACAACTTTAGAACTTGCCACGATGATACATTCCCGGTCCTTACCAACTTAAACCCGAGTAAGTAAATGATGGAGGCATTAGGACTAACCCTTTTTATTTCTACACCATTATTTTTCTTTTTTTTTTTACCACCTACCCAAAATCCCCCTAGTTAACTCCTTTGAGCCTAAGCCTTTTCATTTCTAAACCTAAAACAAACATCCTTTTACCCACCAAAACCCTTTTTTATTTTACACCCTTTATTTTAGTAACAAGGCTCGGTTTTTCTTATGACTTGCTTATGAAAAAAAAAATGATGATGATGAAGCCAAAAGAAATAAACAAACGAGTTTATCAAAAAAAAAAAAAAAAAACTTTGTTCGAAAGAAATGCTTCATCAAAATAAAAAGTTATGAAAAATAAAAACTCTTCCGAAAACCGACGCTTTTTACGCATTTCGCCCTGTTTACTAACCACTAACCCAACCACACACCTTTAGCCCAAGCCTAACCTTTCACCCAAAAGTCCTCTTGATATTTACAAAGGTATATAGTGAAAAAGGAGGATGATTGATTGCTTGGCAAGCCTATGGTAGGAGTAAGTTCCACGCCGCTCTCGAGTGATTCACAAAAATACATCTTCGGCCGAGTGTTGGGTGATCCCCCGTGAGGTATGTGAACTTGTATATAAATAACATTTTAAAAAGGCATGTTATGCCCTAATAGGTAATTTATCTTATGAAATGTTTTAAATAAATCATGAGGAATATGATTGTAAATAAATAAAAATAAAACTTAATAAAGAATCTTGAAAATCCCGACACTCTATGACAAGCCCAAAAACCTTCTCTTCTACCCATTTCATTTGGGAGTGCAAAGCCACATTATAAAGAGTTTTGCTTGAGGACAAACAAAGATTCAAGTGTGGGGGTATTTGATGTTCACAAAATGCAACATATAAATTACATCAATTGTGGCATAAAACTAACCCTTTTTTAGTACCAATGTTGGAAAAAGTGTGTTTTTGTCTTCTTTTGTAATTTCAGGATTAAATGAGCTCAAATGAACAAAAGAAGCAAAAAGGCAGCTAAATCTAACACAAATACAAGAAAAGGAACAATTGTGGCATGCCCGACCCCCCGACAACATCTTCCCAAGCAAAACAAGAGAACGGAAGGCTGAACACGCCTCATGCTCAATGAGCACGGGGGCGTGCCCAAGTGTCAGCAGAAAAGACAAAGTTGTAGAAGCTTCTATCGCCCACCACGGGGTCGTGCTCAGCGGACACGGGGCCGTGGTCAACTCTAAGATTCGCAGAATCTAGGGAAATCTTGATAGTACAGATACGCTTCTGCACACGGGGTCGTGCTCAGCGGACACAGGGGCGTGGTCAGCTAATGCAGACAAACTACAATTAATGAAGAAAGAGAAGGAGGATGGACACGGGGCCGTGCCCAATGGACACGAGCCCATGCTCGAGCTGCTGTTCAGGCTATAAATAGGGGTGCTTGGCTCATTTGCAAACCATCCCTTGGCACACCACCTCTCTCACACTTCACCCACCACCCACCACCATCACAACACCATCATCCACCACCATCATCCATCATCCATCATAGAGTGTGTGAGTCGTCTCGGGATCCAAGATTGATCGTAAGAGTTCTTGACAATCAAAGGCCATGTTTGCCTAAGTCTCTTACATCACTTGGTGAAGACAAGTGTTTAGTATAATACTTTTTATTTTTAATCTTTTCGCACTTTTTATTTGGTTATATATTAATGACTTTAATAACTAGTTTCTTATGTTGAAGGCGATTTTTCCTTATCGTTTGTCCGTGGTGTCTTGGCATTATTTTACTGTCTATATAAAATAAAAGATTTTCACCATTCATATCTCCACGGTCTATATGGAGATATGTTGGCTACCTGGTCAGGGGTTAAGGGAACGGTTTGCTAAGAGTCTTGCCATTGTTCAGTGTATAGATCCTGCAAAGGACCTGGGTCAAATTCAGTAGGACCTCCTTCAATACCCACCGGTATTGGATGGCGGGGGTCCATACTCTTTGATCCCCTCATAAGTAAGCTACTATTAAAACGTTAACTCGGCTACTTAGGACTGTATCCCTGCTGACTCGGACTACTTAGCCGAGGGTAACGTCACCTTCAAAAGAGGGGCCTACCATATTATGCATTAATTACTTAATTAATTATCTTTCAATAATCCGACCCTTTAGGATTGTATCCTTGCTGATTCAAACTACTGGGTTGAGGGTAACGTCACCTTCAAAAGAGGGGCCTACTACAATAACTAAGATAATCTCTTAAAAAGTGCAAAAAGTGCGGAAATAATATTAGGTTACACTACACACGAGTCGGATCCAAGTGATTCATCTTGTCTATCTGTTTTACTTTTATTTTATTTTCAGCATTTTAGTTAGTTTTATTTTTCTAGTATAAAAAACCTTTTTTCTAACTTTTGATTTGATTAGACGTTGAGGATAAACCGGTACTAAAAGCTCTTGTATCCTAGGACGACCTCGGTATCTTACCAACACTATACTACGCTCACGATGGTTGCACTTGCCCATATGTGTGTTTAGTGTTAGTAAATATCGTGTTTTATAAATTTAAAACTTGGCTAAAAAGTGTAAAAAGGCTTAAAATATACATTAAAAATCTATTACACTACACGCACATCACTCTCTCCATCGAAGACCTTCTTGATTCGGATTACCCTTTCGTTCTAGCTTCTAACCGGTTAGTGTTTCACGATTAATGTTTTGTTAGATGATATTAAGATTCCATGATTTGATGTGGTGGCTAGGGTTGTATGTATGATGAATGATTCTTGATGTTGTGATAATGTATGAATAAGGGATATATATAATTGGTTGATGCCTTTAAATGATCGAACCGAACCTATATGATGATTGTGAAACTAGTGTTGATTTGGAATTAGGGTTTATGTGATGATCGGATTGCATGTTATTGATCTAAGAACCGAATGGATGTAATGTAATCGGCTGTGTGTATGTGTGTTCGGATTAAAGGCATGATCGAGTATGAGGTGTTGTATGATGATTTGAATCCAATAATCTGATAGTTTAATGTATAAATTGTTGCTTATGTTTTGTATATGATTAGAGTTCATATGAATTATGTGATAAGAACCATGATTTGATCGATTAAAGTGGGGTTAGAAACTGTTAGTGATGATTTGATTGAATGAATGAGAATTAGGAAACTGTTAGAAAAGATTGCATGATTTTAGGAATGATAACCGATCGCACAAGTAAATCGCACAAGATATGTTAGAGTTCAACTGGTTAGGCACACTGTACAACTCCTTAAAGCCTAGTCGCACAACATCTTGTGAATCGCACAAGGTTGTGCTGATCGCACAAGATGTTGGGCCGCATAACTGTTTAAACTTTTGGGCCAATTAGCCAAAAATCCAATCGCACAAGACTAAATGGATCGCACAAGTTGATTTCTGTTATTGTTTGAGGCCGTATACATGTTGGGTTATTTATGTTACTGGGCCGGGTATGCTTTGGATCGCACAACCCATTGTGGATCGCACAAGTTATGCTGATCGCACAATAGGTTGGGCCGAATGCTCATTGGGCTTTAGTTACCAACTCGCACTAGATGACTGGGCTCGCACAAGTTCGTTGGCCCAATCATTCGAGTCGCACAAGTTGGGCCTTTTGTATTATTGACTGCTAATGTGTTCTACGTGTTTGCCATGATCATTACGTGTTGTAACCTGTTAGTTTACGTGTAAAACTTATGTGCACTACTTGAACCTAGACCTGACTTGTATGGTAACCATGTTAGGACGTGGTTGACCACTAGCAGCTCGATTGACCGTTCTGTGTATCTGCCGAGCTAACCTAAGGTGAGTTCACACTTTCTATAAGGCATGGGATTCCTAGTGGTTTGGGAATGGGCTAAGAAACTAAAACGGAACCTGCATATTCTCCTTGGGTAGAATATGTACCTCCATCCTCCATGGGAAGGATGACAACATTAAATCTGCGTATTCTCCTTGGGTAGATTACGTACCTCCATTCCTCCGTAGGAAGGATGACAACATATAACTTACTAGACAAAACTCTATCATGAAGTCCCTCACTTTTATATCGGCTTAATCGCCGAGCCAATGGCGAGCGGGTTGTATGGTAGTTTGTGGTGGATCAAGATGTCTAATGAAGTTGCTTGCATTTTAATCAACCAGTCTTAATGTGTGTGTATGCAAGCTTGTGTGTGTTTATTAGTCTTATAGACCTCATGCATCTTATCTGTTTGAGCCAATTTACTTGGCCAGTCACAAGAAACCAAGTCTAATATACCATAACTGGAATATAAAAGTTTCAATCAAGTCTCCCACCTAATTTTCTGAAAATGGCCGACAGGCCATTCACCGGTTTAGCAGGTCCTGCCATTTTCAAAATTAGCAATGGGATATGGCTTGTTGATCAACTCAGCATGTATAGGTGATTACCTGGATGAACCAGAGTGTTGCAACAAGAACTTTGTTTCCATAATAACCGATTACAATATAGATCTCATATCACCGATTACAATATAACGTAACCAAAAATTAACTTACATCAACCCAAAATTAACTTAAATCACAACACCTACACTACTCAAACCAAATAGACCACAAGAGCACCAAACCTGAGCACCTCAATCATCGTCATCCTCTGCACCCCAATCCTCTTCATCCACTTCATGATTCTTGTCCTCCACCGTTTCCACTTCATACACGTCCATAAAACCATCCTCATCCGCGTTCACGTTGCCTTCTTCAGTTTCATGCACCGGATTCTGCATTAGTGGCACCTCCTAGTTTCACGGCCGGATTCACCAGATTCCGCATCCCCCGCACCACCTCACCCTGAGTTTCAACTACATTCTCCCCATTCATGTCGCCAGTTTCACGCATCCTGTGGATATGGGGGAACAACTTGAGCTTGTTGAACATCAATTTTTATCTGAACACGTAAGATGGTTTTTGTATGGTAGTTTGTGGTGGATCAAGATGTCTAATGAAGTTGCTGGTCGTTTAGTGGTAACAATTTTGTCAAAAAAAAAGTTTTGAGGGATATTAACGGTTTCGTTTTTTATATAGAGCTACCAATGATATTAATGATTATCGCGTCGGTTTGCGTCAAGATTTCGTTTTGTATAAAGATTTGAGTGCCTCCCCCAACATGCGAGTTTGTGTTAACATTTCGACGTTACTTTTTTCATAGTTTAACGCAGCCACGGCCAGGGGCGGACGTATTTGAGGAGCTGGGTGGGCGGGCGCACCCCTTAAAACAATAAAACTAGTGTATTTTATAGGCTAAATTCCAGATCGCAACCCTTGAAATTTTTTAATCGCACCCCTTGAACTTTGAGATGAAAAATATGTGAAGCAAAAGCTAAAAAAAGTTTTGAGGGATATTAACGGTTTCGTTTTTTTATATAGAGCTACCAATGATAATAATGATCATCGCGTCGGTTTGTGTCAAGATTTCGTTTTGTATAAAGATTTGAATGCCTCCCCCAACATGCGAGTTTGTGTTAACATTTCGACGTTACTTATTTTCATAGTTTAACGCTGCCCCGACCAGGGGCAGACTTACTTGAGGTGCTGGGTGGACGGGCGCACCCCTTAAAAAAATAAAACTAGTGTATTTTATCGGCTAAAATCCAGATCGCAACCCCTTGAAAATTTGTAATCACACCACTTGAACTTTGAGATGAAAAATATTTGAAGCAAAAGCTAAAAAAAGAATAAATAAATGTTCATTGGAAAAAAAAACATTTGCAAGGGGGGAGGGGAGGAGCTCTGTAATTACCTTTAGCTAAACAGAGAAGAGAAGAAAGACAATGGTATATGTGAAGCAAAAGCTAAAAAAAGAATAAATAAATGTTCACTGGAAAAAAAACATTTGCAAGGGGGGAGGGGAGGAGCTCTGTAATTACCATCAGCTAAACAAAGAAGAGAAGGAAGACAATAATGGTTTTGGGTTGTCCTGCCTTTTAAAAGGACCCATTCACCAAACATTTGATTATATTTATATTTTACTTTTCTTTTGCCAGAGAGATTGAAAAAATATATACTTTTTACTTTTCTTTTGTCATTTTGTCAGGAACAAGGAAAAGACAGAAGACTATTCACTATAAGACAAAAGACTATTCACTGTATCTTTTTACATTAAAATTAGGAGGATTGCAGATCCCTTAAGTTAATTATCTTATTGGCTATATTTTGATTCTTTTAAGGGCATGTCTGGCTAAGCTTTTTGAAACAACTTATTGACTTATTGGCTTTTTGAAAAGTCATAAGCTCCAAAATATTGTTTGGCAATGAGGGTGTATGTGAGGGGAAAAAACCAATAAATCAATAAGTCACTCCATACTGACTTTTCTAAAAAGCCAATAAGTTAATAAGTTGTTTCAAAAAGCTTAGCCAAACATGCCCTAAGTATCTCTATATTTTATTTATCGTACCCCTAAGGGCTTTATAGTGCCACGTACGCACCACGTAAGCGAGAGCTTTATCGTTAACTTGCACGGTGTTTAAACCCCCCTTTAAAGCCCCATATTAAGCAAAATACAAAAAAAGTCCAAAAATTTGATTGGTTGAAAACAATCTGTAACAACTGTCACTAAAATCCATAATTAGGATGGTAATTAGCTATTAAGGAAACCCTAATTAAGAAACCCAAGTAATTTTGCACTAACCCTAAAATTTCCAGAACAATCAGAATTAGGATCAGGGCCCCTAAAACTCAGGGGGGGATAAATCCTAGCCAACGATTATCCTCATAATTATTTGTAAAATTCGAAAATTGAAAAACTGTCGACACAGCAAGCCTAGTTACACACGTAGCTACCCTATGAACATAGGTTACCACTCGCGTAGCGCGACACCTATAGGGGGTACCCCTCGCGCTACGCGACGGTGTCAAAATTCATGTATAAATAGAGGAGTCTGGGACTTGAATTCTGTCTTTGGAACGACGTAAAATTAAGTTACGTAGAGCAAGTTATCACAGAAACAGTCCAACACACACACAATTATCGAAACGCTGCCGCAATCAGGGTAATAACTTGATCGCTATTACGATTCAACGTCCGATCGATTATAACTATCCAACGATAGTCCAGGTGCTGCTCAATTGAGCTTGTACTTTGATTATTCGTCGTGATTTCGACTTGAATATTCGAGTGTTGTTCGAATTCGGACTATGCTCTGTTATTCGTTGTGAATCCGATTGAATTATCGAGTATTGCACTGATTAATCGTTGTGAAGGTTTAATCTCGTGAATTGACGTAACTGCTGTATTAAGTTACCTACCTAGTTGTGTGCACTAGATTACAAAGCTAACTCAATAGGCTAAGCTCTACCTGTATAAATCTGCAATATATCAAGGCTTATCTGTAGACTAAACTTTGGCCGTATGAATCTGCATGATTATAATGTGAGTCATTCTCCTTTTTAAATTGTTTTCTCACAGTTTGTGAGTAAGTATTACAATACCTCAAATTATTTTCAAGGTTATAATTACAGGGATTAAGTCTTTGTAATCACCAAATTACAGCTGGTATGTGGGGTATTGTGCACATTACTGTTATTATCACTCTATGTGAGTGAATATTACTCTATGTGAGTTATTATTACTCTGTGTGAGTACACCGTCACTATTTGGGCAACGGGACCCAATAGTGGTATGACCACAGTCACAGAAATGAATCGAGTGACAAATACCCATTCTTGATAATTGGTTGATAGAAACATTGTAATCGCTCTTAATACTGTAAATTATAACTAACGGGTCGTTTAGAAAACAGAATGATTCACTCAGTATTTCCCGCTGACAAAACCTTTTTAAAACGCGTTTCAGGTAATTACAGTATATTGGAGTAAGAATTGGATCCGGCACCGAAGGCATCAAGAAGTGGCTTATTTCATTAATTAAATCAAATTAAGAAATATCGTTTTTATATTAAAAGCTACCTTTGTAAAACATGGGTTTATCCCATCTATTTAATAAATAAAATCCGGTGTTTTTAAACTCTGATATTTTTCCTAACTCACGGTCCTGATGAAATTTCCGCTGCAATGTTTTTTTTTTTAAAATAAAAATAATCACCGGTACCCCGGGACTGCTCACGACACCCGATTCCGTCCAGGGTGGGTCGGGGGTCGTGACAGAAGGTGGTATCAGAGCTAAGCCATTGCTTTAAGCCTATAAGTGTTGTGATAATAATACTTAAGCTTAAATAAAAAGAGTTAGGAGATTTCTATTAAATGGTAACACAGCTGATAGCAGTTAGACTTGAACATAAGAAAAGATGCCTTAGTATAAGCTAAGCCACTGGTTTACACAATTAGGTATTATAATAATACCTAAGTGAAACGGAGAATTAGAAACTTAATATTATCTGATGGCACTCTGGATGGTATTTAGACTTGAATTTAAAAATTTTGCCTTAAAATAAATTTTAAGGTAAATTACTTATATAAGTATAATGTAATGGATACTGGTATGACGGTTAGCAGGCATTAGCACTTAATTGCTATTTATTCTTGCTTATTGATATTATTTGGTCTAGAATAAGATATGTTATGGGAATACAAATTTCCTTGATTCTGGATAAAAGCCCTAATGAAAGAGGCACTTTTTGAAAAGATACTATTTATGGGAAATAGAAAATTTTCTCCGGCAAAACTGGGTATAGAGTAACAGACTCTCCAGCTTGTCCGGACATATTGAGATTACCGCTCCGGCGCGAACCGGATAAGACGGGGTAAATGATATGTCAAATCAGTGACAAGATTACCCTAAATAGTATCATGACCAAATACCTGAGTGGTTCTTGGAAATATGAATCTGTTAAATACATTGACCTGATAAATGGTATGTTTATTTCAGCATGTGAAATATGTGATTATATAGATAGGTATATCTATAAGCAAATTCCAAAAACCCATAAGGATTGACAAATTGAAATAAAGTACAAGCATCCGTGTCTAGAATTCTCTATCAGGAATCTCTTTTCCAATATCAAACATTATTTTGTTTGATCATTTACCTCGTAACTCATACAATGAGAACCCTATAAAGAAGGGATATCATCGAAAGTATAAAAATTTACAATGCACAAGTAAGAAACATATAAAGTTGTGCTAATGCACAAGAAAACACATGAAACTTAAAATATACGTCCACAGACGTTGAAATATATCACACACGACTTTCCAAGGCAAGAACTTTGAAAAGTATAAATTGGGCACGATGACACCAATACTAATTCTGTCAGTAGAAAACTACTAATTAGGAAGAAACACTCTTGCCATACGATTCTACCAACGACACAGATCTCGCTAAGGTACGTTATAACGAGATTTCACAAACATCGGTGCACAGTCTAACTATAATCACACTGCAAAAAGGAATCACATACCTTTGTAAATTCTCTATTTTATTTTTTCAACATTCCATAATAACATCACACTAGTTATCACACGGAAATCCAAGTAAAGTTTTTATATTATTGAAATTCTGACTTCTGCCTATAGTAAGTTAACTCTCATAGGCATCATACCATGAGGATTTCCTTCATAGTAGCAAATTTTTACATTTCTTGGTAAATCCACATGTTCATTGTACTTATGGTTCATTCAAATTAGGAAGACCGTGGGAGGACATTATACCAATTGTTGTTTAATCAAAAGTTCAAATATCATTTCACTATAGTTGATCTTTGCATAGTAAAACCTCGTTTTACAAAGCGATGACTCTTTAATATCAAATCAATGAATTTCTTGAAAAACTCGATTTTCCATGGTTTCTGTTATAATGATGTCCGAACTTCCTTATTACCACTCGTTTTGTTCAAACCCAGTTAAATTGCTTGCAATTTGTATTCAATTCCAGGTCCCATATGATATTTTAAGCCATCATATTCAAATTCAAAATAATCCCAATAAGCACTTTGATTCTCTTGAAACTATAACATGTTTTTGGCCTTCGATTTCACTAAAATATTTCTTTGATCACAATCACCCTCTGGTGACATCTCCACAAAATCTGAAGATCACGCTAATCTCGGATTTAATTATTTATTTATTTAAAATTATTTTAAATTTGCCTTATTAATTTATTCAATATAAGCAATCTTAAAACAATCATATACTCAGATAATGATACACAAATTCACCTCCTATTCCGATTTAAGTTTATGATAATATATCAGTATTTTAAATACCCTGGTTATTGTCAGGAGCAGATATTGAGTAGCCTAGCCTTAGTTAGGCATGGACTGATCACCTATGCTTAAACAAGGCAGCACTAACCAATATCCAACCATAATAATAACCATTTAATGTATATAAATTAAGTTATCATACTTATTTATTCCAACAGTCAAAAAGAACATTGTGAGCATTTGCATGCACTCTTAACTTTGTTAAGAAAAAGAGAAATTGTACGCCAAAATCTCGAAGTATGAATTCTGGCTACAGGAAGTGCAATTCTTAGGTCATGTGGAAAATCACGAAGGTATCCATGTGAATCCTTCTAAACTAGAAACAATTACTAAATAGAGGGTTCCGCAAACAGCCATAAAAGTTCGAAGTTTTCTAGGTTTAACTGGATACTATAGACAATTTATTAAAGATTTTTTTTTTCTAAGATAACTAAACCCTTAACTAAGCTAACCTGTAAAATAGTTAAGTTTGAGTGAGGACCTAGACAAGAAGAAGCTCTTAAGATATTAAATCAAAGGTTAACAAGTGCTTCAATTTTAGCATTGCCAAAAGAAACTGAAGATTTTGAAGTATATTGTGATACTTCAAAATTAGGAATAGAATGTGTGTTGATGCAACGCAAAAAGGTAATTGCGTATGCCTTCAGGCACTTGAAAAAGCACGAGGAAAATTTTACAACTCATGATTTAGAATTAGGAACTATAATTTTGCCCTTAAGATTTAGAGACATTATCTGTAGATACAGATCACAAAAGATAAAGGTACGTATTTGGGCAAAACAAACTAAACATGAGGCAAAGAAGATGGATGGAAATCCTAAATGAGTACAACTGTGATATCCAGTATCACGAAGAAAAGCAAATGTAGTTGCAGATGCTTTAAGTCATAAGTATCATGAAAAGCAAGAGTGAGTCCATGCTCTTAGATTAAGATCTACGGTTAGATTTAATGAAGCAACTAAAGAAAGTTCAAGAAACAGCAATCGAAGACGATGCTGAAGGAAAAAAAGGGCAAGCCAAAGAATTAAAACAAGGAAGTAATAGAATTTGGAGATTCCCTAAGAAAACAATTGGGTACCTAAGCAGGGAAAATTAAGAATTAAGATTCTAGATAGATCTAGGTATACCATGTACCCAGGTAACAATCAGATATACCAAGATTTAAGAAATAACTTTTGGTGGATAGGAATAAAAAATGGACATAGCCAGTGATGTATCTAAGTGTCTCACTTATTCACAAGTTAAGACAGAGCACTAGAAACCTTTAGGATTACTCCAACAATTAGAAATGCCTATATGGAAATAGGAACTCTTAACAATAGATTTTGTTACTAAGTTACCCAAAACCAGAAAAGGTAATAAAGCGATTTGAGTAATCATGGATCGATTTACCCAAATCAGCTCATCTTCTAAACTATGAAAGAAACCTTTAGCATAGAAAGGTTAACCAAGTTGTATGTAGATGAAACAGTATCCTTACATAGAGTTCCACTCTCCGTTGTATCGGACAGAGATAGTCATTTCACTTTTCATTTCTGGACAAGTTTCCAAATAGCAATGAAAACACGACTAAATTTAAGTACAGCTTATCATCCCCAAACAGACGGACAAAGTAAAAGAACTATTCAAAACCTTGGAAGACATGCTGCGAGCATGTGTGATAACCATTCAAGTAGGATAACTACTTACCCTTAATTAAATTCTCCTATAGCAATAATTATCATTCAAGTATCGAAACTGTCCCATTCGAAGCACTGTACAGACGCAAGTGCAAAACCCCAGTTTGTTAAGCAGAAATAGGAGAAAGTTAATTATCAGATCCTAAAATTTTACAAGAAACCCCTGACGAAATAACTCAAATCAAGAAAAGACTGAAAACAGCTCGAGATCGTCAGAAGAACTATGCAGATAATCGTTGTAAACCTTTAGAATTTCATGTAGGAGATAAGGTACTCTTAAAAAGTTTCTCCTTGGAAAGGTATAGTACGATTCGGTAAGAAAGGAAAGCTAAGTCCGAGATACGTTGGACCATTCCCTGTGATTCAACGAATAGGACCAGTAGCTTATCGGTTACAACTACCAGAAGAATTGGCTGGAGTACATGATGTATTTCATGTATCCAATCTCAAGAAATGTCTATCAAGACAAATCCCTGGTAGTACCTCTTCAAGATATAGCGGTAAATGAAAAAAAAATTAAAATTCATAGAGAAACCATTGGCTATTGAAGATCGAAAAGTCAAATTCCTCAAGCATAAACGACTGGGTTGGTCAAAGTCAAGTGGAATTCAAAGAGAGGGCCAGAATACACTTGGGAGCTGGAGTCCGAAATAAAGCGAAAATATCCACATCCCTTCCAGTAAATCTCGAGGACGAGATTTTTCTCAAGGTGGGGAGGATGTAACAACTGTCACTAAAATCCGTAATTAGGATGGTAATTAGCTATTAAGGAAACCCTAATTAAGAAACCCAAGTAATTCTGCACTAACCCTAAAATTTCCAGAACAATCAGAATTAGGATCAGGGCCCCTAAAACTCAGGGGGGGATAAATCCTAGCCAACGATTATCCTCATAATTATTTGTAAAATTCGAAAATTGAAAAACTGTCGACACAACAAGCCAAGTTACACACGTAGCTACCCTATGAACATAGGTTACCACTCGCGTAGCGCGACACCTATAGGGGGTACCCCTCGCGCTACGCGACGGTGTCAAAATTCATGTATAAATAGAGGAGTCTGGGACTTGAATTCTGTCTTTGGAACGACGTAAAATTAAGTTACGTAGAGCAAGTTATCACAGAAACAGTCCAACACACACACAATTATCGAAACGCTGCCGCAATCAGGGTAATAACTTGATCGCTATTACGATTCAACGTCCGATCGATTATAACTATCCAACGATAGTCCAGGTGCTGCTCAATTGAGCTTGTACTTTGATTATTCGTCGTGATTTCGACTTGAATATTCGAGTGCTGTTCGAATTCGGACTATGCTCTGTTATTCGTTGTGAATCCGATTGAATTATCGAGTATTGCACTGATTAATCGTTGTGAAGGTTTAATCTCGTGAATTGACGTAACTGCTGTATTAAGTTACCTACCTAGTTGTGTGCACTAGATTACAAAGCTAACTCAATAGGCTAAGCTCTACCTGTATAAATCTGCAATATATCAAGGCTTATTTGTAGACTAAACTTTGGCCGTATGAATCTGCATGATTATAATGTGAGTCATTCTCCTTTTTAAATTGTTTTCTCACAGTTTGTGAGTAAGTATTACAATACCTCAAATTATTTTCAAGGTTATAATTACAGGGATTAAGTCTTTGTAATCACCAAATTACAGCTGGTATGTGGGGTATTGTGCACATTACTGTTATTATCACTCTATGTGAGTGAATATTACTCTATGTGAGTTATTATTACTCTGTGTGAGTACACCGTCACTATTTGGGCAACGGGACCCAATAGTGGTATGACCACAGTCACAGAAATGAATCGAGTGACAAATACCCATTCTTGATAATTGGTTGATAGAAACATTGTAATCGCTCTTAATACTGTAAATTATAACTAACGGGTCGTTTAGAAAACAGAATGATTCACTCAGTATTTCCCGCTGACAAAACCTTTTTAAAACGCGTTTCAGGTAATTACAGTATATTGGAGTAAGAATTGGATCCGGCACCGAAGGCATCAAGAAGTGGCTTATTTCATTAATTAAATCAAATTAAGAAATATCGTTTTTATATTAAAAGCTACCTTTGTAAAACATGGGTTTATCCCATCTATTTAATAAATAAAATCCGGTGTTTTTAAACTCTGATATTTTTCCCAACTCACGGTCCTGATGAAATTTCCGCTGCAATGTTTTTTTTTAAAATAAAAATAATCACCGGTACCCCGGGACTGCTCACGACACCCGATTCCGTCCAGGGTGGGTCGGGGGTCGTGACACAATCTGCAGATGCTATTAGTGCTCGTTACCGTGCTAGCGGAGACTCAATTGCGCCCCCCTTTTGCCGCCTAGAGGGTGGCTTCGGGGCGCTAATTTCACTGATTTGGCCAGGGGCGGTATACCACACCCCTAACCTAACGTAGTTTAGTAATTATGTGTGAGTTTTGACTTTTATTTTTATTAGATTTGTTAGATTATTATACTATCAAAGTAGGTTTACCTGATTAACTTTGACCATCTATATATTCATTTGTTACAACTTTTCATAAATATAAATTTTTTAAAGATATATTGGTAAAAATATACTAACCAAACTCTAGTGTTTCTTGCAACCATTAAATACTAGTGACACTTGGAGAAAGTTAAGTATATAAATGAGATTGTTGATTGCCTTAATTAAATCAATAAATTATTATTTGTTTAGTAATCGAGAGGAGATGGCGTAAAAAATTAGTTGAAAGGTTATGAGGTGAAAGTAAGTAACGAAAAGTTTTTGTTAACATGAAGCCAATTTTTTTTTTGCTGTGCCGTGTCAAGAAACATTATTACAAGTGCTAAATTGAAGTTGTTTTACAATAATTTCAAGATTTGTTATCTTAAAAAAATTGCGTACAACTAATATACAGAATTGTATTATATACTTTTTTTTTTTATTATTTAGTAGTTAACTTCATGTGAGTTCAAGTTATTGCAAGTGAGTCATCAGATATTTAGTTGTATAAATTGTTGTAAAAAAGCGAATTATTAATGATTTTTTTTCATCCGTAATACTCATTTTTAGTGGTGTTATACATAAATAAAATAAATGTTCAAATTACACCACATAAATTGCGACGCGGTTTAGTGTACATGACACTTGAGGTACACAAATCAAATAACCACTCACTACATGTTTAACAATCTCCTTCACTCGACTATTATTATAATTATTATTTTTTTTCAATACAATGCATATTGTCGCAAGAAATTGTGTTTACGAATTGTGACTCCATGTTGTGGGTCACTAATGTATGATTACAAAGTATATTAATATCACTAGACTGATTGTTCCACATTATGCTTGTCTAAAACTAAAAGTCAGATTATATTACCAGTAGCTTATTTTTTCAATTTTCACATTCCAACGTAAACCGAGTATGGTGAAATTTGTTGATTGTGTTTGACCTATTGAATTTAAGGTGACGGTGTGGTTTTCTCGATATAGTTTGGTATAGTTCAACGTCGTTTGGTATAAGTGTGTTTCGATAAGCTTCGGTGTGGACGTGATGTATTTGGTGTGAAGACAATTGATTCTTTAATTAGTGAAACAAAAGCCTTAACATTACGTGAGGTTTTTTATTTTGATGTTAAGGGACAACCCAAGAGGCATGTCAGTAACACTCAGTTTATTGACAACGGTTATTCTTGGAACATATTTGAGGAGGTAAACTCATGGGTATAGTGGCAGACCAAGAATTTTTTTTCCACGTGGTTAAAAATTTTTTGGGAGTCGGTTATCTATAGCTATATATTATTATTATTATTATTATTATTATTATTATTATTATTATTATTATTATTATTATTATTATTATTATTATTATTATTATTATTATTTTCATTTAGAGTGCATGACATGATTAAGAATATCAAATTATTATATATAAAATATCAAGTAGTTAGCAATGAATTTGTTATTTTTTGTTTTCCACCACAAAAGTGTGAGGTCCTTTTGTTTGTTACGTCTGTTTTATTTTATTATCCATGGAAAACAATGTAATACATGTTCTTATTGTCATCATTCATTTTTTTTGTTCATATCATACACATACACATATATTTGTTATACATACACATATATTTGTTATACATTTATCCACTGCATGAGTCAACTTACATAAAATAAAAAGCAATATGAAATCCGAGGAAACCTAAGTTATTTATCTTTTTCATTAATGTATTTAATCTTTATCAAAGTAAATAATATTTGCTATTCAAATTATTGTTAACATATTTTGACTTTTAACACACGATATAGGGAGACATCCTATAGACTACAACCTAGCGACATTTTATTTTTATCTATTGCCGATAAAAGTTTTATTTAAAATTGAACAGGTCAAAGACAACTAACATTTTTTTTGTATAGTGGCAAAAACAATTAATACCATCCGACCAACCTAAGCAGCGGTATGATTATTCATTTTTGTGGATTTTGAAATAAATTATTGTTGAAGACAATGTTGTATTCATGAGATTATCCTTTTTTGTATCGCAAATTATAGAAAATGTTAGTATCGTACTGGTACCGTGATGAACCGAACTGATATCGTCCAACAATATCGACATAGGTACCGGTTTCGGTACTAATGGAACCATTATGAATATTAGTTTTTATAGTTTCCAATTTTATTGGTATCGTAAGCTATAGTGAGTGCCGGTACGGTACTGGTACCGTGATAAATCGAACCGATACCGTCCCAACAATATCGGTACAACACGATTTTGATCGACAACATCGGTACTAGTTTCGGTACTAACAGAACCATTACTCATAATCATCTTTATAGTTTCCCATCTATGTAAAATAAGTGTAGATATCCTTTTGAGCATATCACGACTTTATGAGTGTCAATGTCGTTCTAATATCGTAATGAGTCAAATTGAATTTCCATTGCAACGCACGAAGGAATTCTACTAGTTAGTTAAAAAAATAACAAAAGTTCAACGGTCGTCAACATAAATGCATAAAATAAATACAAACGAAGATTATTTAGTAAATATATCAGGAGTTTTAGATGAAGAATCAAGAAAAAACCCTCTTTTTTTTCTTAGACAAAATTTTATGGGGGTTGTTACTCGTTTTCCAGTTTTATGGGGTCTTTTACTCGTTTTTCATTTTCTTCTTGGGGTGTGATGTCAATTTTTTGTGGGTCGATCGAGATTTTATCATAATATATATAGGGTCGGGATTTAGAGAAAACCGTAGAAAGTGTGAGAACGGTGAGATCGCTTATCGATCGTCCGATCAAAACAATCTATGGACTAGATTGGCGCGGTGGCATTTTCGTAAATAACATCAATTTTATTACGTGGACGCGCTTCATTAAGGGTAAAAACGTCTTTTGACTACTCCAAAAAAACGCCATCTCATGAAAATAAAACGCCAAAACAAAAATCACACAACATTCTGCTAAAAACGCCATTAGATATAAAACGCCAAACTTAATTATAGTAAAATCCCGCCTAAAAAACCGCAAAAAAAAATCCTATATATACAAAAACTCAGACCTTCAATTTCAATTAAAAAACACAAACAAAAACCACAAACGCCATATTTAATATATACCATTCGACTGATAAACGCCAGAAAACCCAAACATCAAATATATTGCTGTCAATAAAGTGTAGCTGTATGGTTTGGACAACATTGTCAGTTATCTTTTTTAACTGAGGATTAAAAATGTTATCCAACACCATACAACAACACTTTATTGATTTTCGTATGATCAAATTTACAGTTTTAAGATGGTTTATTTTGTGGCGTTCTTTTTCTATGTAAAACGCCAAAAAAGATAACATTTTGGCTGAAAGGGTGTAAACTCAATAACATTTTGCTACATGAGATGGACAAAAATTATAGAAAAATAGGCTGATTTCATACGAAAGTCGAAACAGCCAGTGAAGATGCTTCAAAAGAAGAAAGAGACTGGTGACAATGAAGATTTGAAGATCAATATTTATTTTGTTTAATTTTCTTTTTCAGTTGATTGTTATTTAATAAACAACGCCGTATCTAATAAAAACGCCAGAAAAGGAAAATGTCTTAAACCTTTGGCGTTTATCAAACCATTATAAAATTACTTTGGACAAGTATTATAAAAAAACTTTTTTTATGAATTCTTTTTATTTTATTTTCCTTTCAGTTGATTGTTGTATAAATAAAAACGCCATATACAATAAAAACTCCAAAACAACTAAAATGCTTGTTTAAACGATATCATCATGTTAAACGCCCCCAAAAACTCCCAAACTATAATAAAATTAGTTTCAAAAAGTATTATAAAAACCCAAAAAAAAAAAAAAATAAAAAAAATAAAAATAAAAAAACAAACTTGAAAATGTAACTAGAAACAGTAACTCCAAATCAGAAAAACTGAAGATAGGGGAAATTTATTATATTAGAATATAAAATGCCAAACTTGAAAGATTGGACGTGTTACAGACTACAGAGATTAAAGCTTGTCAAAAACAATAATTACAAACAATAACTGAAAAGACGAATACTTTATTATAATAACGCACCGCCTAACTTAGGCGCCAAAAAGAGATCCTATAAAATGATACATCTCAGTAACTTCCATTTGATCAAACCAAAAAAAAAAAAAAAAAAAAAACCAAACGCCAATACTACTAAATACCACTCACTGTAAAACACTAAAAAATCAAAGATGGCTAATATGCTTTCTTGGATATTCAGTATTGTTATTCGTCAAGTTTCACTGAATGAATTGTTAGGGGAGGCGAGTAACTCAGTAAGATTTTGCTGCATGAGATGGACAAAAATTCAAGAAAAAGATACTAATACCAGTCATATGGCATTTTGTATTTTTTGTTCTTGAAGAAGGCTTGGATGAGGAGAAGAGATCAATGACACTGAAGAGTAGGATGATGATAAAGATGAAGATCAACATGAAGAAAAAGAGAAAAACCCACCCACATGTCATAGATCTATGTCCCCAAACATCCACAAAAAAAGCCACTTCAACAGACGAGCAGGGAAAATAATCAAACCGATGGGTTTGTTAAGTTTTATATAAAACGCCATATTTTGGTGTCAGTTCTTGTACTATTAAAGAACAGAGAGACTGATGACAGTGAATATTGTGAAGAGAGATCCGATTAGTATTTTTAATTTATTTTCTTCGCTTGTATTTTTTTTTACTGTAGCTGAAATATCCAACAATTGTAAAACGCCAAGATAACCCAAACGCCAAAAAGTTTATAAAAAATAATAGAACAATGGGCCATCTTGTTTAATACCCCTTGAAAAACGCCATTCAAATAGATTTCCTGCCTCATAGGTTCCAATGGCATACGATGTGAATAAACGCCATAAACGCCAAAATGTTGATACAATGAAACCATTAAAACGCCACAAATTATTGAATTTGGTTAACGCCAAAAATCTTAAAAACCAAAAATTAAAACAATATCGGGAAAAGCGGAACTGGAAAATTAGAAGATGAAGGACAAAAAAGCCCCTCCGCCCTTCTCTAAGCCGGGTGACACATGTTGGGCCAGGAAGCGTTCTCACCGTTCTCACACTTTTGAGCGTTTTCTCCCGATCTCGTCTCTCTCTCTCTCTCTCTCTCTATATATATATATATATATATATATATATAGAGGGTAAGGATAGTGTAAAAAGGGCCTAAAGTGTGAGAAGTGTGAGAAGTGTATTATAACACTATATATAATACTATATAACACCATATAAACACCGTATAACAATATGTAACACCATATAATACCATATAACACTATGTAACACCATATAATACCATATAACACTATGTAACACTATATATCATTATATAACAAATATAACACTATACATCTATCATAGACATGCTATCAGACAACCTATAGTGTTATATTTGTTATATAATGATATATAGTGTTACATAGTGTTATATGGTATTATATGGTGTTACATATTGTTATACGGTGTTTATATGGTGTTATATAGTATTATATATAGTGTTATAATACACTTCTCACACTTTGAGCACTTTTTACAGGATCCCCTACCTATATATATATATATATATAGGATTAGGTTCAAGGGTGAACACTAGTATCGCTTGCGAACTGAGTGAACTAATCCTGGCCATACACGTGTGTAGATCAATGACCAGGATTTGATGTTGAAATACACTAGTGTATTTTACGATTTGATGATGAGATCCTGGCCATACACGTGTGTAGATCAATGGACAAGATTTGTTCACACAGTTTGCAAATAAACCCGTGTTCACTCTAGAACCCCATATATATATATATATATATATATATAGGGCTTGGTTATATAAGAAACCCTATCTTTTTAAGAAAACTATGGAAACCCATTGTGAACCATTGATTAGCTTACATCAAACTTGATCAAAGGCCATGATTATTTTGGTATGAATAAAAATAAAAAGAAATAAAAAGGACTGCCATTTTGTACCATCCAAGGGCATTTTCGGAAGTGAACATACACATTGGAAAACAGAAACCACTGCCATGCAGTAGCCGTCTAATCAAAGAAGTGTAAACAAAATTCAAAAAATTATCTTCTTTTCCATTATACTCATTTCTCCCCTCCTGTTCATGTTTCTCTCTCGTCCCTAACCCTAACACAATTCAAAAGTTTTTCTTCTTTACCATTTAAAAGAAACATTGAAAAGCTACTCCCCAAACCCTAACACAGAAGGCGATAGTGTCCAGCTTGGAGAATGAGGAAGTCGTTCATAATCTTGTCGTCGTCGTTGAAGCTGAAACGATTAAGGAAGATTCAGACTTCAAGTAAAAGGTTAGTTTGTTGTTATCCGTCATGTAAAAGGTGGTTTTCTTCAACGGATTATTGGAAAATGGCACTGAGTTAGTTTTCTTTTATATATGTAGGACTTCGAAACACAGGTTAGGGCAAAAAAGGTCTGAGAGCCCTAGCGTTGTGATTTTATCCGACGAACCCAAGCCCGGACCTTCCAAACAACAATCTGACTTTGGTCTGACCCAACGGGAGTTAGGTTAGAATTTTTATGTTTCTGAACACTTAACATAGTTCAAGGTGATCTGTATATTGATAGTGTGTTGGATAAGAAATTGGGCATAACTAAATTTTGTTGGACGCCTTGCAGTGTATGATGATACCGATAGTGTGTCAGCAAGCCATGGGAAAAGACGGAAAACAGGTAACGGTTAAGCAGTAATATTGTTTATAATTTGTATAAAGTATTGTTGGGCTAATCGTTTTCCTTACGAATGTATCGGTGCTAAATGAAGGTTGTGTGGAAAGCAAACGGGGACATAACAAAAAGCACAGTGGTAAGTTCCTTTTGTTGCAATAGAGGCTAATTGCGTATCCAGATAAATCTGAGTAACATGTTTGAAACTGTAGGGAAGAAAAGCATTGTCGGGGATATTTCTGGGTGTGGAAATAAAAGAAAACGTGGTTAGTTAAATACTGTTGGCTTTGTTTAACATGTGTTAATTGGGCATGACCTTGAAAATTCACTAACATGTGATAATCAGCAGGTGAAAGAAACAGCGCCGATGATAATTATGGCAATGTAATGCGAAAAAACCGTGGTTAGTTATTTTTTAAGCCCTTCAAAAATTTGGATGTTACGAATGAAAAATTCTTACATGTTGTCATCGGTGGTTGTAAAGTAGACTAATTGTTTGGGATGTTGTTGTTTCGTATAAAATGTTATTTCAGTAAGTAGGGCAGAAGTGACGGCTACATCGAAGGGCGGGGCGTTAAGGACCAAAAAGAAGAAGGGTTCGGATGACAATGGGAAAGGTAAAGCAGGGAAACCAAAGGTAGTTGGTAACAAACCGGAAAAGGTTCAGAAAGCCCGTAAGCGAGCAAAAAAGGATGAATTTCCAGGCATAAGGACAAGATCTGCACCATTGCAGTTTTATAAGTGTGTACGGGCATTGACAGAACAACAACGTGACGCATCAGGGAAATGGGCTTTGGACGTTTGCTAACTTTCAGCGTTGATGGTTTGCCGGCTAAGTTAGGTTATTTTGTTGTGGACAATTTTAATCCAGATAAGATGGTGATATGTACGCCTGCCGGTGATATCAAGGTGAACAGGAAAGTGATTCATAAGTTATTAGGGATTCCGACTGGTGGACAAAAGTTTAGTTCGATTGGTAAGCTGCCGATGCTGACTGATGCCATTGCGGATTGGAGGGCGAGATACCCGGGGGCAATGGTGCCTCCAACAAAGATGGTGAAAATGATACATGAGTCCGATGGCGAAGACAGTTTTGATTTCAGGATGGATTTTGTAATGTGTTTTGTGGCAGTGCTGGTTGATTGTCATAAACAAAGTTGTTTACGGGAAGAAATCTTGGAGTATCTGGATGAAGAAATGGACTTTGCAACAATAGACTGGTGTGACCTTGTTGTAGAAAAGCTGAGAACTTGCAAGGATACCTGGAATCGGCTTGACCCACAAAGTTTCTTCGTCGGTCCTCTAGCGATTCTGATGGTAAGTGTACTTTTAATTATTTTAGATAATTAACATGTGTTAGAATAGTTGATTATTTCCGGGCTGAACGGATCGTTGTTTCTTGTAGTTGTTGTACGTTGATAGCATTGAGTGCACGGGGATGGAGGTAGACAGTGCGGTGTGTCCTTTAGCTTTTTGGAACTTGAAAAGATTGAGAGAGAGAGAAAGGCTTGAAATCCTTGCTGGTGGGTTTGAAACAGGACGGTTTAAAGGATTAACACGTCCCAGAAACTATAACGTGGAACACTGGGCAACTAAAGAGGTAAAGTTAGATGCTCTAACATGTGTTTTTTGCAATTAGTATATGTTCATAGTATGAAAAATGTTGAAAAACTATTCTCAACAGGAGAGGTTGACGATAGTACGACAGTTAATATGCGTGACAAAGAAGAACAAAGTCAAAATTGAGGGTATGTTAGAATCGCTATTGGTGGAGAGCCATGAAGACGAAGAAGTACAAGAGTTGAAGGCAACGTTTGAAAGTATGTTTGAGAAGAAAGTTAGTGAAAGGGAGGATCACGATGACGCGGTAGATTTAGCGTCACACAAGATCAATTCGGTCTTGGGAGATTTGAGAAATGATGAAAGGTTTCACATCAACGAAGGAGAGAACGCTGGTTAGTAACTGTTATTGTTTGTGTTATTTAGTTAAATATTTTGTAATCCATTAATCGTTGTGCAAACGATTTCGTAGGGGATGGAATGGACGGCGATTTTTCGGATGGGTCACCAATAGCGAGCTTGTACAGGAAGTCGCTTATCCGGCAAAACAAAAAAATCAGTAAAAGTAGATTGAAAGCAGTAGGATCTTCAGCAATAGACTTTGATGCCCAAGAAGGTGTGCTGACGATGTTTATGAAATGAACACGGAACCACGTGTTAAATGTTATACCTGTTGTGTTGGTTATCATTCTTAATTTGGTCACTGTAACACATTTTGACGGTGTGGCAACCTGTATTGATTGACATTTTTTTTTGGGTTTGCAGCTGATGTTGCGGGCCAATCATTCGTAGATGATGGTGGAGAAGACTATGCTGAAAAGATGGAAGATGGTGGAAAGTCGGGTGAGGTGCGGAGATCTGCAAGACTTGAGAAGTTAAAGCATGTTAGTGAGACAGAAGAAGGGTTTGTGACCCCAAAAAGAAGAAAGACAACTATGAAGTTTGGTGGACAAGGCACGGATGGTGGCAAAGAAAAAGGTAAATTGTTACATGTATTACCATTTTAAGAGTACGTTTATAGCGCAAAAAGAGTTTATGTACCTTTACTATATGTTATGGAATGAAATGTTTACTCTAACACACGTTAAGGTGATAATTATCGTATAGTATAACCTTCCTTTGTGGTTGCAGCAGATGGTGCGGGGGGATCATGCGTATTTGCTGATGGAACTAAGTGTACCGGAGCGCTGGAAGAAGGAGGTATGTCGTCGCGGGTAAGGAGATCTCCCCGTCTGAATAAGTTAAAGGATGCTCCCGAAACGAAAGCAAGCTTTGTGACCCCGAATTGCCCAAAGACGAAAATAAAGATTGATCGGGAAAAAACGGATGATGGCAACGAATCAGGTAAACTGTAACATGTGTTACCAGTTTCATCATACTTTTAGATTTAGAATTAAAACGCGTAGTTTGTTGCTCGTTAAAATTTAGAACCTTCGCACACTGCGTACGTGTCTGAAACCCATTTAATATTCATGTGATGTTATAGGGTTGAACAAGACTAAGAAGCAACTGGAAGAGAGAGAACTGGGGTTTAGTGAACTTGGGAAAAAAACAAATGAAGTCGTCGAAGGTGATAAGAGTGTTCATGATGCTGGTAATTCAAGTGGAGGTGACTGTAGTGTTGGTGGGGCCGAAGAAAATAAAGGAGCAGGAGGCGTGGATAAAAGTGATGCTGAAGAAGTGCATAAGCCGCTGGGTTTAATGCGTGCAATACTGCATATTAAAGCAGCAGAAGTGCATGGTGCACGTGGTAGTTCCCGAACCCCTTTAATAATGCCCGACTTTAAAAGTGTGCTTTGTTACTTTATTTGATTTAACATAGGGCATCTTGTTTGGACAGATTACCGTGGTTCGGACATGCAGTTTGTTAGTAAAGATGAACATAGAGTGGATACAGACAATAAAGTGGCTGCGAATGACAATGATGAACAGAACACCGATCTGGAAGCGAATGACGCCAAAAAGGATGAGATTTACGAAGGAAGGTTTGTTTGTGATCAAGAGGTGGCCAAAATGGTCGAGATGGAGGTTAAGGATAGCAAACATGTTGAATGGAATGAGAAGGAAGGTAATCTTCGGAAACCGTTTTATTTGTTTAGCCATTCTTAGCCATGCCTTATTTATTCGAAAAATGTTTATGCAAGTACAGATCGTAAGATTGAGAATGAAGTTAGGGCTGCATCTGATGGAAGAAAAGAAGAGAGTGGTGGCGTCGTGTTTTCATCTGTGGAAGGTGCTGTTAATGATAAGGACGAACATGGGGTTCTGGATGGCGAAGGCAAGGGGGCTGTTGATGAGTGTGACCGTGTTTTTAACGGTAATTATTTATGCAGCTTCTGGTACTAAGTTGTGCATGAGATGTAACAGCATTGTTTTATGCAGCTGCAGAAGGTAAGATTGAGCATGATGGGATGCATGCTACTATTGTAAATATGCAAGGGTGCAGTAGCGCGGGGGTAGACTTAGTTTCGGGCGACGGTTTCGAGAAGGCCCAGGTTGTCGATGGAAAAGGGAAAGCGGCTGAAGAGGTCCCTCATGCGGAGAAGAACGGTAAGGACTTTCATGCTCTAACATGTGTTAACTGGTTTCCTACATGTATCATTTAGTGAGTTAACATGTGTTAATCATACACACAGTGTGCGAAGGCGATACCCTTTTTGATGAACGGAATTTAGATGGCCCGAATTGGAGTCTTGGGATGACACAAATTGGGGGTCAATTCGACGTGTCACAGGAAATTGGTACGATATAGCATTAAACAAACTTAGTATTGATGGGTTAGTTCAAGTCATATATAATATACTTATTTGCATTAAACGTGCAGGTTGCACAAGTGGGAAGATGGATGACATTCCTTGGACAGAAACCGAGCGTTCCGGTGAGCTGAAACACATTCATTTACCGCATCAAGTGTGTTGTAATCTTTAATGCGTTACGTGAGCTATTTATTTTATATGTGTTAGGCGATATGGAGGCTACCACAGACTTGAGTATGGTTATGATAGTAGACCCAGTTAGCTCCTATGACCCGGCCATTGCATTCCACAAAGGTCAAACTGGTCTGGAATTTTGTGGGGGTGATATGTATGAGGTGGAGGACAATATTCCGCTTGCAAACCGTGTGCGTATGTTGGCTGAGTTGGGGGCACAAAAAAGGAAGCTCCCTTTCAGAGAGAAAGTGGCAGCGGAACCAAACAGATCACCTTACTATATAAGGACTGTTGACATGGGCCAGCCAATAACTAAGAAGGAGACAAATCTGTGGGAGTACATATACGCTGATGAAAGCCCATTGCACCTTTTAAGTGGGTATTCTCGTAGGAAGCGGGCAATGGAGGCAAACGTGTAAGTAGAACTGCAACGTGGTTTATTGTTTTATAGTAATAGGGTAAACCATCAACCAAGTTCCACACTAGATAATTGGTTATATTTTGTTTTTTTCCGCAGGAGGGAACAGGGTTCGTCGTCGGTGGTTGATGTAGATAGTCCGATACACATGGCTGTGTAAGTAGGGGGGTCACCGTACGAAATTTTAGTAAAACAATAAATTACATATGTTAACGTATGCAATTTAATTTATAATTTGTACATCTGACACCAGGGAGTTGCTGTTTAGAAGCCCTAACCATGTACAAGCGTCTCGGTCTATGTTCAAGAGTTTAAACGTTGGCAATGAGGTCTCAGATGGTATTATTGACTGTTGGGCGGAGGTGCTAAACTTCCAAGAGAAAAGAAAATCACGGGAGGCTTACAGTAGGCAATTCTTTGGTACTAAAGTTGTGGTGAGTGTCATGTATATAGATATTACAGTGTGGCGACTTTTTGACCTTATTAATTTCTCTGTTGTGCTTAAAGTTTCCGTGGATGCTCACATCTGAGGAAGGCGGAGTAGAGGCGCGGATGCACAAGTTTCGGCTTGGGATAAAAGGTGCGGTTAACATCGGTGAAAACGTTCCTGATTTTCGAAATCAAGACATTGTTTTCTTCCCTATATTGGAGCACAAACACTTTTACTTGCTATTGTTTGAGTTACGCGACCCCGGGATTTATGTCGTTGATAATGACAAAGCCCGACAAGGTCAGTTGATAGAAGATAGTGTCTACTACCTACACAAGGACACAGCGTATAAGATCGTAAGTTACTAAACTGACAATTGTTGAACAAATAAGTGTGATAATATTGAGGATCTGCTTTTTTTTTTTTACCATGGATTGTGTATGCGTATGCAGAAAGATATGTTTGTGCAATATCTGCGGGAGGTTGGGAATCCGTGAGCCGATGACGTAGAGTACTGCAACATCTAGCGTATGCCGGTTCCTTGGGCGACCACCGCAAACACAACTGATTGTGGGGTCTTCTTGATGCGGCACATGGAGTGCTATATGGGGAAAAACAAAAGTTTTAACTGTGGGTTCAGCACGAGTGGGGCGAGGAAGATGGCGGAGGTGAGAAAGTTGAGAAAGAGGTATGCGGCGCACATATTATGTTCGGAGGTGAATGTGCTGCTGCCCAAAATCAAGGAGGATTGCCGAATGGAGTAACACGTGTTAGGGGGGTGAAACGGAAGTTACTGTAGAACCATTGTGCATTAATTGCGCCAGCTATGTTTTTGGAAACATGTAATGTACTTTGATGGATTTGGGGATGTTGCTTTAAAGTTATTGCGGGGTAGGTGTTTTGTTGGGTATGGCATCGTCACGATGTCTTTTTGGGGATAGACTATCTATATTCAATCTGATGTTTAGTAACTTGGTAATTCTAAACTCTAAAGAATATTGATGTGTTGTTAAATGTCTTAGAATATTATTAATCTAGTTTATTGACGTAGTTTATAATATTTTATTAGAAATTGTTTGAAATTATATAAAGGTACGTGTAACATTATAGAAAAAGAGAAAATGCTGCTTCCAAGGGGAACAGTCTTTCTAAAAATGTAGTACGAATATTGGAAATTGGGGAAAGTTGGTGGCAGAATACTACAAGCATAGGGGTTGGTGTCTATAAAACAACTTTATTGGGAAAAGGAACAATTGCTTTTTATCACCTTTTGGTCACATCGAAGTCAAGTCACAAAGACCTATATTAAATGTAGCCAGGGAACACCTCTATAAGTATTGTAGTGAAGAACCAAATTCATATTCTGTAATACTTCACCACTTCAGTTAACCATAAACTGGTAGAGGTCCCAAAGTCTTTTAATGTGATGGACCCGTGTGAAGGTAAGGTTACGGCTAGCCAACCAGGCATGGAGAAGCGGAAGCAAAAGGGGAAGGAAGCATGTGAGGGCCAGTACGGGGAGGTTAACGAAAGAAAAGGGTGTCACCAGAATGGAGAAGATGGGAAAACTGTAGTAGCTTCTGGTGAAGATGCTTCAGAAAGCGGAACCAAAAATGTAACTGATGTAGCTGGTGTGTCGCAAGAACCGTCACGCCGAAGGGAGCACGTTGTTCCAGAAGATGAAAAGTTGAAGGGGCTACCAGATGAGTTGGTTAGGTTGCTGACGGATCCAGACCATGAAATGTGTGGTTGCCCGTTGTGTCCATACTCACCCGAAACAATCCAGTCCTGGTGTTACCATGACCCATGGGAGAGTGAGCGCAGCCCCTCTCCTCTGTACTTTCATGATGAGGAATTTCCCACACCATGATGAAAAGCTTGTTACAGATGGAGGATAACAATGGGTAGTTAGTATGTTGAAAATGATTGAAGATGTGTTAACCTGATGACCCTATGTTGTAACAAAACGACATACGAATGTCGTCTTGTTGGTATTTTATTATGTTTTGTTTCTGTTTTTGTAACCTACTAGTAGAATGTTTGTTTAAGTTGCTTAGAGGTGAAGTCTACTTCTATAACCTGACGTGGTTTAATATATATGCTGTTTTTATGTGGTTGATACTTTCAAGTTTAAAGACCCAAGCATTATGGGGACTAACATGTGTTAACCAGCTGTTTTTATAACACTGTAAAGTTGTCTAGAGGTGAAGTATACTTATATAACCTGACTTGGTTTAATATATATGCTGTTTTTGTGTGGTTAACACAACTTGTTTTGATCGTTTCAAGTTAAAATGCCCAAGCATTATGGGGAGTAACATGTGTTAAGCAGCTGTTTTTATGCCAGATTGTGTGGTTAACAAAGATTGTTTTGATCCTTTCAAGTTAAAAAGACCAAAGCACTATGGGGAATAACATGTGTTAAGCAGCTGTTTTTATGCCATAGTAAAAAAATAAAACACAGAAAAACAAATATCAAAATGCAGATAATATTAAGATAAACCCGTTAATAGACCACAGCGGTCCCCGAAGATCTTCGGTCCTACAAACACAAAAGTGGCCAAAGCCATAGAGTTTCTTACAAACCT
The DNA here is from genome assembly GCF_002127325.2 of Helianthus annuus. NCBI lineage: Eukaryota > Viridiplantae > Streptophyta > Magnoliopsida > Asterales > Asteraceae > Helianthus > Helianthus annuus. The sequence goes on along the minus strand of NC_035443.2, from coordinate 129,404,561 downwards.
ATTTATGGTTATTGGGATGAAAATAGTTCCACCTTCTTACACACGTAACAGAGAATAGCAGGATGATGTCAAAAGACTGTTACATGTGTGTAAGAAGGCCAAAATGAAGAGAGTCTCCCATTACATAGTACTACATAAAGATTTTAATCAGAGGATCAGTCGCCAGTGGCGGTCTGCCTTTGTTGTTCAGCAGCTGCCTTTGCTGCTTTCATTGCAGCCACCTTAAGGCAGTTGTGTGAGTCGTGGTCGTCGACATATAGACCACAACGCTTGCATAAACGAAGCTGCTTTGGACGTTTTGGTGGTTTTGCTTTGGCCTTCTCACCGGGCCCAGAAATGCGAGTATGAGTACCACATCCTCTATTGCGTGCAACTTCTGGATTAGCAACTTCGACTGGAATGTTGATTGGCTGTCCAACTATTTCTTCCATTTGACACTCATTTGATTCATTTTCAGTTGTTGACAAAGGTTGCTTGGAAAGAACATTGATCTTGAAATCCTTGAGTTGGACAACCAATTTTGCCAACGCATCCTCATCGGTTCTGGCAACATCAACGCATTCAGTAACGAGGTCGAGGATTTCATTCCGCATAACGGACGGTGCGTGTGGGTTGACTCCGTATCGACTGGAAATTGAAAAAAACATGTTTAGGGAGGGCATCTCGACGCCACCTATCGTTTATGTATTGTGGTGGAATCCTTTCAACATTTTTCAAGCGATAGACGCAAAAGACATGGCGACACAGATATCCGATACGTGTGAAATTCCTGCATGAGCAACTGGCCGATTGATCCACAGTGTTATACGTAACCTGTTTTGAACATAGACAGCAAAAAAGAAAAGCCCTTTAGATGTAACATATGATAGAGGATGGGTAATAATGAAATTGCCTAACATGTGTTACCTGATAGACGTTTGTGATGTTGTTCCTTTTATCCAAATGAGTGACGTCTATCAGAAGACTGGAATCGCTGGTCTCGGTTTGGTTTGTGATGTAGCATAAAAACTTCCCTTTAATTATCTCTTTTTGAACTTGCGCGAAAACAGCGTTTGTGTAAATGGCGAACGCGTGCTGTTCTATCGCTAAATCAGTATTGCCAGTGAACATTGTGGATGAGGTTTTGTACTCCGAAACACGTTGACGATATCGTTGGCTGTCTACCCTATTTTCAAAGCACATCATAAATTGTACAAGGGTGTTTGCGCTTGTTGAGTTAACCTTGAAGGCAGCGTTAGAGCTTTCGCAGCGGGAGGTGGTCTTCATCAAGCAACACATGGGCAGTTCCCTGAAGTAGGCTGGTACCCAGAGATGTTTGATGTTGTACATGTCGTTCAACCAGCTGTGGTCTTGAAGCCCAAATGTTTGTAGGAGGTCATTCCAGCGGGACTCAAACGTTTCAGGTTTGATATAAACATTCCAAACCAACCGGTGAATGCAGGACCGAAGGTCAGTGTTATCGAGCACGTCGGCAGAGATCTGAAAAATTTAATAGTTATAACACGAGTTAGATTAAAACAGTTTGAGAAGACATATAAAAATTGTGTTATGTTGAATAACACATGTTAAGGGCTAACAAACTTCTGTATACCTTTGAGGGTAGTTTTTTCATTATATGCCACATGCATAGACGGTGTCGTGATTCGGTAAAGACCATAGGAACAGCTTGTAGCATGGATGGGTCTTGATCACTCAGCACGAGAGTTGGTTGAGTACCGTGTGCCTTCAAGAAAGCCTTAAGCAACCACACGTAAGATTCAATGGACTCGGTTGATATCAAACCCGCTCCAAATGTGACACATTGGAAATGATGATCCACACCCGTGAATGGCACAGAAACCATCTTGTACCTATGAACAAAAAATTGATTTGATGTTAACAATATGTAAAACTTTTTGGGGTTAAGATTGGATACTTGGGGATCAGGCCTAACATATGTTAAAAGGGGGGGGGGACTAACCTGTTTGTGCTGTAAGTTGCGTCAAACGCTAGGACATCGCCAAAAGCTTTGTAGTTTAGCTTTGAAATCTCATCAGCCCAGAATACAGAGGACAACTTTCCATTTGATACAGTGTAATCAAAAAAGAAGTTGGGTAGGTTGTCAAAACGCTCACGCAGGCGTTCAAGGAAAACTTGTGCGTCGCGTTCACCAATAAAAATTCGCAACTGGTGGCTAAAGTTTTTAAAATCGACCGGCGTCCCATTAACATTGTGATGCCCTCCTTTTAAAGCTACAAGACATCTATAAGCTCTCATTGGTCCGATGGGGTTTAGACTCATGTTGTGAATGAATTGTTTCGTGGAGAATGACAGTTTCCGTGATATCTTGCTAAGATCACGGTTGTAACTCTCAACAAGTTCATGATTATGAATATCATTGAAACTCAGAACTGTGTATGAATCGTTCGAGATCGAGACTAGTATGCTTGCCTTACAGTCACACCATGTGAAGGTGGTCCTCCGGTGCTTAACAGAAGATTCATCTAGGGTGTCAAAAGTCCTCTTTGGTTGTGGTTTTCCATATTTTGAGCATCAGAGATGCTTGTGTGTGGGAATTCCATTCCAGACTTTAGTTTGCCCTTTTTTTTTACAGAAAAACCTGCTTCAAACGCATAAAGTTCATACATGGAAAGAACATCCGCAAAGGTTGGATAAGATTTCCCACACACTGGTATGAACTTATCAGCGACGTTAGGAATCCAGTAACGGGTTCCCTGAGGGGTATCAAAAACAAAGTATGGATTCGAAGGCCCTGTACCATAAAACGAAAAAAGTTAGGAATCTGCTATACATGGCATGACAAAAAAGGTTACAAATCTGTGATATGAGAATAAAGTGGGCTCCCATTGTGCATTGTACAACCGTCTAACTGGCCGCGTGATGATTCAGCAAACATAGAAGGACCATGAGATGATCCAGAAACAGCAACAGTCATGGGATGCATCTGGGAATCTTGGGATGCTACATGTGAACATTATGGAATATGTTTGAACAATTCCATATCTGGGGAAGAAAAAAACAAAACCAGTGTATAGAAAAAACAAACCTTCTTCAATATCCATAACCTGGTCATCATTAAACGCGTTGTTCATGAAATTGTTGGATACCACAACATCCGGGGATCTAACAGGGGCTTCAGATGACCGAGAACAATCAACATGCATATAAGTGTATACAGAAGCTTCGAATGAAACAAGTGAACATGGCCATGCAGTATAGTTTGGATTATTAGATTAAAAAGTTATAAAAGACAAAAAAGAAAAAAAAACAGAACTTCTTGAACAGTTAATTGACATATATGGACAAACCTGGAGCATTAAATTCCTCATCATTTTGGAAGTCGCTGCAAAAGAACCGGTTTGGGAAACTACGGACCGGCGACATTAATTCTGAGGTTGGTGGATTTGTCTCCATGGATATTAATGGAGTTACTTGCTAATTTGGAGTAAAAGTGAAATGGGGTTTCTCTGATGAATGATGAAGAAGATATAAAGGAAAATATGAAAAAGAAATATGGGGAGGGTGAATGGTACGATTTGATGGGCAATTAATGAACATGTCAATTCATATTGGGGATAGTTCTTGGGGTTAATGTAATTTACTAATATAACCTTGATGTCAAAAGTAATAGAAAGGGATCTGTGCAACGTGGCAAAATGTAAGCCACATATATAGTTTGCTAAGTTTTCTAAAATAATGGGGTTTCTTACTAAGCATTATATATATATATATATATATATATATATATATATATATATATATAGGGAGAAGATCATGCGAGAACCACCTCTTATTGTGAGAACCGCGAGAACCAATGTGAACACAAAAAATGCCTAAAAATAGCTAAAAATCACACAAATTTTTTTTAATATTTTTTATATAAAAATCGCTACTTTTCGAAGCCAATAAAATTTTTTTTTAATTTTTTTTTAATTTTTTTTTAAAAAAAAATATTTTTTTTGGCCACTAAAAGTAGCGATTTGAGTATAAAAAATATTAAAATTTTTTTTTAGATTCTTTTAGGTTTTTTGGGGGTTTAGTTTTTAGCATTAGCTTTGGGGGGGGGGGGGGTTAGTTTTTTTTAGGTATTTTTGGGGGTTTTAATTTTTAGCATTTAGCTTTGGGGGGGGGGGGGGTGGGGGTTAGGTTTTTTTAGCTATTTTAGGTTGTGTTCACATTGGTTCTCAAGGTTCTCACAATAAGGGTGGTTCTCGCATGAGCCCCTCCCTATATATATATATATATATATATATATATATATATATATATATATATAACATTAAAAAAATTCATTGGGGCCGACCACTCGCATACTCAAAGCATACGTACACAACTACACATATATTTGGGTGTGACATTATTTAAAATTTTGATAATTGAGAAAGCTAGCCATGTTGCACAATCAATTCCATGTCACAATCACTTAAAATTTCTTGATAACACACTTCAAATGTCTTTGTTAATTTAATATGGGAGACTTTGATCTTCCAAATCTATGTTATATTGTTATTGTTTTTTTTTTTTTCCAATAAAGAGTTCCACAAAAAAGGCGGAGAGATATGAAAAACCAAGAATATCTTGTGTATATTTTCAGTGTATTGTTTTTGTTCATTTCATAACAAGAAAAAATTTCCAAAAGATTCATTTTGAATGGTAAATGTGATACAAGAAAATGATTAATGAACTAGTGGTATTTTCATCTTAGAGTACGATTTAAGAAAAAACTGAGTACCGAGTACTATCGATTATTGCTTGTGGAGATTTATGATAAACACACTAAGGTTCTGTTGTTAGAGTGCTCATTTCAATCAAGTATCTGTTCTGTTATGCAACACAAAGACATAAAGAGACATGGTTTCTTTTTGTTATGCTTAGTAAACGAAATTAAACTTAATTTGTATTCTAATGTTCATTATTACGGTCACTATTTAAATTCTCTAAGTACCTATGCTATATATATTTAGGTTAGTTATCATATGACAGTTATCTTTAGTTGGCGCCAAAAACCGCCAAATATAACAATTTGTAACTGTTTGTTGTTATGTATATTTACATTATGTCTGTAATTGATCGAATCACTAAGATTTCGACAATACTTTTATTGTTTGTTGAATATCCACATTCGATTTCTCATTATTATTACAAGTTTTTTTTGTTGTGTTCTTGATATCCATCAAACTAGATACAGCCACGTTGTCACACAATTTCCTTTTTTTCATCAATAAAATGAATCCCTACAAGACATGTTCTGAAGAATCCAATAGAAATGCAAGAGGTTCCAAAGTATCAAAGAGGAAGTGTTGCTATTGTCATCAGTATGGGCACTATGTTGCACAGTGTACGACGAAAGAGCAAGATGAAGTGTCTGTGTTGATTAAGCAAGCAATTGACATGGGAATTCGGGCTTTCAATCAATATGGAGAAGATCTTGTTGTCCAGGGCACTAATTATGATCTGTGGTCAGAAATAAGCATCATTATTCAGGAAAACTCTCAACGCCGCTTGCGGTATGCGCATATAATGTATATATGTGTGGGCCATCGGGGGGGCAAAAGTGAAAGTGCACTAATTTTAACGTTATTTTACTAATTTCATGAAAATAATAACGTAAACACTGAGGACGGTTAATCATGCATCATGTGGTGGCGTTGATAGCGGTGTTGATAGCTGAAAGACAAAAGGGTACATGCACTAATCGGTCTTTGTTCCGATTGCTGAGTGTCATGTGTCTTATGTCCAAGGCTTGATGTAAAACTACTATCGAGCCGGGGTCTCACTGGAATCAGCCTCTCTATTCCTACAGGGTAGAGGTAAGACTGTTTACATCTTACCATTCTCAGACCATACCTTTGCTTTGCTATTGGTAAGATTTACTGAGTATGATGATGATGTTTCAGGAAAACTCTCATTTCAACGTTTTAAAATATCATACGGGATTGAAACTAGAACCAATAACAAAGAAACACTCTTTATTCTGGGGAAAGATGTTGTGGATGTTAAGACAAATGCTCATAAACTTAGAATAGCGAGTGTATTCTACACTCTTGATATCGGACGAAATGTATTAAGTCATTGATTAATCAAGGATTTGTAATTAAGATAGGTGGTGATACTTGCAAAATAGTTCCGATGTTTGAATCGTTTTATGATAGCCTTATCCATTCCACTAAATTGTGTGAGTGGGGTTTTTATAATATGAAGAGTATAAAAAGTGGTTGTGAGTGGAGGAGAGAGAAAATGTTACTGTTCATCTGTATATTTGAAAAGACACTGTTTACCCCCTATAATTTTTTAATATATTTTGAAAGTGGTTGTGAGTAGAGGAGAGAGAAAAGATAATGATAAAGGTATAAAAATATATTATTTAATTGAAAAGGAGAGAGAAAAAATAATGTATTTTAGTGTAATTTAGGGTGAAAAAAATGGTAGAATGGATGTGAATGCTCTTATGTCTTCATCACTACTAGAGTATGAAGAGAATAACATCTACACTGGAGAAAAAGAAAAGGCTTTTGCACTTGATAGAAACATGGAATTTGAGAAATATAAAGAAGATCACATATTCACATCATTGCAATTTGCGAAGACTTAGATAAGAATTCTATTGAAAACATGGTCCACAAGAATAAGATTCTAGACACCATAGAATTCAAGTCTTTTGATGATTGTGTTAAATTTATTGACATGCTAGATGATGTCAGTTTAGTGAGTGAGCTAAGATATAAATTTCTAATTAAGTTTAAAGTTATGATTGATTGGTTTCTGATTTCGTATTTGAAAATTCTTGAAAAGAGATTATTCCACCAATGACCGAGAAAGGAAACAAGGTTGATCTACTTGACTTATTTCTAACTGTTAAAAGAGAAGGACGGCATAGGCGTGTAAATAAAGAGAAATTGTGGTCACTAATTGAAAATTATTTAAATTTGGAACGGGTAGAAGGTAACGACATGAGGGTTATATATGCAGAGTTCATTGTGTTGGCCCCAAAATGAATCTTTGATCTCTAGACAATCGAATAACTTGAATATAAACCGAATATCTGAATACATGAATGAATTACGATTGAAATCTAAAGCCCTATTTATAGTTTCTAATGGATGCAATCCAATAGACGTGTCTCTTCACGAATGGGTGCGTCTCTTGAATTTGTGGATGTAATTAAACATGAAGGGGTGTGTCTCTAGAATCAAAAGTCGCGTCCCTTCCTTCGTGTGTGGCTGCCATCAATCTAGGGGTGCCTCCCAAGGGATTTCGCCACCCTTGGGGTGGTGGTTACCAAGTTCTGTCTTGTCACAAATAGCCCCTCAACTTTGTAACCGCCAATCTCTATACTAATTACCATATAACCCTTGAACTTAAGGATGTGTAGGGATTATAACTTTCATTCACCCCCTAATCACGAACATCTTTGAGTTGTAGATCTTGAACTTTGATCAATTCCATCTTCTTGAAACTCCTCGGTTTCAGCGTTTCACACGGATCTACTTATTCACCAACCTTGCTCCTCAGGAACCTTGTTTCACTCGAACTCGCGTCACACAAACTTGCTTCACACGGATATTTTGCTTCACACTTGTCTTGACCGTACTTGATTTGTATCACACGAACCTTTTCTTGTGTAGTTGTCTTAACACGAACTCCACCGGTCTTGATTAACTTGCCCACCATCATATCACATGACTTGAATCCATATCGCATAGATTTTTGATAAACTGACTCACTCAGATCTCTCTTGCGGTTGTATCACACAACAATTTTTTTTGACCCATTCACAGGATACGCGTGTCTTCTTCTTGGTCTATCACATACTTAATTTCGTCATCACGGTTGTTTCTCACAACAGGTTCTTCATCATTTATTGCTTCTCTCACGGATTCTCCATTTTTACCTGATCTAGTCACAGAACTGTTTTATTGTACCTTTCACATGTTATCTCCGCATCACACGATTCTTCTTTCCTTTGACTCCTCACAAATCGACTACACTTTTCCACACGGTTTCGAATCACACAAACCTTTTTGATGTCTCACCAATAGTATTCATTGTTTCAATAACTTCAACCTTTTCTGCATTCACTGCACTTTATTTTTCTACACTCACTGCAACAATTTTCTCTTCTTGTTTCCTACATTCATTACATCACTTTTCACTATCCTGCATCTGCTGCATCATCGTGTTTCTTTGCATTCACTGCATCTACAATTGTCTATTCCGCATAGCACTTTGTTTCTGATTAAAAACACCTTCGAGCCTTCACTTGGTAATTCTAGATTCATCGAACACACTTCGAATCACTCGAATGATTCCGTCTTTACTCGCTTCTTCTTCCCGATCGACTCACTCGATTTTCTTTTTCCCAATTGATTCGCTCAATTTTCTTTTCTTTACTATGAATTAATTTGGCCTTCAAACCTTCATCTGCGAATAAAACTGATCGCGTATAACCACCGAATTAAATTTTGATTCTTCCTGGCACTCCAAATGAAATAAAAGAACCCTATCCTGCGCTCTTGTACTTGGTTCGATACACTCACGAACCCTTAGTCTGATTGCTAACTTAGAATTCTCACAACCCTTACTTTCTTGTTTCTAAAATTTCATGGCCACCAATACGAACCACTGTACCGGTAAATTCAATTCCCTTGAATTCAACAAACTCTCAAATCTTTAACCCGCATATAACTCCAACGCGTAATAATCAAACAATCTAATTCGCAGTAAACCCCAGAATCAAAACCCTCGATTCCTAACCCCTGGTTCGACCCTGAACCAAAAATAAAACTAACTTGCGAATTGAGAAAGAATAATAAAACCTGATTGCGAATTCCATGCGATGCCTAGAGCCTGATGCTCTGATATCAATTGTTGGCCCCAAAATGGATCTTTGATCTCTAGACAATTGAATAACTTGAATATAAACCGAATATCTGAATACATGAATGAATTACAATTGAAATCTAAAGCCATATTTATAGTTTCTAATGGGTGCAATCCAATAGACGTGTCTCTTCACGAACGGGTGCGTCTCTTGAATATGTGGATATAATTAAACATGAAGGGGTGTGTCTCTAGAATCAAAAGTCGCGTCCCTTCCTTCGTGTGTGGCTGCCATCAATCTAGGGTGCCTCCTAAGGGATTTCGCCACCCTTGGGGTGGTGGTTACCAAGTTCTGTCTTCTCACAAATAACCCCTCAACTTTGTAACCACCAATCTCTATACTAATTACCATATAACCCTTGAACTTAAGGATGTGTAGGGATTATAACTTTCACATTGATGTACTAGTTTACAATTACCACAAATGCAAAGCACAAGTTGTCATGCTACAAGATCAGAGACTGACTGAGTTTGCAAACATAACTCGTACGCTGGAACAAGAATTAGAAGATTATGAATTATTCATCAGTTAAGACCAGAGAGGAATGCACAAGCTGATGAAGAGAAGAAAGTTTGATTTTAAGCAGGCCGAAATGGTAGTTAAAGAAGCCAACATGTCCATCATCAACCATTTGAAGAATCAAAGCATCAAGAAGCCTTTACCTAATTAAGGTTAGGGAGGTCTATTAGAAGAAATTAAACATAATTCGTATTCAAAAGCAGAAATTAAACCTTGCTTGTGTCAATAACATTATGTTTTGTTTGATCAATTTATAATGTGGAGGGTAAGATTAAAACAAAAGGGTATGATAAGCTTGGGATGTTCTGTTTTTTGGTCTACACAGTCATCTTAAGCGCTGTAACTTTATCTCAATGTGGATGACATACAGGATCTGGTTTGTTTTTATCTTTTTAAACTTATGATCTTGATGAGAGCATCATTCAGATTCTGCAAACATATAGAAATCCTCGATGTTCTGTTGATTAGATCGATTCATGTGGCAAGAAATATCATTTTTTATGTTTATTGTGTTATACATGTGACAAGTTTTGCTAATTCATGAGGTAAGAAATATCAAAGTAGAGTTTAAGTGATTATGTCCTGTTTGTTAAAATGTTGCATTATGCATCTGTTAAGCATTAAATTGTATATGTATTACTTTATATGCTTATATTTTAATCACGCCCACTTTTTTTCACTATTTTTATCAATCAGTAAGGGTAGAAGATCATATATGTAAATTTTGGACCTATTATTAGATTTTGTTTTCATTATTATTAGTTTTTTATTTTATTTTATTATTATATAACATCATAAAGCAAAACAACCATGTTTGCTTCAATTCAGTCTCTTTTTAGTCTCTTTTTTCACGCACTAGTCCTTGGTCAATATACCAAGTGTGGAAACAAAGAAGACCTGAATTAGATATGCTAATGCTGCCATTAATGAGTAACAATTAACAAAATAAATACCATCAAGCATTCAAACACGAATAGCTTTATCTAAAGATAACACGAAACATACCTATAGATAAACTATTTGAGCAGGAGCGTTGGAGTACCACCACCATATCCTTATCTCTACTCCTAAACGCCTACCAAAACGATTACCACCATGACAGTTGCTGGTTGGCCAATATAACCACCACCATATCCTATCTCTACTCCTAAATTGCCTTAACCTTGTCGACGCTGCCATGACTTTGAACCACCTGAAGTCACCCATATTGTCTCTTAGTTCTAGTACCGCTGGAGTCAAACCCCAACCTCACCGTCAAATCCGATTTGAACCCCAGCCTCCCAACCGCTACATGAATGGCAACCCTAACCGCCACTGCATCAGACCATAAAAACTACCCTCCCTTGCTAAATCAGTACAACCTCCGTATATCTCCATCTAGAAACTGTAGAATCACTTATGTCACAACTTAAGTGACCAATACCAACACCACCTCCATACTTATGCTTAATCCGTCAATACCATTAGATTTCCCATCTTCTTTTTAGTGTGTACGTGGTACAATATATTTCGCATATCGGGCGGATTGCAACTGCTTCTGCAGCTACTGCCATTCTCGAAACCATCTCGCATTGGTCATCTAAACCGCTTTCGCAACCATTTTTGAGTGGGGTGCTATTGGAACAAACACACCGAGCGTAAGGACGGCCTGACTTCACTGTTGTCACAATTTGGCTTGTAACACCATATAATCCGATTTACTTATACTTGTTCCTCATACACTTGGTATACAGGATGAGTTCTAACGGATCCTTATGTACATGACTCCTCACGTTACTACTCCACCTCTCAGGCAAATGTATGGACCAGCCCCTACAACTACCTGTATGCAGTGTCACCTTCCTTATACTTCACAACACACGTATTCGCGTTAGAGTGTACTTGCTATACAATCCTTTGAGGCTCTTTATGGACTTACACCACCAGATATAACCTGTTCTATCCACGACTCAAGCGGCAATGCTAATTTAACAGCCCACTTCTATATTCATATTTTTTCACAAGTATTATACTATTAGCACACAACCGATAAAGGCCAAGCAGGTGGTTACATGGGATAATATTGCTAGTTTACCACATACTTTTACAAACCTACACCTTCAGCAAGGTGATCTAAAGGGGGGAGTATTGTTTTGAATGGCCCAGTCCAACCCCATTATCCTAACTGGCCTAACATATTGAAAGGAATTAACAAATATGATGAAGGTTAAGCAAATCGATTGTTCTCTTCCCATCTCAATTCTATTATGATATGATTCCCTTATCCTTCTATATTTTTTATTTGTTAGTTCCTTCCTATTGTAATTTATCCTTTAATTCCATTGAAATCAAGTTGTTATTGTACTATTTCGAGTAATACACAGTTGTGTTGAAATCTATACACAACAACAACCCATAAGTCTCCTTAATTCTCTACAAATGCACAACTGTTTTTAACTAATATATAAACAAATCAGACATGGACAAGACCAATTTTATTTATTGTCACACAACCAACCTATGACCAAAGTTCCACTGAACCTAACAAAAAAGAGAACTATTGTTATAAGTTATGGCGAAAGGTCCACTTTATTTTCATAAATCATAAGCATACAATGAACAATGTTTTGAGATGTGCAAGTCAATGATACCAAATGAGAAAATTCCAGGGTTCAGTTGACATGAAACAGAATCCGAACCGAAAATTCCATGATTCAAAAACAGAAGAACAAGCAGCCGGTACCTTAGTTAAACTTACTTTGAATTGTAAAAAAAAATTATATCTTTTAAAATAAGCATGAAGAACAACGATGAGTTTGTAAAAAGATCAAAATGAAAACCTTGTTATCCATGTTAGGGACGACATTGTTGAGAATCGGTGTACCGTAAATTAAAAACCATTTATTTGATTAATTAATAAATCTTATTAATTGAGCAGGACAATTTTAATCATAAAATATTCCCCTAGGAGTCTGGTTACATTCGCGTTAAACAAATACACAACCATAGGGTGTTCAAAATCAATACCTTGACGGAACCGAAAAACACACACGATGGATCAACAAACACCCCGCTAGTAACTTTACGTACCCGAAAATCTCCCGAATCAACTCTTGACACGAGATACTAAAACCGGTAACACAAAACGGTGTGTGACACAGAAATTGGCGGCGCGTGGTGACGGCTTGTGGCGTCAGGCCAGTGGGTTCGAGTGGCGCCGTCGGATCAGGTGGGGCGTCGGGTGGTGGCGTCAAATGGCAGGGTTAGAGATGGTCGGTAGCATACGGGAATTCGATGGAAAAGGTGGGTCGAGGGTGGGATGTAGGGGGGTTCATGCGCCGATTCGATCCGAGCGAGGGTTTGCTCGTGCTCGGATTGAATTACAACCGATCCGATCGGATCGAATTTGCAAAACCAAGCACAAAAGTGATGCTCGTGCTCGGATTGAATTTGAATCGAGCGGTTCGTTTTCGCTCGGTTTTTCTCAGCACCGAAATTAAAACATGTGTAGCAACACAAAAAAAAAAAAAAAAAAAAAAAACTGAAATCAAGACTATTACAAGGCTGCATTCAACAAAAACAAATCCTAACTTAATTAAAACATGTCTAACACCTTACTAACAAAAGCAATACATAACTAAAATCATGATCCTAAAAATATTCTTAACAATATCAAAAAGCACAAATATGGATCCTAAAAATTGAACATGAGCAACAACGAGGTATGTGGTAGGAGGTAGGAGATTGTAGCAATGCTGATTTGTAGTAGCCGGCGAGGTAGGAGATTATACCGTATCCGTATAAGTTGAACTTGAGCAGCAGCGAGGTATGTGGCAGGAAGTATGTAGCAGGAGATTAGGTGCTGATTTGAATTTTTAGGAATTAGGGTTAGGTTTTGGTATTGAGTTGGGCTACTATGTTTCTTGGGCTTTTAATTTTCCTTGGGCTACTTATCTATATAACTATATATATGTATATATACATATATATATATATATATATAGGGTAGGAGTTGCCTACAAAGCCAACTTTTCCTACAAAGTGTAAGAAGTCATCTCCTTGTGACATGTGGCAACTAGTTAATTTAATCAAAAGGGCATGATGGTAATTGATTAAATAAGTTATTTATGGGAGATAATTATGGATAATTAATTGAGATTTTTATGGAAACCCTTATTTCTTAAACTCACGATTGATTCAGTTATGTATACCACATTAATAGCATTTTCCATCTCACAATCATATCATCCTTCATCCGAATCCGAAGTCTGAAACTTAAAACACACTAGTTGTTTCTTGACGTTGTGTTTTACCAGTTTCTGAGTTCTTCACATCGTGTTATACTAGTTTTCACAATAAAACATAGTATCCTTCATGGCACAGTCATCTCATCCTTCATCTGAAGTTCAAAACAAGAAACATATTAATCATTTCTTGACGTTGTGTTTTATCAGTTTATTATTTCTTCACATTGTGTTATATCAGTTTTCTCAATTAAACACACCCCTTAAACATAAACACACTAGTGCCTGAAAAACACAATATAAAACACACCAAACAGTTATAACACGTTTCTGGTTCTCTTTACCCATCATATTGTGTTTTATGAGTTTATGGTTTCTTAACATTGTGTTATATTTACATCCATGATTTTAGGAGATTTTGGTTGTTTTTTAGTATAGAAGGTGATAAGTGTGAGAGAGAGAGAGAGAAGCTTGTGAGATTGAAGGAATGGTTTATGGAAAGACGGTTACTTGCCTTTTTTAAAACACGACAAATGACTTTTTTGTCCTTCATTAATCAAAGCATTCCTTATTTAAAATAGAATTATTACTAAAATGCCACCAAGATGATCTCAACCATTAAAAACACTCATCCAATGGTCCAGATCACTTCCTACACTTTGTAGGAAAAACACACTTTGTAGAAGAACCTTACCCTATATATATATATAGAAGAACCTTAACCTATATATATATATATATATATATATATATATATATATATAGGAGAAGGATCCGTTAGGAACCACCCTTTATTGGGAGAACCGCGAAAACCAATGTGAACACAACCAAAAATACCTAAAAAACACACAAATTTTTTTAATATTTTTATAAAAAAAATCACTATATTTCGTTACCAAATTTTTTTTTTAATTTTTAATTTTTTTTGCTACTAAAAGTAGCAATTTTAATGTAAAAAATATTAAAAAAATTGTGTGTTTTTTAGATTTTTTAAGATTTTTTTTTTGGAGGGGGGGGGGGTTTAGTTTTTAGCATTTTAGCTTGGGTGGGGGTTATTTTTTTATTATTATTTTTTTTGTTGGGGGGGGGGGGGGAGGGGTTAGGTTTTTTTTGATGTGTTCATATTGGTTCTCATGGTTCTCACAATAAAGGTGGTTCTCAAATGAACATTACCATATATATATATGTATATATATATGTATGTATATATATATATATATATATATATATATATATATATATAGGGGGCTGCTAGAATGAGAACCACCCCGAGTTGTAAGAACCGCGAGAACTACACCCCACGGAGCGCCGTTCGCCGCGATTTTTTTTTTACAAGTAGATGTGTGCATTATAAACACGGCCGTAAAAAATCACGGCGAACGGCGCTCCGTGGGGTGTACTTTTTTACACCTCAAGTTTGGTGTTTTTTAATTTTTTTTTTCTTTTTTCTTTTTTTTCACCAAACTTGAGGTGTAAAAAAGTACACCCCACGGAGCGCCGTTCGCCGTGATTTTTTACGGCCGTGTTTATAATGCACACATCTACTTGTAAAAAAAAATCGCGCCGAACGGCGCTCCGTGGGGTGTAGTTCTCGCGTTTCTTACAACTCGAGGTGGTTCTCATTCTACCGGCTCCCTATATATATATATATATATATATATATATATATATATATATATAGGGTAGGGTTCTAGAGTGAGCACTAGTGTATTTGCGAACTGAGTGAACAAATCCTGGCCATTGATCTACACACGAGTACGGCCAGGATTAGTTCACTCAGTTCGCAAGCTACACTAGTGTTCACTCTTCAACCTAATCCTATATATATATATATATATATATATATATATATATATATATATATATATATATATATATATATATATATATGTATATATATTATTTAATAAAAGTAATTCGAGCGAAACCGAGCGATCGAAAAGCGAGTAGACCTTTGCTCATGCTTGGCTCATTTTCAAATCGAACCGAGCCGAGCGACTCATTTACAAACTAAACTAGAATCGAACGAGCATTTTTCGAGCGATCGTCGAGCAGTTTGAACAGTCCTAGTAGGGTGCCGGTATTTGCGTGTGATCAGGTTTCTTTGGTTCACAAAAATGTGATTAGTTTTTACCATAATCCTTGTATCTATACGAGTGCTAATTATATTCAGATCCCCACCAATTTGTCATCTTCTTACCTTGTAATTAACAGGTAATTGCAAACCTACCTTATAGTTTAATAAATATAAGTTAAATACTAGCGGGTGTGCCCGTGCATTGTTGCGGGTATTTATGTATAGAAATAAAAATTGATCTTATAGAAAGTGTAAACAGTACTATCATCAGATTTCCGACTTCAATCCACTCCGTATTTAAGCTAGGATTTTTCAGCCAACCCCAACTCCATTGAACAACATGATGAAACGGATTCTTTTTTTTAGCCGATAACCTATAAGCGTGAGGGAAACTAATCTTTAAAGGACTATGCCTCGTCCAATTATCATGCGAAAAGAGGATACTTCTGCCATCTCTAACCTGAAGTTTCAACTTGTCTTTCACATTTATTCCCATTTTTGCAAGGCTTCTGTCAATATTTGTTTAACACCCCGTGTTTCAAAAGTCAAAGTCAAAGTCAAGATTGAAGTCAAAGGAAGAAAAGATTGCTAATTGCGATCTGTAACTCCTTGCTCAAATCCTGTTTTGACTTCTTTGACTTGTAATTAGTCTATATTATCATTTACGTTAGTTGTATTATGTGGAGTATCTATTAATAATCGAAGTGTATTCGCTATTTATCGGTGTTTATCGTTTATCGCTTATCGCAATCGCGCTCGCAACTCAATTTACGCATTTTGGTTATTGTTATACGTGTGTGTGCCTTTTATGTGTTACTTGTGCATGTTTATTTATGTTATGTTGTGGTAATCAATCGAAACGCAATCGAAACTCAATCGCAATCGAATCGCAAACGCTAAACGCAAGTAATGTAGGATGATTGTATGATAGATATAGTAGTTAGGATTAAAAGTAATTTGAATAAGAAACTCTATCACATTGCATCGCTCGCAATCGCAATCGAAACAGCAAAACTCGTCGCACCGAACACTCAAACCAGTTGACTGATCGACCAGGTGACCAACCGATCGAGCCGCCGCTCGATCGGCCAGCCAATCGATCAGGCTGCCACCCGATCGACCCACTCGTTTCCACTTTGGGTAACCCTATAAATACCTGTTAGTGCAGTGATGTCTGTCAACTTCGTCTGGTATCGAGTCTTGCATTGTTTATGACACGAAGATCGAGAAATCAAGATTAAAGACTGAAGACAATGTTCGTGCACTACATCTGTTGATTTTGTCTTGGATCATGTTACGCATTGTATTGTATAGATTAGGGCGCGTTTTACGAGAAAACTGGAGAGTATAGGTGTTTTAGCTACTAGGTCCGCTTATACGTACATGTCGTATGTGGGAACCTACTAGGTCCGCTTATACGTTGTCACACCCTGGCTTTGCGGAAGCATGGTTAATTTGGTGTGACTTCTTAATACCATAGCTTAATCATAACAAAGCTATATGAATTTAAAAATATGCAAGATCATCCATTAAGTTTAAAACCGAAAATACCATAACATTGTTTTAACGGGAAACACCCTAACAACCATAATCTTGTTCAACAGACAATACAAACTCAAACATATCATAAACACAGTTTAAGGACTGTGACTTGTCCAGGAAAGAGTCACATTCCCTAAACCCCGGATGACCTTGGAAACTAGTGCAGCGGGAAAACGCGCCATACCGTGCCAGATCTTTTAATTCCCTGAAATACATGTAAGTTGAAAAATCAACAATAATGTTGAGCGAGTTCATGTGTAAGTGAGTAAATAAACCTTTGTATTTATCAAAAATCCTGGTATGTAGCAAATAAGGAAAAAGAGATCACCAATGGTTTGCAAGGCCATTGATATGTGTGAAGTGCAAGTAGGAAGACTCAACCCTAGCGGATTTTGCGTTGGGCACAAAGTCACCCCGAGGTCCGTTATGCTGGGCCTGGGGGTGGGCTCGCTACACCCAGATAGATCTACCGCTACTGTCCCTCGGTCCTACAATGAGGATTAATGGCCTCAAGTTGCGCCTACCCATTCACATGATCTAAGTAGTAACCCTCCTTACGCTAACCATACCATGTATAAAGTACTCGTAAATAGTAACATGTATTTCACCCCCGCAGTTTAGAAAACTGAAAACAGTTAAGAGAAAAGGGGGACATGAACTCACAGTCAGTGCGTCTCTACCAAGTACTCCGAATGTCAGCTGTGCGACGACCTACATGTACTAATTCTATTAGACGGATGGCCGTGCCTTAGCTTTATAGTTTAGGTTTTTGGGAAATAGTTAGACAACTATTTCGTGTTTATATTTTGCATGTACTTGGTAGTTAATCTCCTTCCCAAGGATGGGGGATTTAATACATGTGCGTTCAATTTATAATATTAAGTCTCACTTAATATATTTTCATTTCTAATTCCAAATATAAATATTTTTCTCAAAAATATTATATTTCCATTTCACATAATCTTTCCCAAAAAAATAATACGTTGATAAAATATTCGTTCATAATCATTTTCGTATAATGTGTAAGTTACGTTTTAGTAATCGTGTGGTAATAATAATTACCGTTGTAACTTATATGTTTATCGTGAAAGCGTTTGTATTATTTTGGATTCGTCAACGTTTGTAAATATTATTTTTACTCTAAAAATAATATTTGTGTATTTTCACAAAACAATCATAAACAGTGTTGTGAAAAATATATTTACCAAATATATATTTATCACGTTTAGTTTTGTGAAAATCCCACATCCGAATATTTGTAAATAAAGTCGTGGCGAAATATATTTTGAAAACATTTCAAAAATAATTCTAACACTTGTAAATAATTCTAAGTGTTAGGTTTTTAGGAAAATTTCGCCAGAGTTTCCCCTGTAACTGGAGGTGGCCACGCTTTCAAGCGTATCATTTTCTTTTACAAAAATCATTTCAACAACTTCTTGATTCAATCAAACAATTTCTGACACATCAAACTAGTCGACAAGTATGTAAATTGCATAATCGCATGAACTTGTAGTTTTTCCGAAAACTATAGTGTAGATCCCGTTATATTTTGTGGATCTTTGTATAAAATAGTTTAATCTCGTAAAAACTTCGTTTTTAGAATAAATCTATCTTTACAACTTCCCGTCATCTTTCACAAAGATTGTTATTTTGTCGAAACTTTTCGTTTCACAAGTGTTTATACACTTGTGGTTTGTAAAAATCATACTTGTTAGTGTGTCATCCGACTTTTAGAAAACATGATTTTCTCGACACTTGGTCCTTTGAAAATACCACTTGCAGATACGTAGATCCGCTAGTTTTAAACACTATTTTACAAGTAAAAATACTTTTACACAAGTTCATGTTTCTCGTGTGGTAGAGTTTCACCTTTTAACCCTTGTACCGTCCGAAACAAGCTTATGTCAAGATCCATGATCTTAACCAAACCGGGTTAAATGGTGATCCGAGCTACCACAATGTAGATCGGGCTTAAATATTCACAACTTTCAAATACTACAACTTTTACACAACTATTATGCTTTTAACCAACAAGATTCATGTTTTTAGTAGACTTTAAAACTTCAAAATGCAAGTTTTCGAGTTTTAACCGTTACAAATCTTATTAACCACCTTAGATTAGTTCGAGAGAGTGTTTTAAGTGTTATACCTCTAGCTCGAGGCTAGGGAAGAATCTATGCAAAGATGAGGTGGATAAAAGCAAAGCGGAGAGGTCCTTCGTCTTCTGTTTGCTCCAAGACTCCTCGTATGCGATCTTGAACACTTGTATATGCTTGGAATGAGAAGATGGAAGTCGGATGATGGATGGATGGATGTGTGTGTGCTCGGCCGAGAGTCAAGGGAGAGGGAGAGAGTGTGCTTGAGTGGTGTGGTGTTAAGTTAATGAGCTTATGTATTTAGTGTAGATTTTATAGACAAAAGCAAGTCCTTAATCCATTGGTTACTATGTCTTCAAGATATTAGGCAACAAACAATAAAATAATCAAGGGTGTACTATGGTGTCCCCTCTAGTTATAGGGCCGATTACAAAGGGGGGGGGGGGTCTTGGTTCGATCTCAACTAGATTAGTTGGTGTTTAGTTAGTTTAACTAGGTTAGATTAGGGGTTAACTCGGTTAGTGGTGTGATGTGTTCTAATGCGGGTGTTAGGGTATTCAGGGACCCTAACTGGCTCAGAAAAAGACCAATATTGTTAATGTCAATATTTTTATGTTCCGGGTAAAGTCCGGTTGTTCGGTTGGATAGTAATCCGTTAAAGTGCTTAAGTAAGCTTTTAAGTGTCGTAAATAACATTTTTAGTGACACAGCTTATTTCCCAAAGTGTCAGGAATATTTTCCTCATGTTTTGGCACTTTATTAGTTAGCCAGAAGCTGATATGTTAATAAAAGTGCTGTGTTTGGTGCTTAGAGTACGTTTTAGGCACATCCAGTCATTATATCTTATTCCTAGAGACGCAGTTCTACAACCCTTGTATCCCTACACTCACTATGGGTGTAGTAAAATATTTCTGGCTCATACAGGCCCTTAGAGGCAGTGTCTGCCTGATGCTGGCTTTATCAGCATGTTCAATAGGTTATCCGTTCTAATGCTACTGTGCTTTTGTGCATCATGTTTGTCACTAAGGTTCAGCATGTAAAATAATGTAGTGACGGTACGTAAAGTATGATGCAGATATGTTCAAGTAATAAGGTCAAGTAGCAGTTCATCAGCAATTTCAGTTAAGCACAGTAATCAGGCAGTAATTAATAATTAATTAAATCGTACGGATACCTGGTTTAGTGAGGGTTGTCACATTCTCCCCCCGTTAAAGAAATTTCGTCCCGAAATTTTAAGTTCTGCTTGTAGAAGCAGGGTTCTCAGGAAATAGGTGGGGGTATTTCTCTTTCATTCGGTCCTCACGCTCCCAGGTGAATTCAGGACCATGTCTAGCATTCCAACGAACTTTGACGAGCTTGACACTGCTCCGGCGGGTCTTGTTTACTTTCCAATCCGTGACCTCAACAGGTTCTTCAACGAAATGGAGCGTGTCGTCAACATGAATTTCGTCGGTGGGAATGGCAACGGTAACTTGTGTTGGACTCTTCTTCAGATTGGATACATGGAATGTATCGTGAACACCATTTAGTTCAGCAGGTAAATCCAACTTGTATGCTACTAACCCGATTCTTTCCAAGATCTTGAACGGTCCAATATACCTTGGATTCAACTTCCCACGCTTCCCAAAGCGTGCCACACCCTTCCAGGGTGATACCTTCAACAAAACCATATCACCAACCTCGAACTCTAGAGGTTTCCTGCTTCGATCCGCGTAGGCTTTCTGCCGGTCACGAGCCGCACTGATGCGATCTCGTATCTGTGCGATCTTATCTGTGGTTTCCTGTACCATGTCAGGACCAACCAACTGTCTATCACCTGCGTCAGACCAACAGAGCGGTGATCTGCATTTGCGCCCATATAAAGCTTCGAATGGCGCGGCACCAATACTGGTGTGGTAGCTGTTGTTGTATGAAAACTCAACCAGAGGCAAATGTTTATCCCAGCTACCGCCCAAATCCATCACACATGCTCTCAGCATGTCTTCTAGCGTCTGTATCGTCCGCTCACTTTGGCCGTCGGTTTGCGGGTGAAAAGCAGTGCTCAGATTCAACTTTGAGCCAAAAGCTTCCTAGAAGGATTGCCATATCCTCGATACGAACCTTCCGTCTCTATCGGAGATGATTGAGAGAGGTACTCCATGGCGTGTAACAATCTCTCTCATGTAAATTTCGGCCAGTTTGCTCGTATTATCCTTCTCTCGGATAGGTAGGAAGTGTGCTGACTTCGTTAAGTGGTCCACTATTACCCAAATGGTGTCATGGCCTCTTGGCGTTCTTGGCAACTTCGTAATAAAATCCATAGAGATTTGTTCCCATTTCCACTTGGGAATCTCTGGTTGCTGCAGAAGTCCCGAAGGCTTCTGGTATTCTGCCTTAACCTTGGCGCATGTTAAACATTGGCTCACATAAATAGCAACATCGCCTTTCATCCTAGGCCACCAATAGTAATCTTTAAGATCCTGGTACATCTTATCCGCTCCAGGATGGATAGAGTACCGCGACTTGTGAGCTTCATCGAAAATAACCTTCCTTAAACCACCAAACAGAGGAACCCAAATCCTTTTCTCAAAACACAACGTTCCTTCCCTGTTTGGTACCAATAACTTCTCCATCCCACGGAGATACTCTTCTTCAAGGTTTCTTTCTTTGAGAGCTTCCTTCTGCGCGGCACGAATGCGCAGAGGAAAGTCGGTTCGAATAACCATCTCCAAAGCTCTAACCCTTATGGGCTTGATCCTCTCTTTTCGACTTAGGGCATCGGCGACCACATTCGCCTTCCCTGGATGATACTTTATCTCGCAGTCGTAATCGTTCAACAACTCGACCCATCGTCTTTGCCTCATATTCAACTCCTTTTGGTTGAATATGTGCTGGAGGCTCTTGTGATCTGTGAAGATTGTGCACTTCGTACCATAAAGGTAGTGTCTCCAGATCTTTAAAGCAAAAACCACTGCGCCAAGTTCCAAATCGTGTGTGGTATAGTTCTTTTCATGTACCTTCAGCTGGCGTGACGCGTAGGCAATAACCTTTTGGCGTTGCATCAACACACAACCCAATCCTTGACGCGATGCGTCGCAGTATACCACAAAATCATCTGTACCTTCCGGTAGGGCTAAGATTGGCGCGTTGCAAAGCTTATCTTTCAATATCTGAAATGCTTCCTCCTGTTTGATTCCCCAATCAAACTTCTTGTCCTTCTGAGCGAGGAGCGTCAATGGTTGAGCGATCTTTGAAAAGTTCTCAATCTTTGATCGCCTCGATCTTGGTTGGATCCACGTGGATTCCATCTCCGTTTACCACGTGCCCAAGGAATTGCACTTCTCTTAGCCAAAACTCGCACTTAGAGAATTTGGCATACAACTGTTCTTTCTTTAGCAGCTCCAGAATGGCTCTTAAATGCTGCTCGTGCTCAGCCTTCGTCTTTGAATAAATCAAAATGTCATCGATGAATACAATCACGAACTTATCCAAGTACGGCTTACAAACTCGATTCATCAAATCCATGAACACTGCAGGTGTGTTTGTCAAACCAAACGGCATAACGAGAAACTCGTAGTGTCCATATCGAGTTCTGAAGGCTGTCTTCGGGATACTCTCCTCCTGTATCCTTAACTGATGGTATCCAGATCGAAGATCGATCTTTGAATAAAAGCTTGAACCTTGTAGTTGGTCAAACAGATCATCGATTCTTGGCAGGGGATACCTATTCTTGATCGTCAGCTTGTTCAACTCTCTGTAGTCAATGCACATACGGAAACTTCCGTCCTTTTTTTTGACAAACAAAACTGGAGCTCCCCAAGGCGAGAAGCTCGGTCGGATGAATCCATTGTCTAACAACTCTTGAAGTTGGGTCGACAGTTCCTGCATCTCAGACGGAGCAAGTCTGTATGGTGCCTTAGCCACAGGTGCGGCGCCTGGAACTAAGTCAATGCGGAATTCCACTTGCCTTTGAGGCCGCAAGCCAGGCAAATCTTCTGGGAAGACTTTTGGGTACTCCCTCACGACAGGGATGTCTTCGATCTTTGGCTCAGCAGCCTTCTTATCCACAATGTGTGCCAGAAAAGCAACACATCCTTTCTGCAAACACCTTCGTGCTTTCAAGCAGCTGATAATCCTCAACGGCGTCTCACGCTTCTCTCCGTGAACAACAATTGTCTCACCATCTTCATTCGGAATACGAACGACCTTCTCATGACAAACTATCTCGGCCTTGTTACTCGATAACCAATCCATCCCTACTACCACGTCGAAGCTTCCCAACTGGACTGGTAGTAGATCTAGAGCGAACTCATGCTCTCCCAATTCGATTACGCAGCCTCGAATCACCTCATTAGCTTCTACTAACTTCCCATTTGCTAATTCGATCGAGTACGGAGTATCTAACTTACTAGCGGCTAAACCAAGCATGTTCTTAAATTCTAATGATACGAAGCTATAATCGGCGCCAGTATCAAATAAAACGGATGCATAGCATTGGTTTACAGGGAACGTACCAGTGACAACATTGGGATCCTGGCGCGCTTCCCTTGCTTCTATGTTGAAAACCCTTCCGCGGGCTTGGTTCAACTCCGGGAAATTTCTTTTGTAATGCCCAAGATCACCACAATTGAAACATCCGGGCCTCTGCCCGTTTCCACCACCGTTTCCAGCTTGATTGTTTCTCTGATTACGATTCATGGCGCCCGCTTGGTTTGCGTTATTGACCCGGTTTCCATCACCTCCATTGTTTCCTTGTGGCCGATTCCCAATACCACCACGATTATTCCTGTTCCCAAATCCTCCTTGGCCTCCCCGGCCAGTATTAGCCCAACAAGAATCCTTCGAATGGCCAGTCTTTCCACAAGCTTCACATACTTTTAGCCCGCAACGACCAGAGTGATGTCGTTGGCATGAGTTGCACTTGGGATGTGTACCCATATATCCCTTACCTTTCCTCCTACTACCAGTTGTATCCTATGCTGGCGCATTTGATTCCCCTTTCTTAACCACCACCCCGGTGCCCTGCTTGAAGTTTGAGAACTTCCTCTTGTTTCCTCCAGATGACTCCACATGAGTCTCCTTCTTCTTAGGCTCAACTTCATCAAACTTGTTCAAACGAATTGCCTCCTCTGTGAGAGCCACGCTTAAATCAATGGCTTCAGTGATAGTCGCAGGTTTGGAGGAGGTCACCATACTTATGATTTGAGGAGCTAGTCCCCAAATGAAACGTTCAATTCTCTTGAATTCAGGAGTGACCATGTAGGGTACCACATGCGACAAGTCGTGGAATCTCTGAACATATTCCGCTATCTTTGGGCCTTCCATCTTCAAATGCCAGAACTCGGACTCCAACCTCTGGATTTCAGCGCGGGAACAGTACTTTTTGCGCATGAGTTCCTTCAATTCGGTCCATGTCAGCGCGTAAGCAGCAGCTTCGCCAAGTGTCTGTACTTACAAGTTCCACCAGGATAGGGCTCCATCTAAAAATAGCCCAGAGATATAGGTGACTTGCTGATCCGGTGCGCATTTGCTCATGCGAAGAACTGATTCAGTTTTCTCAGCCCAGCGGACAAAGGCGACAGCACCTCCTGTGCCATCAAAGTTTACGGGCTTGCAGTCCAAGAACTGTTTGTAAGTGCACCCTGCACATACATTATAACATATGATAGGCATTAGCATTCTTGCTAAGGAAATCCATTTAGGTCATGGTATGTCTTAATGACTTAGGGTTACCATGAGGTGGATTGTTGTTGTTGCCAGTGTTGCCAGAGTTGCTTCCACTCATTCCTCCTTGAGAGGCAGCATATTGAGCAATAGCAGCAACAATGACTTGCTGTAGTTCGGCCTGTGTCGTAGGCATTTGCTGTTGTTGATGTCTTGGCGGCATCTTCTAAAGATGTGTTTACGTCGGTCAGGCCATAGTAAAGCGTACGTATATAGTAATAGTAATAACACATAACATCTCATGTTATCAATATATCACAAATATGGATCACACAACATCCCATGTCATAAATATTATACACACAACATCCCATTTCATAAAAATATACACACAACATCCCATGTCATAATAATGTAAATAAGCAATCAAACGAATCAAATATGATGAGAATACTACGATTGCTATATATCGAGACCACAGAATAAGTGTATCAGTACATCACTGTGTCATACAATCATCAATCAACTAGGGGCTACATCACCCCTGTCCAAAAACTATATCAAGTCAGTGTCAAATACAACAAGTATGTGTCAACAAAAGTCAGGATCATCATGTAGTCTCCAAAAATGCTGTGCAACCAAAAGCAATCGCGGTCCTCTCACCAACGTCTACACAAGCAGTACTGATGAGCTCTATACAGATGGCGGTGGAGGAGGGGGAAAGTAAGTGTAAAGCAAGCGACGTAACTGGAGCCAGTCCTCCTCCATAGCTCGCTGAGTACGGATGACAGAAGCAACCTGCTGCTCTAGTGTAAAGAGGCGAGCAGCATAATCTGGGGGTAATGATCGCCATGGCTGAAGAGGAGAGTGTGTCTGACCATGGCACGAACATGGTGGCAGCTGAGCTCTCTCAAGCTCCTGGAGACGCTGCGTGTGTGACTCGTGCTGATAAACGAAGGACATCAAAACGTCCTCTATAGTGTGTCCCACATGAAATGGATGGTAAGGGTCAGTAGGTGGCATGACTGGTGGTGTCGACCAAAGCAAAGGCTCACTGGTGGGGTCAAACGGTGCCACATGAAACGGTGAAGTAGAGGGTGGAACAGATGACATCTGGGGCATGAAGGGGCTAGACATCGGTACGTGCCCAAAAGGATGGGCTGAAGAACCCTCTCCAGGCCTCGCTGGAGGTACAATCTGAGGAACCTGAAAAGAAAAATCAACATGTCATGTAACAGGGATCTGAGGGGGCAAAGGTGGAACATCCTCATCAGCAGGTATCCAACCGTGCTGTGCATGCTCATCCGGTGGATCCATGTGGTCTGCAAACAGTGCATGCTCAGGCTCAAGTGGAACGGGATCAAATGGGGGAGCAACAACAGGATCAACTGGTGCAATGTGATCAACAGGATAGTCTACAGGTATATCAGCAACAGGTGGGGGAACAACAGGATCGACAGCAATAACATGATCACCCTCCAGATTATCAACGACAGGCGGGTCAGCTAGAACAGGCTCAACTGGGATGCCAGCATGTACGGGGTCATGCTCGGGCATAGGATCTAGAGCAGCTGCCTGCTCGGGAGCCAAGGCAGGCTCATGGTCATCAAAAGCCATCTCGAAATCGAACTCGGGATCAATAGGATCAACTGGATCAGCGGGATCCTCCATGGGCTGGTCCATCTGGATAAACTCAATATCATGATCCGGGTCGAATCCCGGAGGAAAGATGGGATCAGAATCCTCTATGTCATCATGGTCAAACGCAAAGCTGGGAATAGGTGCGGCAGAGGATGCCTGGTCAGGATCCGAATCGTGTGCAAAGTGCTGTGCGCTCACCTCGTGAGATGGTGCGGATGCCACAGACTCAAAGGAGTCTGGGACCGGTGAATGTGCGGGTGAGTCCTCGGCAGGAGCATCAGCGATCATCAGAAGATCGCCAGCAGGAAGTAGGGCTGCGTCCGGGATCTCATCCTCGATAGGCTCATCCTCAAATAGATCGATATCGCCGTCAGCCTCGGCGTCAAGAAGTAAGTCATATGCTGGATAAACGGCTAAAGGTATAGGAGCCGGAATCACTACTAGAGGTAGGTACTCAGCAGGAGGGCCATCTGCAGGCTCATCAGCACCCTCGGGTAGTGCGAAGGGTTGGAAATCGTCATCGTCCATGCTGGTGTAGTCAGAAGTGTGCACCTCGTGCCCTGAGGACACGAGGTCGTCAGATACTACAGGTATGGGTCCGGTGGTGTCCGAGTCGCCAGTACCGGGCGAGTCCATGAGTCTGTAACATAGACACAAATGTGCACAAATAATCAGTCATACAATCAAATAATCACATAAGTCACCAAGTAAGATATCACATAATTCTCCTAGTCCCACTAGCCTCCCAGCCTCTCAGACTGCTCTTCCTAGTCCCACTAGCCTCCCAGTCTCTCAGACTGACGTTCCTAGTCCCACTAGCCAATTATCCCAGCCTCCCAGACTGACTCCCTAGTCCCACTAGACAATTCTCCCAGCCTCCCAGACTGACTCCCTAGTCCCACTAGTCAATTCTCCCAGCCTCTCAGACTGACTCCCTAGTCCCACTAGACAACTACCTCGATCCATTGGATCGAGCCTCGGCCTCCCAGACCGAGCCTCAGCCTCCCAGACTGAGCCTAAAAATAATAAATAAAATGCGCTCAACATTTGTTTATAAAAAGGTTTTGGATCTAGACTTAAGTGGTATGCAGTAAAAATGTTTTCGTGAGAGCCCTAGTGATCATAGTCTAGACTCGAGAAGGAATCCTAGTTCACTATGATCAGAGCTCTGATACCAAGCTATCACACCCTTGCTTTGCGGAAGCGTGGTTAATTTGGTGTGACTTCTTAATACCATAGCTTAATCATAACAAAGCTATATGAATTTAAAAATATGCAAGATCATCCATTAAGTTTAAAACCGAAAATACCATAACATTGTTTTAACGGGAAACACCCTAACAACCATAATCTTGTTCAACAGATAATACAAACTCAAACATATCATAAACACAGTTTAAGGACTGTGACTTGTCCAGGAAAGAGTCACATTCCCTAAACCCCGGATGACCTTGGAAACTAGTGCAGCGGGAAAACGCGCCATATCGTGCCAGATCTTTTAATTCCCTGAAATACATATAAGTTGAAAAATCAACAATAATGTTGAGCGAGTTCATGTGTAAGTGAGTAAATAAACCTTTGTATTTATCAAAAATCCTGGTATGTAGCAAATAAGGAAAAAGAGATCACCAATGGTTTGCAAGGCCATTGATATGTGTGAAGTGCAAGTAGGAAGACTCAACCCTAGCGGATTTTGCGTGGCACAAAGTCACCCCGAGGTCCGTTATGCTGGGCCTGGGGCTGGGCTCGCTACACCCAGATAGATCTACCGCTACTGTCCCTCGGTCCTACAATGAGGATTAATGGCCTCAAGTTGCGCCTACCCATTCACATGATCTAAGTAGTAACCCTCCTTACGCTAACCATACCATGTATAAAGTACTCGTAAATAGTAACATGTATTTCACCCCCGCAGTTTAGAAAACTGAAAACAGTTAAGAGAAAAGGGGGACATGAACTCACAGTCAGTGCGTCTCTACCAAGTACTCCGAATGTCAGCTGTGCGACGACCTACATGTACTAATTCTATTAGACGGATGGCCGTGCCTTAGCTTTATAGTTTAGGTTTTTGGGAAATAGTTAGACAACTATTTCGTGTTTATATTTTGCATGTACTTGGTAGTTAATCTCCTTCCCAAGGATGGAGGATTTAATACATGTGCGTTCAATTTATAATATTAAGTCTCACTTAATATATTTTCATTTCTAATTCCAAATATAAATATTTTTCTCAAAAATATTATATTTCCATTTCACATAAACTTTCCCAAAAAAATAATACGTTGATAAAATATTCGTTCATAATCATTTTCGTATAATGTGTAAGTTACGTTTTAGTAATCGTGTGGTAATAATAATTACCGTTGTAACTTATATGTTTATCGTGAAAGCGTTTGTATTATTTTGGATTCGTCAACGTTTGTAAATATTATTTTTACTCTAAAAATAATATTTGTGTATTTTCACAAAAC
This sequence comes from Helianthus annuus, assembly GCF_002127325.2. Classification (NCBI taxonomy): domain Eukaryota; kingdom Viridiplantae; phylum Streptophyta; class Magnoliopsida; order Asterales; family Asteraceae; genus Helianthus; species Helianthus annuus. Next base: position 129,375,468 of record NC_035443.2, on the reverse strand, counting down.
AATCATAAACAGTGTTGTGAAAAATATATTTACCAAATATATATTTATCACGTTTAGTTTTGTGAAAATCCCACCTCCGAATATTTGTAAATAAAGTCGTGGCGAAATATATTTTGAAAACATTTCAAAAATAATTCTAACACTTGTAAATAATTCTAAGTGTTAGGTTTTTAGGAAAATTTCGCCAGAGTTTCCCCTGTAACTGGAGGTGGCCACGCTTTCAAGCGTATCATTTTCTTTTACAAAAATCATTTCAACAACTTGTTGATTCAATCAAACAATTTCTGACACATCAAACTAGTCGACAAGTATGTAAATTGCATAATCGCATGAACTTGTAGTTTTTCCGAAAACTATAGTGTAGATCCCGTTATATTTTGTGGATCTTTGTATAAAATAGTTTAATCTCGTAAAAACCTCGTTTTTAGAATAAATCTATCTTTACAACTTCCCGTTATCTTTCACAAAGATTGTTATTTTGTCGAAACTTTTCGTTTCACAAGTGTTTATACACTTGTGGTTTGTAAAAATCATACTTGTTAGTGTGTCATCCGACTTTTAGAAAACATGATTTTCTCGACACTTGGTCCTTTGAAAATACCACTTGCAGATACGTAGATCCGCTAGTTTTAAACACTATTTTACAAGTAAAAATACTTTTACACAAGTTCATGTTTCTCGTGTGGTAGAGTTTCACCTTTTAACCCTTGTACCGTCCGAAGCAAGCTTATGTCAAGATCCATGATCTTAATCAAACCGGGTTAAATGGTGATCCGAGCTACCACAACGTAGATCGGGCTTAAATATTCACAACTTTCAAATACTACAACTTTTACACAACTATTATGCTTTTAACCAACAAGATTCATGTTTTTAGTAGACTTTAAAGCTTCAAAATGCAAGTTTCCGAGTTTTAACCGTTACAAATCTTATTAACCACCTTAGATTAGTTCGAGAGAGTGTTTTAAGTGTTATACCTCTAGCTCGAGGCTAGGGAAGAATCTATGCGAAGATGAGGTGGATAAAAGCAAAGCGGAGAGGTCCTTCGTCTTCCGTTTGCTCCAAGACTCCTCGTATGCGATCTTGAACACTTGTATATGCTTGGAATGAGAAGATGGAAGTCGGATGATGGATGGATGGATGTGTGTGTGCTCGGCCGAGAGTCAAGGGAGAGGGAGAGAGTGTGCTTGAGTGGTGTGGTGTTAAGTGAATGAGCTTATGTATTTAGTGTAGATTTTATAGACAAAAGCAAGTCCTTAATCCATTGGTTACTATGTCTTCAAGATATTAGGCAACAAACAATAAAATAATCAAGGGTGTACTATGGTGTCCCCTCAAGTTATGGGGCCGGTTACAAAGGGGGGGGGGTCTTGGTTCGATCTCAACTAGATTAGTTGGTGTTTAGTTAGTTTAACTAGGTTAGATTAGGGGTTAACTCGGTTAGTGGTGTGATGTGTTCTAATGCGGGTGTTAGGGTATTCAGGGACCCTAACTGGCTCAGAAAAAGACCAATATTGTTAATGTCAATATTTTTATGTTCCGGGTAAAGTCCGGTTGTTCGGTTGGATAGTAATCCGTTAAAGTGCTTAAGTAAGCTTTTAAGTGTCGTAAATAACATTTTTAGTGACACAGCTTATTTCCCAAAGTGTCAGGAATATTTTCCTCATGTTTTGGCACTTTATTAGTTAGCCAGAAGCTGATATGTTAATAAAAGTGCTGTGTTTGGTGCTTAGAGTACGTTTTAGGCACATCCAGTCATTATATCTTATTCCTAGAGACGCAGTTCTACAACCCTTGTATCCCTACACTCACTATGGGTGTAGTAAAATATTTCTGGCTCATACAGGCCCTTAGAGGCAGTGTCTGCCTGATGCTGGCTTTATCAGCATGTTCAATAGGTTATCCGTTCTAATGCTACTGTGCTTTTGTGCATCATGTTTGTCACTAAGGTTCAGCATGTAAAATAATGTAGTGACGGTACGTAAAGTATGATGCAGATATGTTCAAGTAATAAGGTCAAGTAGCAGTTCATCAGCAATTTCAGTTAAGCACAGTAATCAGGCAGTAATTAATAATTAATTAAATCATACGGATACCTGGTTTAGTGAGGGTTGTCACATACGTACATGTCGTATGTGGGAACCTACTAGGTCCGCTTATACGAACATGCCTGTATGTGGGGACCTACCAACACTATAAATACCCATAAGCGGATCTCATGTGTAACTTTGTGATTTCCATACCGAGGTGCTGCCGGTGTGAAGAACGAGCTGTAAACATTGTCAAATCAATAAATCAGTAGATTAAAGTGAAGAACAAGCTATTTCTACCTATGTTTCTTGTTATTCCGCACCTGAAACATAGGAGAACGCCTCTGAACGACTCGTTCGGGTCGAAACACGATCCTACAGACAGGATGCTAAAGACTTCGTCAACATCCAAGGGGGAGTTTGTTGATGCACTGATGTCTGTTAACTTCGTCTTTATTGAGTCTTATAATGTACTAGATAGATCAGGGCACGGAAATCAAGAAAACAGTGTAAAGATAATTCCGCTTGAAAGGTGTTTGATCATTTCAAACGAAATTAGACTGTTCAAACGAGATTAGGTAATTCCGCACGGAATTAACTAATTCCGTTTGAAAAGTAATTCCGCATGAACAGTTCAAGCGGAATTAGCTCATCTATAAATACCTGTGTTCCTGATTCATTTCAAACAGAATTAGAAGTCATTATTTGAGAGCCGAGGTGCTGCCGAATTGTTATCAGATCTGTAAAAGCTCAGGAAATCAATATAAGAAGATAATTAGAAGGAAACAAGCTGTTTTACATCAATTACATTGATTCCGCCTTTGTTTTTGATGATGAACTACTCAGATTGACTGTTTAGGGTCATACGACGATCCAACAAGTGGTATCAGAGCTCAGGACGAGGAGTTCATACCAATTCAGCTTGATTTCATCGGATTCTTTCACTTCTACACCTTCTTTTCTGATTTGATCAAAATTTAACGGTTGAAATGGCTTAAAATTCACATCTATCAAGCGAATCATAGTTTTAACTAATCCTTGAAAGAATTGGACCAAAATTCGATCAAAATCTAATAAAACTTATAATTCCGCTTGAAAATCTGTTAGAAAATGATGATGTCATCTAATTTCGTTTGAAACGTTCAAACGGAATTACTAATTCCGCACCAAATCATCATAATTCCGTTTGAACCAGATCTTAATTCCGCACGAAATTAGCTTCATTGAGTTAATTTCGCTTGAAATCTAATTCCGCTTGAAGACTTCAAACGGAATTATTTATTCCGCACCAAGTGACTTGATTTCGTTTGAAACCGATCTAATTTTGCGTGGAATTAGATTTTGAATAGGTAATTTCGTTTGAACAATTTTGCATTAAATCAGATTCTTTAAAGTGTGGTTAAAATGTTTGATGAAATGGAGAATGTTAACCTTGAAAGATTAAATAATTAGTATACTGGGTATTGGGATCCTAGTTATATTAATGTAAAAAAGGATGTTTGGATTAAAAGATTTGAATGTTTCTTGTGTAAGAAAAATGAAACAGTTAATGTGTTGGAAAAACGTTTGAAAGCTTAATTGACATTCTAAAAAATCATAAGATAAGAATGTCAAATGATGAACAGATATCAAAATTAGCAGATGCATTACCTGCAGAGTGGAATGAGTTTTTGATTAAACTGAAAAAGGATTCTAAATTTTTGAAGTTGTATCCAAGTGATTTTTTCAGTGAGGTAAAAACGTTCAAGTATGAAAATAATAAGAAAAAGAAGGAGTTGATGAATGAAATAGAAAAGAATTTGGAAAATATAAATTTGGATGTGATGTTTGAAATAAGCAAAAGAGTCCATATGTGTCTTGTAGCAAAAAATGTTATGAAATACGATATTAAGAGGGGTTGTTATATAGATGAAAAGATGAATCCTCTTGATTTTGTTAAATTTTTTTGTATAGGTACATACAAGACAGAGACAGAGGATATTTCAAAGAATGAAGAATCCAAGAAGGATGAAACTTCAAAATGTGAAGTTGTGTGCTTAAAATGTGATAAATCTGAATCAGAAAATGTCAAACTCCTGAAGGATGTGGAGAGTTTGACATTGGAAAAAAAAATTTAAAAGAAAAAGAAAAAGATTTTCAAAATAAAATGACATCTTTATAAAATGAAAAATTGAAAATTGAAAAGGATTTTGAAAAGATTAAAATTGAAAATAAAGATGTTTCTTGGATGAAATTAGAAAATAAAGTTTTAAAAGAAAAAGAAACAGACTTTCAAAATCAAATAAAAGTCTTATAAAATGAAAAAATTGTTTTTGAAGAAAATAAAATTGCAAATGAAAAGATAATAAATTCTCATCTTGAGAAAATCTCTCAGCTTGAAAATGAAGCTGAGAGTTCAAGAAATAAAATTGAAGAGCTTGAAAATAAATTGAAAGGTTTTGTGACCTCATCAGAATTTCTGAATCATCTTTGTCCAAAACCGATCAATGTTGTTCCAATAAATGACAATGTCACAAATTTTGACAAAGTCAAAATTGAAGATTGTGATGATAAAACTGATGATGAAAATGAGAAAAATGAGAAAAGAAAAATATTTTTAGAATTAAAAGAAAAATTTAAAAACACTGTTTTACATTCTACTGAAATAGGTGAATGTTCAAAGCAAAAACCTGTTAAGAAGAATGTAAAACAGAAACAAAAAGTTAAAAATTCGAAAAATTTTCAAAATGAAATAAAAGATCATCAGTTCAATCATCCAATCATTATGAAAAACCACAAAAATTTAAAAATCAAAACTCACAAAAAGTTGGTAATAAGTGGTGCACGTTTAACCACAGTTCTCAAATGCCAAATCAAGGATACAAGAAAGGACATGATTACCACAAAGCAAATCAATGTTATGATCTAAGTGTGTGGTATGAAAATGGTGTGAGGTATGAAAGTGAGGAAAGGTATGATAACAGAGTGTGTTACACATGTGGTTATCAGGGACACATTGTTGTTAACTGCCAAACTCAAAGATTTGAGACAAGAAGATGCTATGACTGTGGGATCAAAGGTCATATTGCCAGAGATTGCCCAATGAGATCAAAGAGAAGATTGAGGGCTGAATCTCATGGACAAATGTATGAATCAGTCAAGGTCAAAGAAAAGCTCAAAGAAAAGAGATAGAAAAAACAGAAAGTGAAACTATCAAAAGGGCAGAAAGACAGACTAAGAAAGAAAAGAAAGAAAGTAAGAGAGTATCTAGAAAAGATTTTGTCCTCGGGTACAACTAATAATTCGAGAAAAAGTTCTGATGAATCGATTTGTTCCACTAACAAGGATCAGTCAAGCAAAACGAACTCGTCAGATACAAATCTGAGGACAAAAGGGTTGATAAAGAAAGACAAATTAACTAATCAAACCGATGAACAATCAAAGAAAGTTAATTTTTCAGACAAAGCCTTTATCAAAGTTTTTAAGTATAACAAATATTGTGAAAGATCATGCATGTCACGGGTTGACAAATTTGGAAAACTTAAACATTGTAAGGATTGGGTTCCAATAGAGAATGGCGATGAATTTGTTTCTAAGAAAACAAAAGAGCCATCTTCTGGCAAGGAATATGTTTCTTCGGAAGCAGAGGAGCTACGATCAGGAAATGAATCTGACTTGACAAAGTCAGAGGAGCCACAATCAGGCAATGAAACTGACTCGAAAAAGTCAGAGGAGCCAAGTTTTGAGGTAAAAACTGTCAAACCCAAGGCTGGTCAGGCTTGGGTGAATCTGTTTAAATGAAAAACCTGACTTGCCGGAACTCCCAGGTTGGTAAGCGTGGAGTAGGAATCGGCATCTTTCTGGAGAAATTCATGATTGTGATATTTCGATCTTTCAAGAGGTTAATCAAGGACATTAAGTTCTATTTGAGTTAACTTTCTTACAAAGTGATTTTGTTGATAGAACCTAAAAATGTTAAATTTTTCAGGAAGTGATAAAAGAACAATGTGATGAAAAGAACCCCAAGTTTGTGAAAAGACAAACAAAACTAATTTTCCAGAAAAACCATTTTTGATTAAAACAAACTTAAGTGTTTTGAAATCATAATGGGAAAATAGTTTGTTGTCAGGGGGAGTTCTGATTGTTTATGCCAAGTGAATGGCGAATTGAAGCGATTTGATATCAGTTTGTCACTTTCCTTGTATAGTTTGTTTTCAAATTTTCCCAGAAAATCAAAATTGAAATATATTTTGATTTTAGGGGGAGAAAAATTTAAAAAAAAAATTAGAAAATTTGAAAATACCAAAAACATTGAAAAAGTAAAAATGAGTTTTGTTGTGAATAAGAGGAAATGATAGTAAATCAGTGGACTATCACAACATGCTAAAGAAATGAAATGTCAAATGTGATAAACGGTTTCACTAAGGATGTGACGATAGGCTCAGCTAGACTAGTAGATTTGCGATAACGATACAAACTTAAATGAATAAGCCTAGTTCTAGTAGGAAACATGGTTGAAAGCATAGTACTTAGTTTTGTCCTTCGTGATTGTGTACCTACTCAGTAATCGCTGAATGCTAAAAGAGCATAAAAACCGGTCAGTTTGTGAACCTTCACAACTTGCTGAAAAAATCACTGTGATTGTGCATTTTATTTTGCAAAGATTTAAATTTGTTTTATTTCTTTATTTTGTTTAAGCATTGGACATCCTCTGTGTATACGTGAGTATCGAACTGGATGTTATTGCCTAAACGTTCTGCTTTATTTTCTTTGGTGTTTCGTTTAAGCTTTGGATCACCTCTGCGTATACGGGAGTATCGACCTGGTGGTTAAAGCCTAAACAATTTCAATTTGTTTTATTTTCTTATTTTTTGTTTAAACATTGGACTTTCTCTGCGTATCGAAAGATCGACCTGATTGTTAATGTTTAAACATTCTGCTTTGTTTTTGCACATATCATAGTTGATGAAAGTTTAAAGGCATTACTTGAGTCAGTGTACTACATGATGAGGGTATTTGCTGAGATCGTGGGGTCCATAAGAATTTAGTGTAAAATTAATTGTTGGATCTGAGTTTGATTTTGATTGTATTTTGTGTTTGAAATTAAGATGAAAGTGGATGAGTGTGCAGCGGAATTAAGATGAAAACAAACTTTGCATACAATCAAACGAGAGTAATACTTTGATCAAACATCTTTACACAATGAACCGAAAGATTGAATTTATTTCAACAACGATTACAATGATTGATGAATGAATGCAAACTCCCCCTCAACCACAGTTGTTTGTTCGTGCAAAGAAGACGAATGATGCAAAAGAGCTAATAGAACAATACAAAGTAATGAACAATTTATAGGCACTTGCAAACTACTGAGCATCTTAGCTGACGTCACCATGAAAGTGACATCTAACCTCCTAACAAACTCTAACCTCTGATCTATACGGACACTGCTTGTGTTAACTACTGCTAATACATTCTATTACAAAACAGACTTTAGAACAGCTGCTGCAACCTTCTACTGCTGTGAACCCAGCAGCACTTGTCCGGATTAGCAGTGCTTGACTCAAAGCAGTAGATTGAATCAGCAGGACTTTAGTCTTCCATCAGATCTTTTACTTGAGCAGCAGTTGTAGGTCAGCACTTTGCAAGATCAGCAGATAGGAGGTCATCAGTTGTTGTAATCACTTTCAAAGGGAGAGACTTGTATGTAAACATCTACTTATTCTGGATCCACTGCTCTGATCCAGTTTTGGCTTTAATTATCTGTTCCTCTGATAGGGTTCAATCCCAACAATCTCCCCCTGGAACAGATAATGCCAAAACTCTTCATTATTGTGGACATTTTATTGCCTCATTAACAGCTCCCTTATCTGACCTTTAAATTGTAGTTCAAAGTCAAGGGCATCTGTGTCTTCATCATCCCTGCTAAGTGGAAGATCATGGAGATCCTGCAAATTTTCAAGACTCAGGCCAAGAGCTTGTTCCCTTGATATTTTCTCCACTTCTACACCAGACCTGAGCAAAGTCAATATGCAGGTCTGTTTGTCAGTTTCCCACTTTTGTATTTTTGAGCCTGGTGGGTTTCTTGGGAGATGCTTATTTGCAGAAGTATTTGGTGAGGCTGGCCTATTCATCACTGGCTGAGCAGTGTTAGCAGAGTTTTCCAGTTCAAATTCTTCTTTTAGCTTTCTCAACAAGCCTTCTTTCACAACGGCATTTCCAGTAAGAATTTCTTGAACTGTTTCAGCACCTAACTGGCTTTGTCTCCTTCTTTTGTAAAAGGCAGTACCAGTTGGAGCGGTGGCTTTCCTGATTTGCAGCTTTGATGGTCTTTTTGAAACTGCTGCTGCAGGATAGTCAGGTTTTTGAGGAACTCTTGGATCTTTCTTTCTTAATTCCTCCAACCTTTTGTAGGTTGTCCTGACCACATCTTCTTTCCATCTTGCAATTTGTCTTTTGTTACCATATTCAGCAGCAACCAGTTCTTCTCTCATTCTTTTCAGTTCTACCTATTTGTTAGGTACATTCTTTCTAAACTTTGCCCAGTCAGGAGGAGTGTGAGTGACTTTCCTTTTTATCATGTCTTGAATTCTTGCTGCTTCATCTTCAAGCTCAGGAACAATCCACTCTTTGTACATGTATCTCTCTCCTTTGTACTTCTTGTGAGCCATGATGCTTTCAATGTAGTCTTTCTTCAAAGTTTCAGCTGCTCTTTCTGAAATTTGTTGACTGACATTTTTTGCAAATCGTTCAAGGGAGCTGACTTGTGTGAGCAGATATTGATAGTTTCTAGAAATTTCTTTGTCAGACTTCCCTTGAGTGTTTTTCTTTGAGATATCCTCTGCTTGCTTGGCCTTGATTTTCAAGTACTCATCAACATTTTTAGGCCAGGGATATCCTTTTATTGATGGCAAACTCCTTTTGGCAGGGTCATCCTCATAATAAAAAGATTTTATTTCTTCTCTAACAGCTTCTAGTTCAAGAGGAAATTGAACACCTGCAGGAGGTAAGGGCTTGTGCATTGGAACTGAAGAAAGAGGAACTGGTTTTGGTATTGTGACAAGAGCTAAAGATTTTGAAGAAGTTTGGGATGGTGAAGTGACATCATCTTTAAGAATTAGCCTTCTCCTCTTTATTTGAGGAGGGACTGATGATGTTTTGGATGGAATGGTGGTTGTAGTGGCAGTGGTTTGTGATAGACTAACAGTTGTTGAAACAACTAGTGTTCCACCCACTGTTGTCTTTACATCAGATGTTATAACAACTGCTGTCGTCTGCCTTTTGGCAGGAGGTGATTTTGTTTTTGGTGGTGATGGAGATAAGGCAGTGGATGTAGTGTGTGTTGAAGTGGTGTGTGTTGAAGTGGGAGCAGATGTTGAAACCACTGAAGTACCAACAGTAGTGGATACAACAGAAGTTACAACAGCTGCTTTAGGTGGTGGTTTTGGAGCAGACTTTGAACGTCTGGTTGGAATGGATTTGGGTAGCCTGATTCTTCTTGTAGGCTTCTTCTTTTCATCAATAAGATTTTCATCATCTCTTGACCCTGAAGTACCCTGATCCGGATAATCAACCCTGGCTTTCTTTTTGGCCTCTCTATCCCTTTTTACACATGCAACTGCTTCTGCAAGTGCATTTGTGGTCACATCAATTTTCTTGCTTCCATCTGGCAGAGGGATCTGTTTGGTCATATTTGAATTTTCTGGTGCAATGTAGAGGCCATCCTCTATTCCCTTTCTTCTCCATTCCTGAATTTTCTCCCCCTTTTTGGCATTATCTTCGGGAAGTTTATCAATGAAGAAAACTGGTGGAGGAGCAGTGCCAGTGGTGTGCAGGATCTGAGATTTGAGAGCCTTTAGATCTGCCTGGGTGTTTTTGAATCTTGACTCCATTGCATTTCGCAGCTGTTGAACATGTTTTTCATGTTGCTGATCTGCTATTTTTTCTTGTTGATAGAGAAAAGGTTGAAATAGATTCCAGAGCTCTTTGGTAGCAGATGCCTGTTGTGGAGCAGGTGCTGGAGATGGAACAGCAGTGGATTGTACCTTTTGTACTTGTAACAACTGTTGTAGCATATCTTTGAGTTCTGCAAAGAGTTATCAAGTTTTTTTAACACGAGCCGTCAATTTCTGGTACTTTAAACCATCACCCAACTTAATGGGATCATCTGATTTCCCACTAACAGTGGTTTTATCAGTGGTTGAAGTAGGGAGTTTACTCCAAACATTAACCACTGATGCCCCTTTTTCTTGGTATTGGGGTTTTCTTCCTTCAACATTTGACAACCTTTTGATGTTGCCAGTAGGATAAATAAATCCACTGGTGGTTAGCAGAGGTGCTATAAAAGGAATTGCCTCCAAGGAAGTCTTATTGATGTAACCACTGTCCAACTGTAAACCTGTGGGTTCAACAGTTGTAGTGACTGCTTCACTTGGATTACCACCAAGAGTTACTTGTAACTCAAGGGGTTTAACCTCCTCAGGTTGTGTTGGTGGGTTAGCAAAGAATGATACATCAGGCTCAGTCAATTGTTGAGGCATATTCTCATTAACAGGTGATTGAGAAGGACTGGGTAATGCCTGGTTCAAATCGATTGCATCCAACAGTAGTTGTGTTTTTGGTGGAATTGTGGATGTGATGGTGGGTGTAGAACAAGGATTTGCACCAGGCATTGAGCTGTGGATGATGGAAACGAGTGTATCCAGCGCATCATAATGTGGTGGCCCTTTGTGTACAACCTGTTCTTTTTGTGAAGAAGCAGGAGGAGTTATGGTTATGGGTTGAGATATTTGTACCAACTGCTGTGAGGAAGGAGCAGCAGTGGTTTCTTGTGACATTTGTGTTGTCACAGGCATTAACTCTGGTATCTCATCCTCCAGAGTTGCCGTTTTGATTGGTTTGGGGGGTTTTGGATTTTTCTTTTTGTTTCGCTTTTTGGGATTTGTAGGTGTGGGTTTCAAAACAGTTGGTCTGCTGCTATGATCACCTAGAGCAGTGGGCTCAGCAGCAGATACCTGAGGAGTAGTGGTAGCTGCTAAATTCTGCTCAGGCACCTCTGCTTGTGTTTTGCAAGGTGCTAACATTCGTGAAAAAGTTTCAGATGTTAGGCAGTTTATTACAGTTATCTCACCTTGGTTTATTAAAGCTAAATCATCCTTACTGAATTTCTTTTCAAAATAGTAACTTAAAAACCTTGGAAACAGTAAGAATGATTTGGTTTCAACATTATTAACCAAATCTTTAAAGATTTCCCGAGAATAGTTAAAATTTTCTTATTGAAGAATTGCATATCCCAGATTTTGAATCTTTATAGGGATCTCATTAAAAGAAGTGGTTTTATTTGAAACACATAGTAGGAGGGTATGAAATAAAATCTGGTAGCAGAAGGAAAATACCCTTTTTGTAAGGTTAGTTTCTTCATCATTGTGGCTTCATACCCTCTTTCAATGAAGTCAGTTTGCAACTCATGTTTAGTGAAAGAAGTTTTACCTGCCTGGTCATTGAGTTGAAAGACTTCGGAAATGGATTGTGGCGTGATTTGGACCTTTTTACCCTTTATAGAAGAGTGTATGGTAGTTGCAGAGTCACCTTGTTTTTCAAGGATTGCATTCTTCCAAAACTCCCTTTGGGTCGCCAAATAGATTGGTGCATTGGCGGTGAGCAAAGTTTTGTACTTTGATTTTGCCATGATGTTGATGATGGAATCGAAAACATCGGTGGTTCCTGGTTTTGTTAGAAGACCCAGGAGATTGTGAGATGATTTGTATGGAATTTCAGTGGAAGTTGCCTTTTGAGAGGCTGTTTTCGATGATGATTTGGATGAGGGTTTTGCAGATGGCTTCGATTTTGTCATTTTTGAAACGAATGATCGAAGAAATTTGTGAGAAATGAGAAGAAAAACTACTTTGAGAAGAGAATTTTTAAGAATTCAATTCGACAGTAAAACCCTGTTTTGATGGTGAGTGGGGGATTTTATGGGGAAGAAAGTGAATGCTGACATGGCAGCCGTTACAAAAAGTCTGACTGCCATGTACTGCCCACGTGACAACCCCTGGTGAAAATGAAGGACAGTACTTTGATGAAAGCAACTGATGAAGGCAGTGGTAAGGAAGCAGTGGATGATTTTCACTATCAGTGGATAGCATATCAGTGGATAAGACACTGCTTTTGTGCAACAGAGGTTATCAACAAATGAGAGAACAGAGGTTGCCTTTCAGCAGTGGGCAGGCTTTTTAAAGTAGAGCAGACTTTTGAACAATCAGTGGTTATGGCAGACTTTTAAGGATTTTAATGAAATTTTCATTTTTAGCTATTTTCAAGGATGGATTTTTGATTTTCTGAAAACATTTTGTTGCTTTTACTCATAGAAAAACAAGATATTGCTTGTTATTCCATGTTTAGCATCCCAATCCTAGAGACCAGACTTTCAAAAGTGGCTGTATCAAGTGCTTTTGTGAGCACATCTGCCAGCTGGTCTTTAGTTGGGACATGATGTAGAGAAATCAAACCTTTTTCATAGCAATCCCTCACAAAATGATGTCTGATGTCGATGTGCTTTGTGGTAGAGTGGGAAACTGGATTTTTGATGATATTTTCTGCTGCCTGGCTGTCCAACATGAGTGGTGTCTTTAAGGCAGTGATACCAAAATCCAGTAACTGATTTTGAAGCCACAGGAGTTGGGCTGTACAGCTTGCAGCAGCAATGTATTCAGCCTCAACAGTGGATGTTGAAACTGCTGCTTGCTTTTTGCTTTGCCAAGAAACTAAGCAATCACCTAGAAACTGGCACCCTCCTGAAGTGGACTTCCTTGTGGTGTGACATCCAGCAAAGTCACTGTCTGAAAAACCTGAAAGCTTGATATTCCCATTAGCTGGATACCAGATACCAAGTGTGGGAGCACCTTTTATATATCTGAGAATCCTTTTTACAGCAATGAGATTTGATTTTCTGGGAGCTGATTGACTTCTTGCACAGACACATGTTGCAAACATGATGTCTGGTCTAGATGCAGTTAGGTACAATAAAGACCCAATCATGCTTCTATAAAGTGTTTGGTCAATCAGCTCATCCTTTTCATCAGACATGACCAGCTTATTTGTTGCCATGGGTGTGCTGCATAGTTTACAATCATTCATATCAAATTTGGTTAAAAGTTTTTTAGCATATTTGCTTTGATGAATGAAAGTTCCATTTTGCAATTGCTGTACTTGGAGACCAAGAAAGCATTGCAGCTCACCCATTGCACTCATTTCAAACTCAGCTGTCATGAGCTCTCTAAACTCTTCACACATTTTGGTACATGTGCTTCCAAAAATAATGTCATCCACATAAATTTGGACAATCATTAAATCTTTCCCTCTCCATTTAAGAAACAGTGTTTTATCAATGGTACCTCTTTTGAAACCATTTGAGAGTAGAAAGTTGGAAAGAGTTTCATACCAGGCCCTTGGTGCTTGTTTCAAGCCATACAAGGCTTTGTTTAGCCTGTAGACATGATCAGGATAAAATGGATCCTCAAAACCTGGAGGTTGACATACATACACCTCTTCATGCAATGTACCATAGAGGAAAGCACTTTTGATATCCATCTGAAACACCTTCATGTTGTGGTTGACAGCAAAGGCCAGGAACAGTCTAATAGCTTCCAATCTTGCAACAGCGGCGAATGTTTCATCATAATCAATCCACTCTTCCTGTCTGTAACCTTGAACCACAAGCCTGGCTTTGTTCTTGACAACAATGCCCCTTTCATCTGTTTTGTTCTTGAAGACCCACTTTGTGCCAATGGGACTAACCTCTTCTGGCAGTGGTACAAGCTCCCATACTTGTTGTCTTTTAAACTGTTGGAGCTCCTCTTGCATGGCTTCTACCCAGCTGTTGTCTTTTAGTGCCTCTTGGTACTTGACTGGCTGATGGAGTGATAGAAAACCAGCAAAAAGACAAATGTTTTGGGTTTGGCTTCTTGTGAGCACCCCTTCATTGATGTTGCCAATGATTTGATCAGGTGGATAAGATCTCAAGAAGATTAAATCTCCTTGGTATGGGATGATGGCATTTGTTGGTGAAGGCTGCAAATGTGTATCATCTGAGCTAACCACTGCTGGTGACTTTGATGACCCAGCAGTGGCTTCAAAAGGTGGTGGAATAGGAGGTAATGAAGTGGACCACTGCTGACTTTTATCCACTGTTTGAGGACTTTTGTCAGTAGTGTTTGAGGATGTGGAAGCAGTGGTGGATGGGCTACTTTGGTCAACAATTGTTGAGGTAGCAGTGGTTGAGCTTTGGCAGCTGTTTTGAACAACTGGTGCTTTTCCCTTTGTGGCAGACCTTTAAGGGATGATGATTTCATACCCATAGTCTGTTGTTGTATCCTCTGTTGGACCTGCACTGTTAGTCTTGACAGCAGTATTTTCAAAAGTAAACTTTTCAAGACCAAACAGATCAGCAGGATTTGCTGGGATTTTCATTGAAGAAAGTTCATTAAACTTTACATTCAAAGTCTCTTCCACTGCCTTGGTCTGTGTATTGAACACTTTGTAGGCCTTGGCAGTGGCTGAGTATCCCAGATGATAACCACAATCAATTTTGGCTGCAAATTTTGAAATAGAATCTTTTAAGTTCAAAATAAAGCATGGACAGCCAAATACCTTGAAGTATGAGTTCAGTGGTTTGATATTATACAGAATTTCATAAGCAGTCTTTTTGTGCCTGGGGTTTATTAAAACTTTGTTCTGGACATAGCAAGCAGTGTTTACTGCCTCTGCCCAGAAAGTTAATGGCAAACCTGAATCTGCAAGCATAGTTCTGGCAGCCTCAATCAGAGTTCTGTTTTTTCTTTCAACAACCCCATTTTGCTCTGGTGTTCTAGGGATGCTGTACTGCCTTACAATCCCTTTCTTCACACAAAAGGCATCCAACTCCTTATTTTTAAATTCTGTGCCATTGTCACTCCTGAAGCTTTTCACTGGAAGGTCAAATTGCTTTTCAACCTGTGTCACAAAGTCTTGCAAAATGCCTGCAGTCTCATCTTTAGAGTGTAAAAAGAAAGTCCATGTAAACCTAGAAAAGTCATCAACAATAACCAAACAATATCTTTTCCTTTTAAGGCTCATGACTTGAACTGGGCCAAACAAATCCATGTGCATCATTTGCAAACATTGGGTTGTTTTAGACTCTTCAACGGACTTATAAGAACTTTTATGTTGTTTTCCTTTTAAACAGGAAATGCAATGTTCAGAACAAGAAAACAATTTTTGTGGTAGGCCTCTCACCAAACCATTTTTTGAAATTTCTGTGATTGTCTTAAGATTTGTGTGCCCCAGCCTTTTGTGCCAAAGTTCTGTCTCTTTGTTAGAGGCAGCTGAGAACAGACAGGCATCAGCTCTGGGACACTCTTTTGACATATCAACAACATAAACATTGCCACTTCTTTGAGCAACAAGTTTAGTTTGACCAGTTTTGATTATTGCTTCAATCTTTTTGACCATGTCTGGTCCAACAATCCTACAACAATCTTTTGTGAAAAATGACCCAAACCCTTTGTCACTCATTTGAGATACACTCAGAAGGTTGAATTTCAGATTGTCTATTAGATTGACATTTTCAAATTTTACATTACCAGATTGCACTGTGCCAGACCCCAGAACTTTCCCTTTACTATTATTCCCAAAGGATATATCACCCCCTCCATGGATTTTAAAGTCTTTGAGGAGGGCTTTACATCCTGTCATATGCCTGGAGCCTCCACTATCTACATACCAAAGACTATCAAAGCATGCAGAAGCTCCCTGCACATGAAGTAAAAGGATTAGTTCATTAAGGACTCCAAAGCCAGCAAGGCTTTGGATAGAGTCTCAACAGTGTCTGGTATGGATGCAGTGTGATGGACAGTGGTTAAGTCAGGGGTTTGGACAGTTTTAGTACTATTTCTAGCTAACCACTGTTGGGGGTCTTGACCAATCACCTGCTGATAACCAAAAGGATGCCTATTCACTCTGGGTTTAGAGGGCCTTTTGTAGACCTCATAAACGTGTGGAATCCTTTGGTAAGACTGTTTTTCCTTTCCTTTTCTGAACTGATTGGCAGGAGGTGCAGCACACCTGAACATCTCTTTTGACAGATGTTTGGTTCAGCTGTTTTGTGACAGCTGTTTGAACTGGCACAAACAGTGGTTGTTTCTTGGTGAATTTAACAGATGGTGATGATGCTGATGAACTCAAGGATGTTTTAGCAATGTACTCATTCTTCTTCTCATCAAAGTTTTTGAGATACACACATGCTTGAGTTTTATGGTTTGTTTTACCACAAACACTGCAACTTTCAGCAGAAGTAATGACACTTGTTTTGGTTAAATCATAAGCTTTTAAGTGGAATCAGTCTTTTGTTAGATGATTCCTTTTCTCACAGAATTCACAAAACAAGTTATCAATTTTTTCTTTCTTCTTTCTCTTTTCAGACTCCTTTGCAGCAGAGGTTTTAACCACTGCTGGGATGTCCTTGAGAGGAATGACTTTAGCTTTTGGAGCTTTAACACCATTAGTTGATGTAAAGTCCATTGGCTTGAAATTCTCAAGAATATCACACTCATCAGACCATTTTGGTTTAAATTGATGATTTTCAATCTCCTCAAAAACAGAAGGGCCCATTGGTCTGTCAAGTGTGATTTTGTTACCAAGTTTGTCAGTGATCTTCACTTCTTGGCCATTCTTGTTTGTGGGAATGAACTCAGCAGTCCCATCAGTGGTTGAGACAGATTTTCCAAAAGCAATGTTTTCATCATCTTGTTTTCTATAGCCAACCCCAAATTTCACATTGCTTTTTATCTGTTTCTCAAGCATAACCTCATACCCTTTGCATGATTCCACCCATCTCTCACATGTGATCTGGGTGGATTCTAACTCCTTTTTGCAACCTTGGTATTTTTCTACCAAGGTTTGGAGTTGGGTATTGGTTATGCTTTGCTCTTCTTTCATGCTGCTAATCTCTTTCTCTTTTTCAGCCAATTTGTTTTTAAGTTCTTTTAGAGATCTTTCAAATTTGACTTCATCAGATAAGATTTTATCACGAAGGTTTTCATTCACCTCTTTGATGTTAGCAAAAGCAATAATGCAATTGTCAGAACACAGTTTTTCAAGAACTTGAGGTGATACCTTGGCAGCAGCCATCATTGCACAATCACATTGAGGATTTTCCTCATCTTTGGCTCTCTCTTCTTTCTCACATGCCTTTTCTTCTTCTGACCATGGATCTGTCAGTGGTTCAATCAGGGTGCCTGAACTTTCTCCCAACAGTACTTCATTAGCCACAGCAGTAACCACTGCTTCAATCACCTCATCCACTGTTTCAGAAACCAGTTGTTCCCCTTCAGATTCAACACCCTCCTGTATTGACTCTAATGCCATCAAACAAAATTCATCATGAGAAGAAACATTGGAAGCATAGAGTGCAAAATTTTCATCACTGAGGTCTTCAGGCATACTGCTCCAGTCAACAAACCCTTGAGTGAAAAAGCTTTGTTGATCTGGTTGTACTGCTGCTGGAGCAGTGGTTTGAGGTGGAGGTTGCACTTGTGCCTGAGGGACAGGGGTTTGAACATATTGGATCTTTGGAGCAGCTGTTTGGACATAATGTACTGGCACAGGGGCAACAACATAGTGAGCAGTGTTCACTTGAGCTGCTGGGGCATATTGGGCATAGTGCACAGTGTTTTGATTTTGAGGTCTAGGGTTTGAACTAGGATGAGTGATTATGGGGCCAGCAGTTTGACTCCTACATTCCCTAGCAAAGTGTCTGTTGGTGCACGAAATGTCTGCTGACTACGTCTTATCAAGTCTTGTGTCTAGATAGGTTAAACAAGTGTTCAAACATGATTAAATTAGGTTTGTATAGGTTTTAGGTATCCTGGCCGTTTGAAAGGTCCTGACCGTTTGAGGATACTTGACCGTTTGAAGCTTGACCGTTTGAAGCATGGTCGTTTGAAGCATGTCCGTTTGAACATGTTGTGTCTCGTTCAAACGGACAGCCTGGGTCTATATATAGTGGTTAATTTCAAACGGTCAGTGATAGCGTTTTTTGTGTGTGTGAGCGAAGGTGCTGCCAGATTTTTATCACAATCATTGTAAAAGCTCACAATCAGTAATAGAAAGAAGAATTGAAAGGAATAAGCTGTTTTTGACTTGGTTTACTTTGATTCCGCCTCTGTAAACTAAGATGAACTACTTCTACTGATGTTTAAGGTCATCAGAACGGTCCAACAAGTGGTATCAGAGCTCAGGACGAGGAGTTCATACCAAATACAGCTTGAAATCGCCGGATTATCTCACTTCTACCTTTCTTTTCTGATTTGAACTAGTTGTCACGGTTAAAATGGCTTGAAACGATCACATATCAAACGAAATTCACTTTTAACGAATCCTTGAGAGTTTGGACTCAAAATTCAACGTAAAAATAGTAAAAATGGACTAAAAACTACCTTCCGTTTGAACGAATCGTTTGAAAACACACAGTCCGTTTGAACGTATCGTTTGAAACTGATCCTACCGTTTGAAAACAGACTTATCGTTTGAACGATCGTTTGAAAATGGAGTCCGTTTGAAATTGTCGTTTGAATTTGAATCATATCGTTTGAAGTGTAACCGTTTGAATCCTATCGTCTGAAGGTGGTCGTTTGAACATCTATCATTTGAAACTATTGTTGTTTCAAACGGAACAGCCCATTCCGTTTGAAGAGAGACAATCGTTTGAAAAGACTACCGTTTGAAACTGTTCATTTGAACAGGTTCCGTTTGAATCTATTATTTTTCAAAAACAATTTTTTTAAGTATTGTCTGATTTTTCAGGTATTTCAAGAATTTCAAGACATGGCAAATAATGATCATGATGCCTGGTGGCGAAGAGATAGTGCGAGATGGGAAATTAGAAAGTTGAATGAACCATTTCAAGAAGCAAAAAGAGCCAAGAGATGGAATGAAGAGTTAGAGTGTTACATGGATCCACTGGGAAATCCAGTAGTTGATCCATCAAAAGTGGATTTTGATGCTGTAACCAATTTGTTTCCAAGTGAGAGAACTTTCAACACAAGAAGGTTACCTGATAAAGAGTATTTGCCGAATTTGGAGAAAAAGATAAGAGAAGTTTGTTTAGCAAGTCTACCGAAGGTGGTAGAATTCAGAAAGAGAACAGAAGAAGGGGTGAAAAAGATGATTGGAGATATAAAAAGAGAAGCTTTAGGAAAGGTTAAAGCTGATGCAGATAAAACTGAAAAGGAACAAAAATCTGAAGCAGATAAAATTGATAAAGAGTGTGATAATGGTAGCAAAGAAGCCAATTATGAACAGATTCTGGAGTTACGCTTGAACTGTGAAAAGCTGAAATCTGAGAATGATAAACTGTTAAACGATTTGAACAGTTTAACTTCAGAAAACAAAATTTTGAAAGAAAAAGAAAAAGATTTTGGAGACAAAAAGAAATCTTCAGAAAATGAAGATTTCTGGATAAAACTGGAGAACAAAAGTTTGAAAGCTAATGAAACAAAATTTCAAGAACAGTTAAAAGTTTTGGAAAGTGAAAAATCTATTCTTGAAAACATTAAGAATGAGAATGAAAAATCAATCAAGTCTCATCTCGAAAGAATATCTCAGCTTGAAAATGAAGCTGAGAATTCAAGAATCAAGATTGATGAACTTGAAAAGAAGTTGAAATGTTTTGTGACTACATCAGACAGGTTGAATTTTCCTTGTCCAAAATCGATCAATTCTGTTCCAATAAGTGACAATCTCACAAATTTTGACAAAGTCAAAATTGAAGATTGTGATGACAAATCTGATGATGAAAAAGAAAAAGAAAAGAAAAGAAAAATATTTTTAGATTTACAAGAAAAATTTCAAAATACTGTTTTGCAATCTACTGAAATAGGTGAATGCTCAAAGCAGAAACCTATTAAGAAGAATGCAGAACAGAAAAAAAAAAGATAAAAATTTGAAAAATTCTAAAAAAGAAAATAAAAGCTCATCGGATAAGTCATCCAATCATTTTCAAAAATTACAAAAATCTAAAAATGAAAACTCACAAAATATTGGTAATAAGTGGTGCAGGTTTGACCACAGTGCTTCAAAGCCAAATCCAACATTGAGGAGGAGTGCAGATTACCACAAAGCCAGACAATGCTATGATCTGAGCATTTGGGGTGAAAGTCGTACATGGTATGATAACAGAGTGTGTTACTCTTGTGGTTATCAAGAACACATTGCTGTTAACTGCCAAAGTCAGAGATTCGAAATGAGAAGGTGCTTTAACTGCAACATCAGAGGTCATATTGCCAGAGATTTCCTGAGGAGATCGATGGGACGATCGAGGGCTGAATCTCAAAGTAAGGCAAAGAAACCAGTCAAAGTCAAGCCCAAAGAACAGAGGGCTCAACAACCTAAAGTTCAGGAAACAAAAGTAAAACTTTCTCAGGGGCAAAAAGACAGACTGCAAAAGAAGAGGAAGAAGGCCAGAGAGTATCTGGAAAGGATTTTGTCCTCGGGTTCATCCGTTGGTAAGAATAAGAGTTCTGATGAATCGACTTCTTCGATTGCAAAATCAAGCAAGATGAATTCATCAGATACAAATCTGAGGACGAAAGAAGAAAAGAAGAAGAAAATGGTAGGCGATGAATCTGACTCATCAAAGTCAGACAAGCCACATTCAGGCAATGATTCTGGTATGTCGAAACCAGAAGAGCCAGTTGTTGAGGTAAAAACCGTCAAACCCAAGGCTGGTCAGGCTTGGGTGGATCTTTTCAAATGAAAAATCCTGACTTGCCGGAGTTCCCAGGTTGGTAAGTGTGGAACAGGTATCGGCATCTTTCTTGAGAAATTCACAGGTTGTTAACTGTGATATTTCGAATTACAAAAGACTAATCAAGGACATTAAGTTGTACTTGATTTCTCTTTCCGACAAGTGATTTAAGGAAAACAATATGATGAAAGAACCCCGAGTTTATGAAACGACTCACAAAACTAATTTTCCGGAAAAACCATTTTGATTAAAACAAACTTAAGTGTTTTGAAATCATAATGGGAAAATAGTTTGTTGTCAGGGGGAGTTCTGATTGTTTATGCCAGGTGGATGGAGACTTGAAGTGATTCTCATCAAGTTGTCAAGTTCGTACAGTTTGTTTCAAATTTTCCCAGAAAATCAAAATTGAAACATATTTTGATTTTAGGGGGAGAAAAATTAAAAAAAAAAAATTAGAAAATTTAAAAATTCCAAAAACATTGAAAAAGTGAAAATGAGTTTTGTTGAGAAAAGAGGAAATGATAGAAAATCAGTGGACTATCACAGCATGCTAAGGAAATGAAATGTCAAATGTGATAAACGGTCTCACTGATGATGTGTCGATAGGTTTTTGCACATTTAGTAGATTTATTCGGGATATAAACCTAAAATTTCAAACTTGTGAAATTCGTGGGGAATACTACTTGGATATATAGGTAACCCCTGAAATCTCGTGTGAAAGGTTTCTTATTCTGATATACTAGGTTTTTCTACTATTTGATGTCTGGGGTATTATTCCGGGACTTCTGCTGAACGGAAGTTCTGACCTAGTCCTTGGATAATGCTTTGCCTGAAATGCTTGAAACATAGCATTATAGGCCTCAGATTGATTAGACAATAAAATTGATAATCATCTGTTGTAGCTGAAAAGATCCTCTAAAGGGGACATACTGCAAAGTCGAAACTGATATCTCTCTGCTGAACGGAAGTTCTGACCTGAGATCCCTCAGTTCTCGCATGTCCTAATTTATGTACAGACATCATTTTAGTACAATCACCTGTAAGACTGAATATTGAGATTCTGGATACGGGAGTATATTCAAGAGGTGGGACACATGATTTGAGCTAAGTTCCTAAAACATCTAAATTGTATCCTGAATAGATTGAAAATTGTGTGAAAATTTAAGAGGACAACTATATCGTCAATCTACATGAATCGTTTAGAACTTAAAATGATTAAAGCTTAACGGTGCTTGTGATTCGTCTCATGAACTGATATGATCCTCTTATACAAACTCACAAAAATATTATCTGTATATATTTGTTTACTGTATTTCATTCAAAAACAAAAATTCAAAAAGATTTTTGGCAACTGATGTTGAAGAGCTGATATTCAAAATTCTAAGTGCTAAACATGATGAACAGGTTTGGGAGAATATGTTGAAAACTTTAAATGACATATATAAATGGTTTGAAAGATTGTATATTTGGTTAATCAAGGTCATTCATTTGAACTTGATGTAACTAATATATGTGTTAATGATATCTACCCGGAAGTTTAGTGTTATAAATTTGTGAAACTTATGTTGAGGTAGAGAATGTGTAGGTTAAACAGGTTTTGGACTTCATCATTCCCACGGAAGCTAATTGTCAAAGCTTGAACCAGAAACCTCAGATCTCAGCATACTGAGAGGGGGAGTCTGTGAAAGGGGGAGTCTGGATCAACATCCAAAGGGAAGACTGAAGATGGAGCTCGGAAAAGATATTGAACCTATAAAGATTGAGTTGTTACAATGAGGAGAAAAAGTTGTGAAGAGACAAAGACTAAAGACTTGATGCCGAAGACTTCGTCAACATCCAAGGGGGAGTCTGTTGGTGAACGAAATGTCTGCTGACTACGTCTTATCAAGTCTTGTGTCTAGATAGGTTAAACAAGTGTTCAAACATGATTAAATTAGGTTTGTATAGGTTTTAGGTATCCTGGCCGTTTGAAAGGTCCTGACCGTTTGAGGATACTTGACCGTTTGAAGCTTGACCGTTTGAAGCATGGTCGTTTGAAGCATGTCCGTTTGAACATGTTGTGTCTCGTTCAAACGGACAGCCTGGGTCTATACATAGTGGTTTATTTCAAACGGTCAGTGATAGCGTTTTTTGTGTGTGTGAGCGAAGGTGCTGCCGGATTTTTATCACAATTATTGTAAAAGCTCACAATCAGTAACAGAAAGAAGAATTGAAAGGAATAAGCTGTTTTTGACTTGGTTTACTTTGATTCCGCCTCTGTAAACTAAGATGAACTACTTCTACTGATGTTTAAGGTCATTGGAACGGTCCATCAACGGTTTTTCCTGACTCTTGTAACTTCCTGACTCTTGTAACTTCCTTTTCTGGTTCAACTCCCTTTCGTAGGTCAGGAGTCGACCATGGAGTTGGGTCAAGGTCAGATCCTTGAACTCAGGTGAGTTTCGGGTGACAAAAGCTATGGTGTCCCATTTTTCTGGCAGTGACCTGAGGAACCTGCTATTTTGAGTTGAGTTTGTAAAAGTGGTTTTAACAAGCCTCAGTTCACTGATGAGACAACTGAAACGCTCAAATTGTTGAGTCAGTGATTCACCTTTAACCTGACAAAATGTTTCATACTGTTGGTTCAGGATTTCCCTATTGTTTTCTATGACTTCTTCGGTACCCCCAAACTGTTCCTTAAGCGCGTCCCACAATTCTTTGGCACTGTTACAATGTAACAGTCCAGCATATATTTCATTGGGCAGCGCTGATGCTATGATGCTAAATGCTTTAGCATCTAGTTCAATCCTTTGAAAATCGGTTTCGGTATAATTTTCAATAGGTTTTGGAACAGATGCTTTAGCATCTTCAGCGCTTGGCACTGTAGGAACATGGGGACCAAAGACGACAGACCTCCAACAACATGTGCTTTGTTGAGCGAGGATGTGACCCATCCTCCTCTGCCAGATGTTGTACCCATTTCTTTTTAGCATTGGTGGTTTAAAAAGTGAGCCAATGTTGTTTTTATCGTCCTGAGATTGTGACGTCATTCTTGTTGTTTTACAGATACTGAGAAATCAACTTTAATGGTGATTAATCCTTACTCTGTTTTTCAACGACGAACAAACGATCAGTATCAACTGTTTTGAGCTGAACTATTTACGTCAAAATGATTGTTAAATCAAATTTGACTGTCCTAGCTCTGATACCAATTGTTGGATCTGAGTTTGATTTTGATTGTATTTTGTGTTTGAAATTAAGATGAAAGTGGATGAGTGTGCAGCGGAATTAAGATGAAAACAAACTTTGCATACAATCAAACGAGAGTAATACTTTGATCAAACATCTTTACACAATGAACCAAAAGATTGAATTTATTTCAACAACGATTACAATGATTGATGAATGAATGCAAACTCCCCCTCAGACCAGAGCTCAGTTGTTTGTTCGTGCAAAGAAGACGAATGATGCAAAAGAGCTAATAGAACAGTACAAAGTACTGAACTATTTATAGGCACTTGCAAACTACTGAGCATCTTAGCTGACGTCACCATGAAAGTGACATCTAACCTCCTAACAAACTCTAACCTCTGATCTATATAGACACTGCTTGTGTTAACTACTGCTAATACATTCTATTACAAAACAAACTTTAGAACAGCTGCTGCAACCTTCTACTGCTATGAACCCAGCAGCACTTGTCCGGATTAGCAGTGCTTGACTCAAAGCAGTAGATTGAATCAGCAGGACTTTAGTCTTCCATCAGATCTTTTACTTGAGCAGCAGTTGTAGGTCAGCACTTTGCAAGATCAGCAGATAGGAGGTCATCAGTTGTTGTAATCACTTTCAAGGGGAGAGACTTGTATGTAAACATCTGCTTATTCTAGATCCACTGCTCTGATCCAGTTTTGGCTTTAATTATTTGTTCCTCTGATAGGGTTCAATCCCAACATTCATATACCTTAACGTATCGGTAAGCATTTTGAAAGTTTTTAGATTGAGTTTAAGAGGACAACTATATCGTCAATCTATGTGAATCGTTTAGAACTTAAAATGATTAAAGCTTAACGGTGCTAGTGATTTGTCTCATAAACTGATATGATCCTCTTACACAAACTCACAAAAATATTGTCTGTATATATTTCTTTACTGCATTTCTCTAAAAACAAAAACCCAAAAATATTGCGTTTTAGTTTTAAATTTTGATAAATACAAAAAGATTTTCGACAACTATTGTTGGAAAGTGGATTTTCAAAATTTCAAGTGCTAAACATGATGAACTATATTGGATTAGGAGAGTTTGTTGAGAAACTTTGAATGTCATATAAAAATGCTTTGAAAGAGTGTATGTTTAGTTAATCAAGGTCATTCATTTGAACTTGATGTAACTATAACAGATTGATGAATGAATGATTTCTACTAGTAAGTTTTATTTTAACTATCATAAATTTGTGAAACTTACGTTAAGGTAGAAGATGTGCAGGTTAGTTGAGATAGATCAGCTTTAGGGGGAGTTAATAAGCAAAGAAAGAACTTCATGGCAAAGATTGTATAAAGTTTGAAGAATGAAGCTGATAGAGGTTAAAGGTGCTTTACAGTGTTAGACTTTTTGGTTGAACACAAAGACTGATGAAGACTGAAGACTGAAGACTCGACACTGCAGACTTCGTCGACATCCAAGGGGGAGTCTGTTAGTGTAGTGATGTCTGTCAACTTCGTCTGGTATCGAGTCTTGCATTGTTTATGACACGAAGATTGAGAAATCAAGACTAAAGACTGAAGACAGGATGCTAAAGACTTCGTCAACATCCAAGGGGGAGTCTATTGATGCACTGATGTCTGTTAACTTCGTCTTTATTGAGTCTTGTAATATACTAGATAGATCAGGGCACAGAAATCGAGAAAACAGTGTAAAGGTAATTCCCTTGAAAGATGTTTGATCATTTCAAACGGAATTAGACTGTTCAAACGAGATTAGGTAATTCCGCACGGAATTAACTAATTCCGTTTGAAAAGTAATTATGCATGAACAATTCAAGCGGAATTAGCTCATCTATAAATACTTGTGTTCCTGATTCATTTCGAACGGAATTAGAAGTCATTGTTTGAGAGCCGAGGTGCTGCCGAATTGTTATCAGATCTGTAAAAGCTCATGAAATCATTATAAGAAGATAATTAGAAGGAAACAAGCTGTTTTACATCAATTACATTGATTCCGCCTTTGTTTTTGATGGTGAACTACTCAGATTGACTGTTTAGGGTCATACGACGATCCAACAATACCCCATGTCACCGTCAAACTTTCTACTTTTGGTACTCTCTGTCCGACCAGCGCTCAAACCTTGCTTTTTTCCGATTTCTCTCAAATCCGGTAAGATCTCAACCTAAATCTTGTACATGTTTGATCTACTCTTGATTCTACACATTTCTTTCTTTTGAATCTTAACTTTCAACCGTGAAATCAATAGATTTGAGGTGTTCAAGGATGATGTCATCATGGTGTTCTTGAGAACTTCATGTTTTGGCCTCAATCCACCGAGAACAACTTAGATCTAACCGATTTCCACATAAACAAACAAAGATCATTCATAGATCTAAACATATTCACGGTGAAAAGGATTGAAAGATGGTTTCTAACTTTCTTTCAACTCTTTTACGCTCAATGCACTTAAAACAGATAGAATCGGAGCTTGCACCAACTTCCTACTCATTCATGTGGTTGTGTTGGTTCAAGATCTAGATTCTATCAACGAGGTTTACCGATTTCGGGTTGAACATGGAACACCATATTGAACAGTTGACTGACCGGATTTGGGTGGTTCCTGTCCGATCTGGAGTACCAAGTATTGACGAGCTTTATGTTGCTTAACACGTTATCAACACATCTCGATAAAACAACAAACTATCAAAATAACCAAATGGAAGACGAACGGAACGACCAGGACAGAATGTTGTCCGATCGGACTACCGTCCGATTGAACTGTTACCCGAATGGGTTGTCACCCGATCGATCTACACCTTGGGTCCCACACTTAAACTATTTACCAACATTAGAAGTCTGGATGCTGAACGAGTTGTTGTCCGATCGGATTAGCCGCTCGAACATGTGACATTTAAACTTCAATACTTAAACAAGTTTCAACATGTTCAATATCAGCAGGTTGTCACCCGATCGAACTACAGTCCGATCGAGTAACCAATTGCTGTGAACTTGTTCTCACTAGAATGTCCAACCAATCAGGTTGATTATCCGATCGAACGGTCGTTCGATCGATCGACCTGAAAAGGGGGTGATACTTCTATGTTTTCAAAATGCTACAACAAAAACTTCACAAGTCAAGCCAACATACACAAACACAGCTTTCCTTAAGGGAAGAAACAATCCACTCAAAAGGTCGTCCGATCGAATGACCATCCGAGCGGACTATCACCCGCACGATCAGCTGTCCGATCGGACTACCATCCGATCAAACTGCTATCCTATCCACTCGCACTCTTTATCGTTTTACACGTCGCTTATCGTTATGCTATCAATCTGTTCAGGCTAATTCCTCTCTAGCGCTCCCTTTAATCCACAAATCGCTGTGAGTACACTCGAACCCTTTTTGCTTTCGCACTTTTGGGTGTTACATACGTTACCTATATTCAAATCACATCAATCACACAACGCAACACTATTTAAAATGCTAACCGTTATCGCATGTTATACGTGACTTAATGAATGCCTGTTTGTTATGTTTACACATGGAATGCTGTCTACCTGCCTTAACGATGATAGTACTATAGTTTGGACTCAGCACCTGTTCATTCACTCAGGGGTTGTTAAGGACAATTAGTTACATGGCTCACAGTGGTGAGTATGTATCGCGAACTGCCTTGGGCAGTCAACCCGCAGTCATTGGTATCGATAGGTTCATGTCGATAACTAACATGCCTCATTTTACACTGTGTACGTGCTGGTTATGCGTAATTGATTTCGAACTCTATGATATCTATTAAACTTGTATGCTCACCTTTACGCTATGTGTATTGACTTTTACTTTAACGTATGTGACAGGTGCTTAGGATGCTTATTTGCTTACTTTGCTGTGAAATCAAGGCTAGGAAAGACCTAGGTCAACAATAAATATTTGTCTGTAATAAAAATATGAGTTGTCGGAACATAACAATTTGACTAGATCTTTTTTGTAATAATTGTATTATCTTATATGACATGGTATGGGACATGTTGCTTTAAATATTTGGTAAATATAGTTGTTATGGAAACTTCTGGACAATCTGTTTCGCTCAGTGTCGCGCCCCGATGATTCCGCCATCGGTTGGGGTCTGACAGATTGGTATCAGAGCCATAACTATAGGGAATTAGGCAAGACTCGACCTAGTCCGAGTCGACGTCTTAGAAATGACCTAGTCTATAGTTAGGTACCAACAGACCGACTTATGCGTGCCCTTGGGGGTATTACGTGCTATATCTCGCTATTCTCGCCTGCACTACACCATCACTGCATACTTATTCGAAACTAAACAAGTAATTTGATCGAGATTAGGTGTGAAAACCGCAAACTCTCGATTAAATTACTTATTTGATCTGTATTTATCTATAAAACGCAAGAATTCGCGTTGAATCAGGAGTGAAATCCATACTTTGACGCGGATTTTCGTCGCTATTTCTATCAAAAACAGGAACAAAGTTGTTAAGCCAGGGGTGAAACCCGAACCTTGATGACTTATTCCGCCTTATTTTGTTTTACAAAGCTCTCACCAAAGTCTCGATGGACTCCAACGACTTGAAGCCACGCCGTAACTGGAAGGATGCGTGCCATTCGCCCACGTTCGAGGCAAGAGCACAGTCCCGAAGGCCAAAGTGTGCGCTAAGGGTCCTTGTGAATAGTTGAATCGCTTTGGGTTGTCAATGTCTATCAGCCTAAGATAATCTATACTCGATTTTGATCTCGCATTATTCGCCGATTTCTATGTGTTTTGATTCTGAACAGCAAACTGTCGACTCTGATATTTACTTATTTTATATGTGTGTTTTGTGCGAATTTGCTGTTTATATGCTTTGATTTTGGAGATTTATTCGCTTCTCGCTTCTTGCTTCAACTGACACACACAAACTACGCTACACGTCTATCCCGAACCGATGATCGCCTATGCCATACTATATGCCATGTAATCGCAATCGCTAATCCCGAACGCTCCGTGACTTTGTGTAATAGGTTTCTGTATTCTGACTGCCTCTGTGTGCTTCTAGGAGAACTATGTGTCTATATGTGCTTCTGTGATTCTGTGCCTTACGTGCTTACGTGCTTCTGTGCTTATGTGAATCTGTGATTATGTGCCTATGTGTTACGTGATTATACGTGTTCCTGAGCTTTAGTAATACTAGACGTGTGAGGTGAGAATCGATTATTCTATGTCTGAGATCCAAGACGATGTCTGTTGCAGACAATGTCGACTGGACCATCATCTGGACCTCGTCACCCACGAATCACTCGCCAAGAATAGAGAGACAAACGCCTTGCTGCACTCGTCGCAAAGCAAGTAGCAAAGGTGGTTCCTCAGATCGTGGTGAAATCTATGAGAATGTGAGCAAATCATCCGAGCAGTCCAGAACCGAAGCTCCTAAGACTGTTTTCAGTTTTAAGCAGTTCAAAGCTTGTGGTCCTAAGGAATTTACTGGCGAAGATGGCCCAACAGCTATGTTCCAATGGTTTGATTCCGTTGAAGTCACTCTGCGCCAGAGTGGATGTCCTGAAAACCTCCGTACTCTAAACGCTACCGGCGTCTTCCAGTCCCGCGCACTAGACTGGTGGACAGCCGAAAGAAACATACGTGGAAATGATGCAGCCTATGAGCTGACATGGGAAGAGCTCAAGGCCATTATGATGGACGAATTCAGCCCTCCCCATGAACGCCAAAAGTTGGAGGACGAGTTCTAGCATATCAAGCAGAAGGATGGAGAGAACGCAACTCTGACTGCTCCCTTTAAGCAGCTTAGTATCATTTGTCCCGATCAAGTCAAGATGACTGACATGACGATCAAGAAGTACATTCGAGCTCTGCCAGACTGTGTTGCAGATTTTGTGCATGCCGCGAAGCCAGCAACGATCGAAGAAACTTACTTGCTTGCCGCCGAAATTAACGACAAGCGAGTAAAAGCTGGTTTTTGGGATAAGCCTTTAAAGTCCCTGCATCAAGCTACCACTGCCACACCTGTCACACCCCCAAAATCCACACGCGGAGTACCACCGCTTGGAGGCGTGACGCGACCAGGATCAAGCCATCAATCATATTGAACATAGCATAATATAAATAAGATAGTTCGTAAAACCCAATTCAATACAATTGATGTTCCAAACCAAACATAGTATCAATAGTGGAGGCATAAGTATGTAAACCCAAAGTAAATCATAAGTTCAATTATTAGAAACGTTAAACATAGCGTCATGATCCATTGCCCACAACGACCCGCTCCTCCTTGTGCAAGCTCCGTATTGTACCTAAGATCCTGCAAGGCATGCAGCAGATAATCAACAACTAGTTGAGCGAGTTCACAGTTAACAGTTCAGTAGTAGTATAGTGTGAGTAACGTTTTGTTCGTTTGTTAAGTCATGTATCGTTTTAGTTTCCATCGCGGCCTCCCAGGCAGGTATGCGAAGATATTAGGGGATGTTCCTCCCGAGTATTCTAGACTAGGTTTGTTTGTATCGCGGCCTACTAGGCAGGTGTGCGAAGATTAGCAGATTACAGTTCGCGGCCTTCCAAAGGCAGGTGTGCGAAGTCAGTCATAATATCGCGACCAACCCTTGGCAGGTGTGCGAAGATCGTTCAATAAGTGTTACTAGTCTAGCAGTAGGTTCTATCATCTATGTATGTACAGTAAATCATTATATCCCCATTCCCACCCTGGGAACCCCATGCCTTGGCTTGTGTGAACTCACCTTGGTTTGCTCGGTATGCTAAGTATGTGCTCAAAGTAAATCAATCACGTCCTAGAGTATGCACGTACACAATCAGTTTGCATTCATACAGTTCACGTATAAGCATAATCAATGATCACCAAGTAGTACACATCACTAATCAACATCACACAAGTCATGCGTAGTGTTTAACATCAGTTAGTTAACTCAGCTAACACTTAACAGAATTAAATCAGTTTACTGTGCAGGTTATCCAGGTTGGCGAAACACATTAATTGACGAAACACAGGTTGACGAAACACAATGTGTTTCGTCAACTACCCTTTGACGAATCTAATTTCTATTTCGTTAAGGACCCTTGGCGAAACACAACTTCTAATTCGCCAAACATCCTGTTTCGTTGACAAGTCTGTTACTTCATTAGTCGGTTACGTCAATCACGCTAATCGGTTACAGTTTTTGCAGGAAAACCCTAATCATTCTAGGACAGCCGTCACAGTCATGCAATCATCATCAGTCACCGAATCAACAAACCCTTGTACAAGAAACGTAACTCAGAAATCATAATCAATAACGTTTAACAACACCAAACCGACACGAGCATCGATAATTCTAGTTCTACCAAATCACGTAATCACGTCAACTCGATCAGTTTATCATAAGTCCCCAACCCACATCGTGTTTCGCATAAATATATGCAACTGATCATTCATGTACATACGAAATCAAGATCACTGTATTCAATCATTCACAACCGTTTATGATCCTAAACATGCCTACACAAGACTCGGTCAAACAAGCAAATCATGGTATCAAACATAGCACGAATATGAATCGAAAATCATGAACACATAACAACTAACCGAGTAAGTGGAGAGATGAGTTAATCGCTAGCGGGTTTCGGGAACACACACACAATTGTCGTCTGCGCACAGGAGCTCTAGGGTTTCTGTTTTGCTAAAGTGTGGCGAAAGTGGTCCTTCCGTCTAACATATACGTGTTTTAATGGTACTGGGCCCTTAATGGGCTTGACGAATCATATGGGCCGGCGAATCAGACCTATTTCGCCGAAACTGAAGTTGACGAAACACACTTCTGTTTCGTCGGTGGGTTATTTGGCGAATCAACTTCTGTTTCGTCGAGTGATTCAGTTTCTAAACAACTTATGCAACTTAAATTTCTAACACATAACAAGCAAACACAATTCGTTTCATTATAACACAACGTGTGCAGTTACAAGTCAACCAAGTCAAACAGTCAAAGTCAATGGTCAAAGTCAACGTGCATTTAAAGTCGAAAGGTCGAGTTGTCACATTATCCCCAACTTAAAAGAAATTTCGTCCCGAAATTTGGTACGTACTTACTGAGGAAGCTAGATAGGTTGCGTCGTTCACTGGTTTTCCTGGGGTGTCACATCCTCCCCCCGTTGATCTGGAATTTCGTCCCGAAATTCCGCAGTAGTAGCTTTAGCCTCAGCAGTGGTTGCATTGGTTTCAAATAACTGGGGATACTTTTCTGTCATCTGGTCTTCGCGTTCCCAGGTGTACTCTGGGCCACGACGGGAGTTCCAACGAACTCGAACAAGAGGAATTCTCTTGCTTTTGAGGACCTTAACATCCCGGTCCGTGATTTCAACTGGCTCCTCGACGAACTGCAACCGCTCATCGATAGTGAGTTCCTTGAAAGGAACTATGAGGGTCTCATCTGACAGGCACTTCTTCAGATTCGACACGTGAAACACATTGTGAACTGCACCGAGTTCAGCTGGTAAGTTTAGCTTGTAGGCCACTTTGCCTATTTTCTCAATGATTTCGAACGGTCTGACGTACCGCGGATTTAGTTTGCCCCGTTTGCCAAAACGTACCATACCCTTCCAGGGTGAGACTTTAAGTAAAACCCGGTCCCCGACCTGAAATTCCAGTGGCTTTCTACGCTTGTCCGCGTAGGCTTTCTGACGGTCGTGTGCTGCCGCCATGCGTTGTCGTATCTGTGCAATCTTTTCTGTGGCGTCCACCATAATTTCTGGACCCGTGATCTGACTATCCCCCACCTCTGCCCAACAGAGAGGTGACCGGCATTTACGCCCGTACAATGCCTCGAATGGTGCGGCTTGTATGCTGGTGTGATAACTGTTATTGTATGAGAACTCCACCAAAGGGAGATGTTTTTCCCAGCCGTTGCCGAAATCAATAACACATGCCCGAAGCATGTCTTCAAGAGTTTGGATCGTTCGCTCAGACTGCCCATCCGTCTGAGGATGATACGCTGTGCTCATGTCTAACCGTGAGCCGAAAGATTTGTGCATCGCTTGCCATAGCTCTGACGTGAATCGTGCATCCCGATCCGAAATGATGGAGGTGGGCACCCCGTGCCTCGAAACAACTTCTTTAAGGTAGATGTCTGCGAGAGTGGAGAACTTATCCGTTTCCTTTATTGCCACGAAGTGTGCAGACTTGGTGAGTCGATCCACGATCACCCATATAGTGTCATTCCCCCGCTGGGATCTAGGTAAGCCCGTAACGAAATCCATGGAAATTTCTTCCCATTTCCATTGCGGTATCTTAGGTTGTTGAAGTAGGCCCGCTGGTTTCTGATATTCCACCTTGACCCTTGCACATGTCAAACACTTGCCGACGTAAGTAGCGATGTGGGCCTTCATACTAGGCCACCAATACGTTGTTCTGATGTCGTGGTACATTTTATCCGACCCTGGATGTACCGAGTAGCGGGACTTGTGAGCTTCATCCATTACCAGCTCGCGTAAACCGCCAAAAAGTGGGACCCAAATACGCCCCGTTACATAGTAGGCACCGTCTTCCTTTTGTTCCATCCGTTGCCTTGAGCCGCGTAAGGCTTCAGCCTTGACGTTTTCTGGTTTTAAAGCTTCTATCTGAGCAGTTCGTATCTGTGCAGGAAGACTGGACTGAATAGTGAGCTGCAAGGCTCGTACGCGCCTAGGTAGAGTGTCTTTCCGACTTAGAGCATCAGCCACAACATTGGCTTTGCCTAGATGGTACTTAATGGCGCATTCGTAATCGTTCAGAAGTTCAATCCATCTTCATTGACGCATGTTCAAATCCTTTTGCTTAAGGATATGCTCGAGACTCCTGTGATAGGTGTAAATCGTGCACCTGGTACCGTACAGGTAGTGTCGCCATATCTTAAGCGCGAAAAGAACAGCTCCCAGCTCTAAATCGTGCGTCGTGTAGTTCCGTTCGTGAACCTTGAGTTGACGTGAAGCGTAAGCAATAACCTTATCCCGTTGCATCAATACACACCCAAGACCCTGTATCGATGCGTCACAATAAACCACAAAGTCATCTGTGCCCTCCGGCAGTGAGAGAATAGGTGCGCTGCAAAGCCTATCCTTTAGGTACTGAAAGGCGGTTTCCTGGGAATCTCCCCAACAGTAGGTGACATCCTTCTGTGTCAGTAGTGTGAGTGGTTGCACGATCTTGGAGAAGTCTTTTATGAATCGTCTGTAGTAACCCGCCAAACCCAAGAATTGGCGTATTTCCGTTGGTGTACGCGGTGCAGGCCAGTTCCTGATCGAATCTACCTTGGATGGATCGACATGAATCCCATCCCTGTTTACCACATGGCCTAAGAAGTGGACTTCACGAAGACAGAAGTCGCATTTGGAAAACTTGGCGTACAATTGCTCCTTTCTAAGAAGTTCCAGAATCAACCGTAGGTGCCGCTCGTGCTCCTCCTGACTCTTGGAGTAAATCAGAATGTCGTCGATGAAGACAATCACAAACTTGTCTAAGTATGGCTTGCACACCCTGTTCATCAGGTCCATAAATACAGCAGGCGCATTTGTTAACCCAAATGGCATGACAAGAAACTCGTAGTGACCGTAGCGAGTTCTGAATGCGGTTTTGGAGACGTCCTCATCCCGGACTCTCAGCTGATGATACCCTGACCTCAAGTCTATCTTGGAGTAGTAACTCGACCCCTGCAACTGGTCGAATAAGTCATCTATACGCGGAAGAGGATAACGGTTCTTCACCGTCACCTTGTTCAGTTCACGGTAGTCGATGCACATCCGAAAAGTGCCATCCTTCTTTTTCACAAAAAGTACTGGAGCTCCCCAAGGCGAAGAGCTTGGACGAATAAAGCCCTTTTCCAAGAGCTCTTGTAACTGCTTTGACAACTCTTCCAGTTCGGTTGGGGCTAAACGATACGGTGCACGGGCTATTGGTGCTGCTCCAGGAGCTAACTCAATCTGGAATTCGACTTGGCGGTGAGGCGGTAAGCCGGGTAAATCTTCAGGAAACACCTGAGGAAAGTCACGTACAACTGGAATATCCTGTAGCTTCTTTTCCTTTGCTGATGCGTCAGTAACGAGTGCCAGAATTGCAGTGTGCCCCTTTCGTAAACATTTCTGCGCCTTTAAGAAAGAGATGATGCCAACCACAGCACCACTCTTGTCGCCTTGAACTTCGAGAGGTTCCTGACTAGAGCGAGGAATACGAATGACCTTTTCCTTGCACAAAATCTCTGCGTGATGCTGGGATAACCAATCCATACCGATAACGACGTCGAAACTACCCAAAACTATGGGTATAAGATCAATCGAGAAGGTCTGACCAGCTAGAACGATGCTACAACCCTTGATTACATGTGCGGCTTCTACACTTTTACCGTTTGCTAGCTCTACGGCATGTTTGGTGTTTAGGGGTGTTGGTGTACGTTTTAACAATTTACTCATTTTCAAAGACATATAGCTTGTATCAGCACCCGAATCAAATAAGACAGTAACATAAATATCGTCTAGAAGAAACTTACCCATAACCACATTGGGATCATTCACTGCGTCACCCCGACCTAGCACAAAAGCACGACCCCGAGCTTCGTTGCCATTGTTGTTGTTGTTGTTTCCCCCGTTGTTGTTGTTCCCGTTGCCCTGGTTATTGTTGTTGTTGCGATTCTGGTTCTGGTTCAATTGAGGGCAATCTCGTTTGTAGTGACCTTCAGCCCCACACTGGAAACATCCCCGGTTTCCACGCTGTGGCTGCTGCTGGTTCTGTGGAGTTGGCGGTGGGAGTTGTTGGTTCTGGTTTGCTGGCCGTGAGCTTCTACAATCCTTAGCCTCATGACCCGGATTGAGGCATCTTTGACATCGTTCCCTGCGACATCTTCCACTGTGGTGTTTGTTGCACCTGTTACACCACGGGTGAGTTCCCCGATACCCACTCTGCCCCTGACTACCTGATGATTGCTGATTCGGACTCTGATAGTCGTTGGTGCGACACTGCTGTGTTTGAGACTGAACAGAAACTGATCCCTTGCTGGAATCCCCATCCCACTTTCGTTTGTTCTCGCTGGGTGTGGCAGAAGTAGTAGTGGGAGTAGTAGTGGCAGTAGTGGTAGCACTGATGCGTTTTGGCAGCTTGTTCTGATCCACTGCTTGATCGGTGAGTCGGTGAGCAAGACGCTGAATGTCTTGGATATTGTTGAGGTTAGCCGACGTCACGTGGCTCTGAATCTCTGGCGCAAGCCCCTTGAGATACAACTCAATGCGTTTAACTGGAGGGTCCACCATCGTTGGACATAAGATGGCCAGTTCATTTGACCGTTTCGTGTAAGCCTCAATCTCTGACCCCGTCATCTTCAAGTGGTATAGCTCATTCTCCAGCTTGTGAATGTCATCTCGCGTGCAGTACTCACGCTTAATCAATTCCTTGAAATCCTCCCAAGGTGTGGCGTTAGCAGCCGCCAACCCTAGGATCTGTACTTGCGCGTTCCACCAGGTGAGCGCAATCCCTTCCAACGTGCCAGTGGCATACTTGACCCTGCGTGCCTCAGGGCATTCGCACATTTCAAACACTGACTCTAGCTTCTCAAACCAATGGAGGAGTCCCACTGCCCCCTCGGTGCCACTGAAAGAGCTTGTACGACAGTCCATGAAGTTCTTGAAAGTGCAGATAGGTTGCTGCGCGTGTTGACCTATTGTGTACGAATAGGACAAAGTTAAATACGAGAGTTAATGTAGGATCTAAAGATCCTAGTGTGAGTCTATACTGCAGGGTATACTACCTGCTTGAGCAGCTGCAAGTGCCGCAGCAACTTGAGCTTGAACGAGAGCCTCTAGCTGGGCTTGAGTCATGTTAATTCGTCCAGACATGATCTTCATAGCAAATGCAACATGAGTTAGAGAGGTTCGCGAATAGAGCGATGACAGAAGAGTGTAAGCACATAGGGGTTCTCATGTAATGACGTATAAGTAAGCAATGTAATCTAGCATACTACGAGCAAAGCTCTAAGCAGTTCTAGCAAGCAGGTAATAAACATAAACCTTATTACCTAAGATGTCGAGTCTTGCACGTGGAGCGAAGCGTCGTTGTGGATCGTTGAGAGCAATGTTCTGGTTATAGTCTGGTTTTAATAAAAACGTTTTCCCATATTAAAACCAAGTTCTCTATAACCAATGGCTCTGATACCAATCTGTCACACCCCCAAAATCCACACGCGGAGTACCACCGCTTGGAGGCGTGACGCGACCAGGATCAAGCCATCAATCATATTGAACATAGCATAATATAAATAAGATAGTTCGTAAAACCCAATTCAATACAATTGATGTTCCAAACCAAACATAGTATCAATAGCGGAAGCATAAGTATGTAAACCCAAAGTAAATCATAAGTTCAATTATTAGAAACGTTAAACATAGCGTCATGATCCATTGCCCACAACGACCCGCTCCTCCTTGTGCAAGCTCTGTATTGTACCTAAGGTCCTGCAAGGCATGCAGCAGATAATCAACAACTAGTTGAGCGAGTTCAAAGTTAACAGTTCAGTAGTAGTATAGTGTGAGTAACGTTTTGTTCGTTTGTTAAGTCATGTATCGTTTTAGTTTCCATCGCGGCCTCCCAGGCAGGTATGCGAAGATATTAGGGGATGTTCCTCCCGAGTATTCTAGACTAGGTTTGTTTGTATCGCGGCCTACTAGGCAGGTGTGCGAAGATTAGCAGATTACAGTTCGCGGCCTTCCAAAGGCAGGTGTGCGAAGTCAGTCATAATATCGCGGCCAACCCTTGGCAGGTGTGCGAAGATCGTTCAATAAGTGTTACTACTCTAGCAGTAGGTTCTATCATCTATGTATGTACACTAAATCATTATATCCCCATTCCCACCCTGGGAACCCCATGCCTTGGCTTGTGTGAACTCACCTTGGTTTGCTCGGGATGCTAAGTATGTGCTCAAAGTAAATCAATCACGTCCTAGAGTATGCATGTACACAATCAGTTTGCATTCATACAGTTCACGTATAAGCATAATCAATGATCACCAAGTAGTACACATCACTAATCAACATCACACAAGTCATGCGTAGTGTTTAACATCAGTTAGTTAACTCAGCTAACACTTAACAGAATTAAATCAGTTTACTGTGCAGGTTATCCAGGTTGGCGAAACACATTAATTGGCGAAACACAGGTTGACGAAACACAATGTGTTTCGTCAACTACCCTTTGACGAATCTAATTTCTATTTCGTTAAGGACCCTTGGCGAAACACAACTTCTAATTCGCCAAACATCCTGTTTTGTTGACAAGTCTGTTACTTCATTAGTCGGTTACGTCAATCACGCTAATCAGTTACAGTTTTTGCAGGAAAACCCTAATCATTCTAGGACAGCCGTCACAGTCATGCAATCATCATCAGTCACCGAATCAACAAACCCTTGTACAAGAAACGTAACTCAGAAATCATAATCAAAAACGTTTAACAACACCAAACCGACACGAGCATCGATAATTCTAGTTCTACCAAATCACGTAATCACATCAACTCGATCAGTTTATCATAAGTCCCCAACCCACATCGTGTTTCGCATAAATCTATGCAACTGATCATTCATGTACATACAAAATCAAGATCACTGTATTCAATCATTCACAACCGTTTATGATCCTAAACATGCCTACACAAGACTCGGTCAAACAAGCAAATCATGGTATCAAACATAGCACGAATATGAATCGAAAATCATGAACACATAACAACTAACCGAGTAAGTGGAGAGATGAGTTAATCGCTAGCGGGTTTCGGGAACACACACACAATTGTCGTCTGCGCACAGGAGCTCTAGGGTTTCTGTTTTGCTAAAGTGTGGCGAAAGTGGTCCTTCCGTCTAACATATACGTGTTTTAATGGTACTGGGCCCTTAATGGGCTTGACGAATCATATGGGCCGGCGAATCAGACCTATTTCGCCGAAACTGAAGTTGACGAAACACACTTCTGTTTCGTCGGTGGGTTATTTGGTGAATCAACTTCTGTTTCGTCGAGTGATTCAGTTTCTAAACAACTTATGCAACTTAAATTTCTAACACATAACAAGCAAACACAATTCGTTTCATTATAACACAACATGTGCAGTTACAAGTCAACCAAGTCAAACAGTCAAAGTCAATGGTCAAAGTCAACGTGCATTTAAAGTCGAAAGGTCGAGTTGTCACATTATCCCCAACTTAAAAGAAATTTCGTCCCGAAATTTGGTACGTACTTACTGAGGAAGCTAGATAGGTTGCGTCGTTCACTGGTTTTCCTGGGGTGTCACATCCTCCCCCCGTTGATCTGGAATTTCGTCCCGAAATTCCGCAGTAGTAGCTTCAGCCTCAGCAGTGGTTGCATTGTTTTCAAATAACTGGGGATACTTTTCTGTCATCTGGTCTTCGCGTTCCTAGGTGTACTCTAGGCCACGACGGGAGTTCCAACGAACTCGAACAAGAGGAATTCTCTTGCTTTTGAGGACCTTAACATCCCGGTCCGTGATTTCAACTGGCTCCTCGACGAACTGCAACCGCTCATCGATAGTGAGTTCCTTGAAAGGAACTATGAGGGTCTCATCTGACAGGCACTTCTTCAGATTCGACACGTGAAACACATTGTGAACTGCACCGAGTTCAGCTGGTAAGTTTAGCTTGTAGGCCACTTTGCCTATTTTCTCAATGATTTCGAACGGTCTGACGTACCGCGGATTTAGTTTGCCCCGTTTGCCAAAACGTACCACACCCTTCCAGGGTGAGACTTTAAGTAAAACCCGGTCCCCGACCTGAAATTCCAGTGGCTTTCTACGCTTGTCCGCGTAGGCTTTCTGACGGTCGCGTGCTGCCGCCATGCATTGTCGTATCTGTGCAATCTTTTCTATGGCGTCCACCACAATTTCTGGACCCGTGATCTGACTATCCCCCACCTCTGCCCAACAGAGAGGTGACCGGCATTTACGCCCGTACAACGCCTCGAATGGTGCGGCTTGTATGCTGGTGTGATAACTGTTATTGTATGAGAACTCCACCAAAGGGAGATGTTTTTCCCAACCGTTGCCGAAATCAATAACACATGCCCGAAGCATGTCTTCAAGAGTTTGGATCGTTCGCTCAGACTGCCCATCCGTCTGAGGATGATACGCTGTGCTCATGTCTAACCGTGAGCTGAAAGATTTGTGCATCGCTTGCCATAGCTCTGACGTGAATCGTGCATCCCGATCCGAAATGATGGAGGTGGGCACCCCGTGCCTCGAAACAACTTCTTTAAGGTAGATGTCTGCGAGAGTGGAGAACTTATCCGTTTCCTTTATTGCCACGAAGTGTGCAGACTTGGTGAGTCGATCCACGATCACCCATATAGTGTCATTCCCCCGCTGGGATCTAGGTAAGCCCGTAACGAAATCCATGGAAATTTCTTCCCATTTCCATTGCGGTATCTTAGGTTGTTGAAGTAGGCCCGTTGGTTTCTGATATTCCACCTTGACCCTTGCACATGTCAAACACTTGCCGACGTAAGTAGCGATGTGGGCCTTCATACTAGGCCACCAATACGTTGTTCTGATGTCGTGGTACATTTTATCCGACCCTGGATGTACCGAGTAGCGGGACTTGTGAGCTTCATCCATTACCAGCTCGTGTAAACCGCCAAAAAGTGGGACCCAAATACGCCCCGTTACATAGTAGGCACCGTCTTCCTTTTGTTCCATCCGTTGCCTTGAGCCGCGTAAGGCTTCAGCCTTGACGTTTTCTGGTTTTAAAGCTTCTATCTGAGCAGTTCGTATCTGTGCAGGAAGACTGGACTGAATAGTGAGCTGCAAGGCTCGTACGCGCCTAGGTAGAGTGTCTTTCCGACTGAGAGCGTCAGCCACAACATTGGCTTTGCCTGGATGGTACTTAATGGCGCATTGGTAATCGTTCAGAAGTTCAATCCATCTTCGTTGACGCATGTTCAAATCCTTTTGCTTAAGGATATGCTCGAGACTCCTGTGATCGGTGTAAATCGTGCACCTGGTACCATACAGGTAGTGTCGCCATATCTTAAGCGCGAAAACAACAGCTCCCAGCTCTAAATCGTGCGTCGTGTAGTTCCGTTCGTGAACCTTGAGTTGACGTGA
Source organism: Helianthus annuus (assembly GCF_002127325.2). Lineage (NCBI taxonomy): Eukaryota > Viridiplantae > Streptophyta > Magnoliopsida > Asterales > Asteraceae > Helianthus > Helianthus annuus. Next base: position 129,334,381 of record NC_035443.2, on the reverse strand, counting down.
AGCGTAAGCAATAACCTTATCCCGTTGCATCAATACACACCCAAGACCCTGTATCGATGCGTCACAATAAACCACGAAGTCATCTGTGCCCTCCGGCAGTGAGAGAATAGGTGCGCTGCAAAGCCTATCCTTTAGGTACTGAAAGGCGGTTTCTTGGGAATCTCCCCAACGGTAGGTGACACCCTTCTGTGTCAGTAGTGTGAGTGGTTGCGCGATCTTGGAGAAGTCTTTTATGAATCGTCTGTAGTAACCCACCAAACCCAAGAATTGGCGTATTTCCGTTGGTGTACGCGGTGCAGGCCAGTTCCTGATCGAATCTACCTTGGATGGATCGACATGAATCCCATCCCTGTTTACCACATGGCCTAAGAAGTGGACTTCACGAAGCCAGAAGTCGCATTTGGAAAACTTGGCGTACAATTGCTCCTTTCTAAGAAGTTCCAGAATCAACCGTAGGTGCCGCTCGTGCTCCTCCTAACTCTTGGAGTAAATCAGAATGTCGTCGATGAAGACAATCACAAACTTGTCTAAGTATGGCTTGCACACCCTGTTCATCAGGTCCATAAATACGGCAGGCGCATTTGTTAACCCAAATGGCATGACAAGAAACTCGTAGTGACCGTAGCGAGTTCTGAATGCGGTTTTGGAGACGTCCTCATCCCGGACTCTCAGCTGATGATACCCTGACCTCAAGTCTATCTTGGAGTAGTAACTCGACCCCTGCAACTGGTCGAATAAGTCATCTATACGCGGAAGAGGATAACGGTTCTTCACCGTCACCTTGTTCAGTTCACGGTAGTCGATGCACATCCGGAAAGTGCCATCCTTCTTTTTCACAAAAAGTACTGGAGCTCCCCAAGGCGAAGAGCTTGGACGAATAAAGCCCTTTTCCAAGAGCTCTTGTAACTGCTTTGACAACTCTTCCAGTTCGGTTGGGGCTAAACGATATGGTGCGTGGGCTATTGGTGCTGCTCCAGGAGCTAACTCAATCTGGAATTCGACTTGGCGGTGAGGCGGTAAACCGGGTAAATCTTCAGGAAACACCTGAGGAAAGTCACGTACAACTGGAATATCCTCCAGCTTCTTTTCCTTTGCTGATGCGTCAGTAACGAGTGCCAGAATTGCAGTGTGCCCCTTTCGTAAACATTTCTGCGCCTTTAAGAAAGAGATGATGCCAACCACAGCACCACTCTTGTCGCCTTGAACTTCGAGAGGTTCCTGACTAGAGCGAGGAATACGAATGACCTTTTCCTTGCACAAAATCTCTGCGTGATGCTGGGATAACCAATCCATACCGATAACGACGTCGAAACTACCCAAAACTATGGGTATAAGATCAATCGAGAAGGTCTGACCAGCTAGAACGATGCTACAACCCTTGATTACATGTGCGGCTTCTACACTTTTACCGTTTGCTAGCTCTACGGCATGTTTGGTGTTTAGGGGTGTTGGTGTACGTTTTAACAATTTACTCATTTTCAAAGACATATAGCTTGTATCAGCACCCGAATCAAATAAGACAGTAACATAAATATCGTCTAGAAGAAACTTACCCATAACCACATTGGGATCATTCACTGCGTCACCCCGACCTAGCACAAAAGCACGACCCCGAGCTTCGTTGCCATTGTTGTTGTTGTTGTTTCCCCCGTTGTTGTTTTTCCCGTTGCCCTGGTTATTGTTGTTGTTGCGATTCTGGTTCTGGTTCAATTGAGGGCAATCTCGTTTGTAGTGACCTTCAGCCCCACACTGGAAACATCCCCGGTTTCCACGCTGTGGCTGCTGCTGGTTCTGTGGAGTTGGCGGTGGGAGTTGCTGGTTCTGGTTTGCTGGCCGTGAGCTTCTACAATCCTTAGCCTCATGACCCGGATTGAGGCATCTTTGACATCGTTCCCTGCGACATCTTCCACTGTGGTGTTTGTTGCACCTGTTACACCACGGGTGAGTTCCCCGATACCCACTCTGCCCCTGACTACCTGATGATTGCTGATTCGGACTCTGATAGTCGTTGGTGCGACGCTGCTGTGTTTGAGACTGAACAGAAACTGATCCCTTGCTGGAATCCCCATCCCACTTTCGTTTGTTCTCGCTGGGTGTGGCAGAAGTAGTAGTGGGAGTAGTAGTGGCAGTAGTGGTAGCACTGATGCGTTTTGGCAGCTTGTTCTGATCCACTGCTTGATCGGTGAGTCGGTGAGCAAGACGCTGAATGTCTTGGATATTGTTGAGGTTAGCCGACGTCACGTGGCTCTGAATCTCTGGCGCAAGCCCCTTGAGATACAACTCAATGCGTTTAACTGGAGGGTCCACCATCGTTGGACATAAGATGGCCAGTTCATTTGACCGTTTCGTGTAAGCCTCAATCTCTGACCCCGTCATCTTCAAGTGGTATAGCTCATTCTCCAGCTTGTGAATGTCATCTCGCGTGCAGTACTCATGCTTAATCAATTCCTTGAAATCCTCCCAAGGTGTGGCGTTAGCAGCCGCCAACCCTAGGATCTGTACTTGCGCGTTCCACCAGGTGAGCGCAATCCCTTCCAACGTGCCAGTGGCATACTTGACCCTGCGTGCCTCAGGGCATTCGCACATTTCAAACACTGACTCTAGCTTCTCAAACCAATGGAGGAGTCCCACTGCCCCCTCGGTGCCACTGAAAGAGCTTGTACGACAGTCCATGAAGTTCTTGAAAGTGCAGATAGGTTGCTGCGCGTGTTGACCTATTGTGTACGAATAGGACAAAGTTAAATACGAGAGTTAATGTAGGATCTAAAGATCCTAGTGTGAGTCTATACTGCAGGGTATACTACCTGCTTGAGCAGCTGCAAGTGCCGCAGCAACTTGAGCTTGAACGAGAGCCTCTAGCTGGGCTTGAGTCATGTTAATTCGTCCAGACATGATCTTCATAGCAAATGCAACATGAGTTAGAGAGTTTCGCGAATAGAGCGATGACAGAAGAGTGTAAGCACATAGGGGTTCTCATGTAATGACGTATAGTAAGCAATGTAATCTAGCATACTACGAGCAAAGCTCTAAGCAGTTCTAGCAAGCAGGTAATAAACATAAACCTTATTACCTAAGATGTCGAGTCTTGCACGTGGAGCGAAGCGTCGTTGTGGATCGTTGAGAGCAATGTTCTGGTTATAGTCTGGTTTTAATAAAAACGTTTTCCCATATTAAAACCAAGTTCTCTATAACCAATGGCTCTGATACCAATCTGTCACACCCCCAAAATCCACACGCGGAGTACCACTGCTTGGAGGCGTGACGCGACCAGGATCAAGCCATCAATCATATTGAACATAGCATAATATAAATAAGATAGTTCGTAAAACCCAATTCAATACAATTGATGTTCCAAACCAAACATAGTATCAATAGCGGAAGCATAAGTATGTAAACCCAAAGTAAATCATAAGTTCAATTATTAGAAACGTTAAACATAGCGTCATGATCCATTGCCCACAACGACCCGCTCCTCCTTGTGCAAGCTCCGTATTGTACCTAAGGTCCTGCAAGGCATGCAGCAGATAATCAACAACTAGTTGAGCGAGTTCACAGTTAACAGTTCAGTAGTAGTATAGTGTGAGTAACGTTTTGTTCGTTTGTTAAGTCATGTATCGTTTTAGTTTCCATCGCGGCCTCCCAGGCAGGTATGCGAAGATATTAGGGGATGTTCCTCCCGAGTATTCTAGACTAGGTTTGTTTGTATCGCGGCCTACCAGGCAGGTGTGCGAAGATTAGCAGATTACAGTTCGCGGCCTTCCAAAGGCAGGTGTGCGAAGTCAGTCATAATATCGCGGCCAACCCTTGGCAGGTGTGCGAAGATCGTTCAATAAGTGTTACTACTCTAGCAGTAGGTTCTATCATCTATGTATGTACAGTAAATCATTATATCCCCATTCCCACCCTGGGAACCCCATGCCTTGGCTTGCGTGAACTCACCTTGGTTTGCTCGGTATGCTAAGTATGTGCTCAAAGTAAATCAATCACGTCCTAGAGTATGCACGTACACAATCAGTTTGCATTCATACAGTTCACGTATAAGCATAATCAATGATCACCAAGTAGTACACATCACTAATCAACATCACACAAGTCATGCGTAGTGTTTAACATCAGTTAGTTAACTCAGCTAACACTTAACAGAATTAAATCAGTTTACTGTGCAGGTTATCCAAGTTGGCGAAACAGAGGTTGGCGAAACACAGGTTGACGAAACATAATGTGTTTCGTCAACTACCCTTTGACGAATCTAATTTCTATTTCGTTAAGGACCCTTGGCGACACACAACTTCTAATTCGCCAAACATCCTGTTTCGTTGACAAGTCTGTTACTTCATTAGTCGGTTACGTCAATCACGCTAATCAGTTACAGTTTTTGCAGGAAAACCCTAATCATTCTAGGACAGCCGTCACAGTCATGCAATCATCATCAGTCACCGAATCAACAAACCCTTGTACAAGAAACGTAACTCAGAAATCATAATCAATAACGTTTAACAACACCAAACCAACATGAGCATCGATAATTCTAGTTCTACCAAATCACGTAATCACATCAACTCGATCAGTTTATCATAAGTCCCCAACCCATATCGTGTTTCGCATAAATCTATGCAACTGATCATTCATGTACATACGAAATCAAGATCACTGTATTCAATCATTCACAACCGTTTATGATCCTAAACATGCCTACACAAGACTCAGTCAAACAAGCAAATCATGGTATCAAACATAGCACGAATATGAATCGAAAATCATGAACACATAACAACTAACTGAGTAAGTGGAGAGATGAGTTAATCGCTACCGGGTTTCGGGAACACACACACAATTGTCGTCTGCGCACAGGAGCTCTAGGGTTTCTGTTTTGCTAAAGTGTGGCGAAAGTGGTCCTTCCGTCTAACATATACGTGTTTTAATGGTACTGGGCCCTTAATGGGCTTGACGAATCATATGGGCCGGCGAATCAGACCTACTTCTCCGAAACTGAAGTTGACGAAACACACTTCTGTTTCTTCGGTGGGTTATTTGGCGAATCAACTTCTGTTTCGTCGAGTGATTCAGTTTCTAAACAACTTATGCAACTTAAATTTCTAACACATAACAAGCAAACACAATTCGTTTCATTATAACACAACGTGTGCAGTTACAAGTCAACCAAGTCAAACAGTCAAAGTCAATGGTCAAAGTCAACGTGCATTTAAAGTCGAAAGGTCGAGTTGTCACAACACCAACCGCTGACACCACCGCTACTCCCCAGTCTTCTAAGTCCTCTCTTTGCAAGAGGAAGAACAACAACAGCAGCTCCAGCAACAAGAACTGTGCCATCACTACCGCCGCTCCTGTTCAAGCAGTTCCAGCTCCGCAACCCCAACATCAACACTGCCAAGCCGCTCCTGTCACCTATGCTCCTCCTGCTAAACGCGCATACACCGGTCCTCATCCCGCCTACCCGACATGCTCTTATCATCACCCGGTGGGTATTGCCTGCAGGTATTGCATTCACTGCAATATGTATGGCCAGTTCACCGCCAACTGTCGAACTGGCCCCCCAACACCGCAGCTCCCGCTCCTGCTCAACAAGCTATCCTCGCTGCTCCTCAAGGCCAACAAGTGGCTCAGGCACCCACGACTAACGCCAGAGTCTGCTTTGCGTGTGGTGATCCCAACCACTTCACAAACATGTGCCCGAATTGGGTTGTGAAACAAGAGCCGCAACAGCAGTAGCAGCCTCAACAGCAACAGCAACAAGCCGCCCGCGCCAGAACTTTCAACATCAACGTGCGCCAGGCGCAAGCCGACAACAACGTGGTCAATGGTACGTTCCTTGTGAATGATATTTATGCATCGTGTTTATTTGATACTGGAGCCGATAATTGATTTGTGTCGATCGAATTCGAAAAGCTCCTTAATCGAAAGGCTCCCATCTCCCCTCAACGTTCGATGTCGAAGTTGCCAGAGGAAGAGCTGTCATCGTTAATTCCGTTATCCGTGATTGTACTCTCGAGCTCAACAACCACGTTTTCCCTATTGACCTTATTCCAATGCAGCTCGGAAGTTTTAATGTCATAGTAGGTATGGACTTCCTTCGGGAAAACCATGATGAAGTTGTATGCTTCGACAAGATGATTCGATTCTCGCTCGCGAATGGTGATTTATTATGTGTTTATGGCGAAACTGCTTCGAAGAATCTCAAGCTTATGTCATGTGTCCAAGCTAGCAAGTATCTCCGCAAGGAATATAGAGCTTTCTTGGCTAACATTGTAGTAGTGGAGGAGGAAAAGAAAGGGAAGACAAAAGTAAGCCACGTCCCCGTGGTGTGTGAATTTTCTAATGTGTTCCCTGAAGATCTCCCTGGCTTACCGCCGAGTCGTGATATCGACTTTCGCATCGACCTTATTCCTGGAGCCAACCCTGTTGCTAAAGCGCCTTATCGCCTCGCTCCCTCTTAAATGCGTGAACTCTCAAGCCAACTCCAGGAACTACTTGATAAAGGCTTTATTCGCCCGAGCACCTCTCCATGGGGCGCGCCAGTACTTTTCATCAAAAAGAAGGATGGGTCGTTCAGGATGTACATCGACTATTGGGAGTTGAATAAGTTGACCATCAAGAATCGCTATCCCCTACCCCGAATCGATGATTTGTTTGATCAGCTACAAGGTGCCTCATGTTTCTCCAAGATCGATTTACGCTCAGGCTATCACCAACTTCGCATCCAAGAAGAGGATATACCCAAAACCGCTTTCCGCACTCGATACGACCACTATGAGTTCGTTGTTATGCCCTTTGGTCTAACCAACGCACCCGCGGTTTTCATGGATCTAATGAATCGTGTATGTAAACCATTGGACCGCTTCGTCATCATGTTCATCGATGATATCCTGATCTATTCCAAGTCGAAAGCCGAACACGTGCAGCATCTATGTTTGGTTCTCGAGCTACTCCAAGGAAATCGACTCTATGCCAAGTTCTCCAAGTGTGAATTCTGGTTAGAGGAGGTTCAATTCCTCGGTCACATTGTCAATAGTCAAGGTATTTATGTCGATCCCGCAAAGATTGAAGCAGTTAAGAGTTGGGTTACACCTAAGAACCCGTCTGAAGTCCGTTCTTTTCTCGGACTAGCGGGCTATTATCGTCGATTTATCGACGGATTCTCCAAGATCGCCGTGCCGCTTACCGCTCCCACGCACAAGGACAGGCCTTTTGTTTAGGGAACTTAACAAGAGACTGCCTTCCAAATCCTCAAGCACATGCTTTGCAATGCTCATATCCTCGCTCTGCCCAACAGAAACGATGACTTTATTGTCTATTGCGATGCCTCGAACCTTCGTCTTGGTTGTGTCCTCATGCAACGGGACAAGGTTATCGCTTACGCCTCTCATCAGCTCAAAATCCACGAGAAGAACTATACAACCCATGATCTCGAGCTAGGCGCAGTTGTTTTTGCGTTAAAAATATGGCGACACTACCTTTATGGTACAAAGTGTACGGTCTTCACCGACCATAGGAGCCTACAACACATATTTAACTAGAAAGAGCTTAATATGCGTCAACGCCGATGGGTAGAACTTCTCAACGATTACGACTGTGAGATTCGTTATCACCCTGGAAAAGCAAATGTCGTTGCCGACGCTCTTAGCAGACGAAGCTACCTGTATAGCATCCAACACATTCCAGCTCAACATCATCTCGAGTCTCTCATTCGCGATGCCCAGCATGCATGTTTTACCGAGCGTACTTTGAAGAAGGAAAGGATTCACCACGATGGAGCCCAGCTTGTTAGTAAGTCGAATGAGATATTCCATTATCTGGACTGAATTTGGATCCCTGAGCGGAACGGTTTGCGAAAGATTTTGATGAACAAAGCCCATAAATCTCGGTATTCTATTCATCCCGGTGCGATAAAATGTACCAGGACCTTCATTACAAGTACTGGCCGGGCATGAAAAGGGATATCGCTCTCTACGTTGGAAAGTGCCTGACTTGCTCGAAGGTTAAGGCTGAACACCAAAGACCCTCTGGCTTACTCGAACAACCCCCAATCCCTATATGGAAATGGGAGAGTATAGCTATGGACTTCATAACCAAACTCCCACGTACAATCGCAGGTCACGATAGCATCTGGGTTATCGTTGATCGTTTGACCAAATCAGCTCACTTCCTGCCGATACGAGAAGACTACAAGGTAGAAAAATTAGCCCGAATCTACACGGACGAAGTTATTTGTCGACACGGTATGCCTCGCGACATCATTTCTGATCGTGATGGTCGGTTTACCTCGCATCTGTGGGAAATGTTTCAAGCTACACTCGGTACTGAGCTTAATCTGAGTACCGCATTCCATCCACAAACCGATAGTCAGACTGAAAGAACGATCCGTACTTTGGAAGACATGCTCCGCTCATGTGTCATAGACTTCGGTGGTAATTGGGACACTTACCTGCCGTTAGTTGAATTCTCGTATAATAACAGCTATCATTCCAGCATTCAAATGGCACCATTCGACACCTTATACAGAAGAAGATGTCGGTCGCCTATTGTATGGCACGAGATCGGTCACTCGCAATTAACCGGTCCCGAGCTATTACAAGAAACAACTGACAAAATCCTCCAAATAAGAGACAACTTGCTGAAAGCTCGGAGTCGTCAGAAAAGTTACGCCGATAGACGACGCAAGCCCCTTGAATTTGTTGTTGGCGACCGCATACTCCTAAAGGTATCACCTTGGAAGGGTGTGGTCAGATTCGGGAAGAAAGGAAAGCTCGCGCCTCGATTTGTTGGACTCTTTAAGATTCTGGAAAGGATTGGAAAAGTGGCCTACAGACTCGAACTACCGGAGGAACTCAACAACGTTCACCCGACTTTCCATGTGTATAACCTCCGAAAATGCCTTGCTGAGCATGATATTCAAGTTCCTCTCTAGGATCTCCAAATAAACGAAACACTACACTTTGTGGAGAAGCCTGTCGAAATCATGGACCGCCAAACCAAACAGCTCAGACGCTCACGCATTCCCATCGTAAAGGTTCGATGGGAAGGTAAACGAGGCGCATAGTTCACTTGGGAACTCGAAAGCGACATGAAGGCGAAGTACCCACAGTTGTTTGTTATGGCTGAATCCTAATTTCGGGACGAAATTCCCTAAACAAGGGAGGCTGTAACACCCCATGTTTCGAAAGTCAAAGTCAAAGTCAAGATTGAAGTCAAAGGAAGAAAAGATTGCTAATTGCGATCTGTCACTCCTTGCTCAAATCCTGTTTTGACTTCTTTGACTAGTAATTAGTCTATATTATCATTTATGTTAGTTGTATTATGTGGAGTATCTATTAATAATCGAAGTGTATTCGCTATTTATCGATGTTTATCGCTTATCGCAATCGCGCTCGCAACTCAATTTACGCATTTTGGTTATTGTTATACTTGTGTGTGCCTTTTATGTGTTACTTGTGCATGTTTATTTATGTTATGTTATGGTAATCAATCGAAATGCAATCGAAACTCAATCGCAATCGAATCGCAAACACTAAACACAAGTAATGTAGGATGATTGTATGATAGATATAGTAGTTGGGATTAAAAGTAATTTGAATAAGAAACTCTATCACATCGCATCGCTCGCAATCGCAATCGAAACAGCAGAACTCGTCGGACCGAACACTCAAACCAGTTGACTGATCGACCAGGTGACCAACCGATCAACCAGCTGTTTGATCGAGCCGCCGCTCGATCGGCCAGCCAATCGATCAGGCTGCCACCTGATCGACCCACGCCTTTCCACTTTGGGTAACCCTATAAATACCCCATGTCACCATCAAACTTTCTACTTTTGGTACTCTCTGTCCGACCAGCGCTCAAACCTTGCTTTTTCTCCGATTTCTCTCAAATCCGGTAAGATCTCAACCTAAATCTTGTACATCTTTGATCTACTCTTGATTCTACACATTTCTATCTTTTGAATCTTAACTTTCAACCGTGAAATCACTAGATTTGAGGTGTTCAATGATGATGTCATCATGGTGTTCTTGAGACCTTCATGTTTTGGCCTCAATTCACCGAGAACAACTTAGATCTAACCGATTTCCACATAAACAAACAAAGATCTTTCATAGATCTAAACATATTCACGGTGAAAAGGATTGAAAGATGGTTTCTAACTTTCTTTCAACTCTTTTACGCTCAATGCACTCAAAATCGATAGAATCGGAGCTTGCACCAACTTCCTACTCATTCATGTGGTTGTGTTGGTTCAAGATCTGGATTCTATCAACGAGGTTTACCAATTTCGGGTTGAACATGGAACACCGTCTTGAACAGTTGACTGACCGGATTTGGGTGGTTCCTGTCTGATCAGGAGTACCAAGTATTGACGAGGTTTCTGTTGCTTAACACGTTATCAACACATCTCGATAAAACGACAAACTATCAAAATAACCAAGTGGAAGACGAACGGAACGACCAGGACGGAATTCTGTCCGATCGGACTACCGTCCGATCGAACTGTTACCCGAACGGGTTGTTACCCGATCATCTACACCTTGGTCCCACACTTAAACTATTTACCAACATTAGAAGTCTGGATGTTGAACGAGTTGTTGTCCGATCGGACTACCATCCGATCGGATTAGCCGCTCGAACATGTGACATTTAAACTTCAATACTTAAACAATTTTCAACATGTTCAATCGACCTGAAAAGGGTGTGATACTTCTATGTTTTCAAAATGCTACAACAAAAACTTCACAAGTCAAGCCATCATACACAAACACATCTTTCCTTAAGGGAAGTAACCATCCACTCGAAAGGTCGTCCGATCAGATGACCATCCGAGCGGACTATCACCCGCACGATCAGCTGTCCGATCGAACTACCATCCGATCGAACTGCTGTCCTATCCACTCGCACTCTTTATCGTTTTACGCGCCGCTTGTCGTTATGCTATCAATCTGTTCAGGCTAGCGCTCCCTTCAATCTACCAATCGTTGTGAGTATACTCGAACCCTTTTTGCTTTTGCACTTTTGGGTGTTACATACGTTACCTATATTCAAATCACATCAATCACACAACGCAACACTATTTAAAACGCTAACCGTTATCGCATGTTATACGTGACTTTTGAATGCCTGTTTGTTATGTTTACACATGGAATGCTGTCTACCTGCCTTAACGACGATAGTACTATAGTTTGGACTCAGCACCTGTTCACTCAGGGGTTGTTAAGGAAAATTAGTTACATGGCTCACAGTGGTGAGTATGTATCGCGAACTGCCTTAGGCAGTCAACCCGCAGTCATTGGTATCGATAGGTTCATGTCGATAACTAACATGCCTCATTTTACACTGTGTACGTGCTGGTTATGCGTAATCGATTTCGAACTCTATTATATCTATTAAACTTGTATGCTCTGTAACAACTCTCATTAAAATTTATAATTAGAATGATAATTAGTCAATAAGGAAACCCTAATTGAGACACCCAAATAATTCCGCACTAACCCTAAAATTTTCGGAACAATCGGAATCAGGATCAGGGCCCCTAAAACTCAGGGGGGTAAACCCTAGTTGATAATTATCTTAAAATCGCGTTGTACAGATTGAAATTCAAATTTTTGGTGATTCATGCAAGCTAGTCCCGAAACCAACTAGCATAGGCATATAGACTGCACCCTTTACGGACCGTAAAGGGAAAAGCCATACGGTCCGTAAGGGAGTCCCAAATTTCACTATAAATAGCAGACATTGGCAGTAGCCTTTAGAAGTTGAAACGACGTTAATACGCTCTGTGTACGTCGAGTTAGATCAGTAATATCACAATTAAACACACACTGCTTTCGAATTGCTGCCGCAAAACAGGGTAATTACTCGATCGCTATTACGATTCATTTTCCGAAATCAATATATCCAAAGAATGTTTAAGTGCCGCCCACATTGGGTTATACTTTGTCGTTCGTCGTTAAATCGATGAATGTTTAAGTATTGCACTTTGTCGTTCATTGTGAGAATTTGATTTCGTGAGTTATCGTGACTGCTGTATTGATCACTAACCCAGTTTTGTGTGCCTTATTATTGAAATTAGGTTAACCAAGCTAAATCATATTCTGTTCGTGTTAAATCTGCAATGTGAGTCATTCTCTTTTTATCAAATGTTTTACAATACTCCAAATTATTTTCAGAATTATAATTACAGTGATTAAGTTGATGTAATCACCAAATTACAGCCAGTATGTGGGGTATTGTGCACATTACTACTGTTTTTATCACAATTAGGTGGGCGAACCTAAAATTAAGTGATACGTCATTCATTGGGGCAGCCAATGGTGATATGACCACTGTCACAGATCCGGTCGAGTGACAATACTGTGGGTAGTTGGTTGATATCAGAAACATATGTAAAAGATCTTAACACTGTGAATTATAACAATTGTGTCGTTTTAGTAAAATGAATGATTCACTCAGTATTTCTCCGCTGACAAAACCTTTTTCAAACATGTTTCAGGTGATCTACTGTAATTCAGGAAAAGTGCCGGGGAGCATTTCAAGCTTAAGATAGTGGCTCAGTATAAAATAAAGAAATATGTTTTGAAATAAAGATTTATCAGAAAAATCTTATTATTGTAAATTATCGGGGTTTTAGCCCGAATTGTGAAATAAAATAATCGGGAAAAGTTTTTAGCTTTATAACGATCCTGATGTTAAAGAATTCCGCTGCTAAACATCACATAAATAAATATCACGGGATTTCTGTCCCGCGGCTCCTGAAACGGGTCAAACCGGGTCGGGGGCCGTGACAGAAATAAGGTGGTATCAGAGCCACTGAGTTAAGCTAATTAAGTATTTAACAGATACTTAATTTTTCCTGATTACTATTATGTGATTATGTGTTTTATTAAACTGACTATTTGTTAGTTACAGTATGGGTAAGCAAAAGTTGCAAGATATCTATCTTAAATTAGATAGGTCAGTCTATGAAGAGGGAAGTTCATCCAAAACTAAATTTTCAAAGCTCCCTACAATTCCTGAAGAAGGAATATTTGTGCGAAAAGCACAATATGAGAAACCGCTTTCTCATAGAAAAAGGAGTATGATTATTAAGAAAAGTAAGGAGCAAATCCGGGAAAAGAGAATTAAAAAGGAAACCCAGGAGTTAATTAATAAATCACCTTGGGAAGACAAGCTAGATGAGAAATGGGCAAATTTGTATATGCTAGCCATTGTAGCAGAACATGCAAATCTTTAAATACCCTAAGTCTAGTAATAACACTTCTCAGTAAATAAATAAATAAATCTGAGTGTGTTCTTTCCTGTTATTTTGTACAAATAAAATAGTGTGCAATAAAACTTCGATGTTTATTTGTTAAACTTTGTTCCAAAGTTTTAACTTAGCATTTCTGTGCATTTTGCATATATGCTACACAGCATGAGCGAGATATCTGAAGCTTTTCAGAACCTCAATCTTTACCCGGTGAATATAGAAGTTTCCCAAGAGTTTACTGGATACTTTGCTGATGTGGACCAACCTGTAGAATTCCATGCTCCACCTTTGACAAAGCCAAAACGAAAGAAAAAGAAGAATTACGTGTGGGGACATCGTATCCGTAGGAAAAAGCCAATTCCAAAACTTCCTAAAATAAACAATCCCTTAGAAATAGCAAAAGAAACTGGTAAACAGCCGGAGATGGAAATTGAAGATAAAAAGATTCTAGGCAAATGGAGATACAGTTTGAGGAATATTCTAAAGATATAGAAATGGAAGTAGGACAAGGTTCTAGACCAACTCAGATAGAAATCGGAGAGAGCTCCAATCAAAACCAAAACCAGGGAATAACTTTTCAGGATGAAATAGATTTTCTATTGGCAAACTGTGAAACTATTCAGCCTGTCAATACGAATGTTTTCACCTATCCTAGTGAAAATCCAATCCCTATGAATTTTGCACCAGCAATCCCAGAACCAATAGTCCACGCTCAACCTATAGAAATGGAAGAATGGTGGACGAATGATTGGCAATTTCAAAATATTGTCAACGACCCTTATTCCTTCCTTCCGCGATTTGATCCAGAACCCCTACCTAATCCACCAATGAGCACTGAGAATATGGCTGAACTTCACCATTTCGGTGAAGAGTTGATGGATGCAGGGAATAGAATCAGGGAGATAGGGGGACAGATTGCCTGGAAATATGATGAAAGGGAAATGCGTTTTTAGAACAACAAATGGTGAGGGATAGGAGGATGGTAAAACTATAGTTGTGTAATAGTATAGTAAATAATGAAATCAGTCTGTAACATAACTCCAAATAAAACTTTGTAAAATATCTGTGTGTAGTGATGCATACTATAACGGATATGAAATGGAATCGAGAAATCGATAATTTTGACTATACGTGTATTATAAATTGTCTGATTGTTTATGTATGATTACTATTTATCAAATACTATTAAAAATTATTATATATTATCAGATGGCAAATAGTGGTAATGAACCAGTAAATGAGGTTAATCAGTCGGAGCAACATCCAGGGGATCAATATATGACTAGACAAGATATTGAAAATATTGTTGCTCAAGGGATAGCCAATGCTATTCCAGCATTTGTTGCTGCTGTAAATGTCCAATCGAACCGCAACATATCATTCCTAGTAAACGTACTACTGAAGATAACTTCAGTAATAGTATAAACGGTGGCCATAATCATGTTAATCATGATAATGAATCCCAGCATACGCCGCTCCCTAAGAAACGGAAGGCTGCAACACCTGGTTGCACTTTCAAAGAATTCCTTGCTTGTAAACCCACTGAATTTGCAGGCAATGAAGGGGCAACTACATCACTGCGTTGGTTAGAGAAAACCGAAGCAGTAATTGCAATAAGTAAGTGTGCCAAAGATGATCATGTCATGTACGCATCAAATCTGTTTAAAGAAGGAGCACTCGAATGGTGGAACACTGTGTTACAAGCTAAAGGAAGAGATAGGGCTTATGCTATGACTTGGGAAGAGTTTAAGAATCTCATAGAAAGAAAATTTTGTCCTGAGTATGAAAAGGAACAAATGGCAAATAAGTTCCTAACTCATCGGATGTTAGGTGTGGATTGTCGTGGTTATACTTCGACATTCTTCGAATATGCTAGAGTGGTACCTAACCTGGCTTCGCCAGAACCGGTACTCATTTCTCGCTATATTTGGGGATTAATTAGCGAAATTCGCAATATCGTTAAGGCTGCGAGACCTCGCACTATTGACGATGCAGTAGAATTAGCTAACACCCTAACTGATGAACTGATACGTACAAGAGATGAAGATAGGAAGAAGGAACTAGCTCAGAAAATTACCCAAGGATTTAGAGTGGGTAATAGTAGGAATTTCAAGAAAAGAGGAACAGGGCAATCCTTAACTTTGCCATTCTGCAAAATTTGCAAAAAGAATCATTTTGGAAAATGTAACAAACTTTGCAATTTTTGCAAAACGATAGGATATCGTGAAGAAAACTGTAGGAAGAAATCCATAATTTGTTACAATTGTGGAGAAGCCGGACATTTCAAAACAGAATGTCCTAAGTTAGCCAACCCAGTAGACAACAAACCCAAAGCGACCGAAGGAGCTACTAAGAAGAATGCCAGAGCATTCCAGCTAACCACTCAAGAAGCAGAGCTCATTCCGGATGTCATCGCCGGTACGTTTCTAGTTCACAACGTTTATGCAAAAGTATTATTTGACTCTGGTGCAAACCAAAGTTTTATAAATACTTCATTCTGTCAGGCTCTTAAGTTACCCTTAACTACCGTTAGGCAGATTTTTACAGTCGAAACTGCAGATGGGAATTCAGTAAAAATCAATCAGGTTTTGCAAAAAGTAGAAATAGAACTCTCAGGTCATAAATTTGTTGCAAACCTATTGCCTATGAAATTAGCTGAATTTGATGTGGTGTTAGGAATGGATTGGTTAATAGCCAACCATGCTCAAATCATTTGTGATAGAAACTCTATAGAAATTCAATCACCTACTGGGAAAGTAATTATGATTACAGGAGATAAACCTCGAAAGCCGCTGAAGTTCATATCAGTAATGAAAGTTGCTAATTATGAACGGAAACAAGGAATAGTATATATGATTTCAGTAATCATTCGTACTAAAGGAAAAGAACTTAAGGAAATTCCTGTGGTCTCAGAATACCCAGATGTATTTCCGAAAGATTTACCTGGGTTACCACCAGATAGGGAGGTAGAATTTAGGATTCATCTAATTCCAGGAACTACACCGATAGTCAAGGCACCCTATCGATTAGCTCCTACCGAAATGTTAGAATTGAAAAAGCAATTAGATGAATTACTAAGCAAAGGATTTATACAACCGAGTTCATCCCCTTGGGGTGCACCAGTGTTGTTTGTGAAAAAGAAAGATGGGTCGATGAGAATGTGTATTGATTATAGAGAGTTGAATAAGGTTACAATTAAGAATCGATACCCATTACCTAGGATTGATGATCTTTTTGATCAATTACAAGGCGCTAAATATTTTTCTAAGATAGACTTGCGCTCCGGATATCATCAATTAAAGGTTCAAGAAGAAGACATACCTAAAACTGCTTTTAGAACTAGGTATGGACATTATGAGTTTACAGTCATACCCTTTGGATTAACTAATGCACCTGCAGCATTTATGGACATGATGAACAGGATCTGTAAACCATATTTGGATAAATTTGTAATTGTTTTCATAGACGATATACTTATTTATTCAAAAAGTCAGGTCGAACATTGTCAGCACTTGCATGCACTCTTAACTTTGTTAAGAAAAGAAAAGTTGTACGCTAAATTCTCGAAGTGTGAATTTTGGCTACAAGAAGTGCAATTCTTAGGACACATGGTGAATCACGAAGGTATTCACGTAGATCCTGCTAAGATAGAAGCAATTACCAATTGGAAGGTTCCGCAAACTGCAATGGAAATTAGAAGTTTTATAGGATTAGCTGGATATTATAGACGGTTTATTAAGGATTTTTCCAAGATAGCTATACCATTAACTAAGCTAACCTGTAAAGCCACTAAGTTTGAGTGGGGACCTAAACAAGAAGAGGCCTTCCGAATCTTAAAGCAGAAATTAACCAATGCTCCAATCTTAGCCTTACCAGAAGGAACAGAAGATTTTGAGGTATATTGTGATGCTTCAAAATTAGGATACGGATGTGTGTTGATGCAACGCAAGAAGGTAATTGCGTATGCTTCCAGACAATTGAAAAAGCACGAAGAAAACTATACGACTCATGATTTAGAATTAGGAGCTATAGTTTTTGCCCTTAAGATATGGATACATTATCTGTATGGAAGTAAGTTTACTATTTATACAGATCATAAGAGTTTAAGGTATATATTTGGGCAAAAAGAGTTAAACATGAGGCAAAGAAGATGGATGGAAATCCTGAGTGATTACGACTGTGATATTCAATATCACGAAGGAAAGGCAAACGTAGTCGCAGACGCCTTAAGTCGTAAGTGTCATGAGAAGCAAAGGCGAGTCCGTGCCCTTAGAATAAATCTACAAGTAGATTTAATGGAACAATTGAAAGAAATTCATGAAACGGCAATCAAGGATGATGCCGAAGGAATGAAAGGTTACCTAAAAGAATTGGAACAAGGAAATGATGGAATTTGGAAATTCCACAAAAGCAGAATTTGGGTACCTAAACAGGGAAATTTAAGGTCAAAGATTTTAGACGAAGCTCATAAATCTAGGTATACTGTACATCCAGGAAACAATAAGATGTACCAAGATTTAAGAAAAAGTTTCTGGTGGATAGGAATGAAGAAGGATATAGCCGAATACGTATCTAAGTGTCTAACTTGTTCACAAGTTAAAGCCGAACATCAGAAACCTTCAGGTCTGCTACAACAATTAGAAATGCCTGTATGGAAATGGGAACTCATAACAATGGACTTTATTACTAAGTTACCTAAAACCAGAAAAGGTAATGATGCCATTTGGGTGATCGTAGACCGATTAACCAAATCCGCTCATTTTCTACCAATGAAGGAAACCTTTAGCATGGAAAGGTTAGCCAAGTTGTACGTAGATGAAATAGTATCCTTACATGGAGTTCCACTCTCCATTGTATCGGATAGAGATAGTCGTTTCACTTCCCGTTTCTGGACAAGTTTCCAAGAATCAATGGGAACCCGACTCAATTTAAGTACTGCATATCATCCACAAACAGACGGACAAAGTGAAAGGACGATCCAAACTCTAGAAGACATGCTCCGAGCATGTGTAATTGACTTTGGTGGTAATTGGGATAACCATTTACCATTAATCGAATTCTCATATAATAATAGTTATCACTCAAGCATTGAAGCCGCTCCATTCGAAGCACTGTATGGACGCAAGTGCAGAACTCTAGTATGTTGGGCAGAAATAGGAGAAAGTCAATTATCAGGTCTAGAAATCGTGCAAGAAACCACTGATAAGATAACACAAATCAAGGAAAGACTAAAGACGGCTCGAGATCGCCAGAAGAGCTATGCAGACAATCACCGCAAGCCACTCGAATTCCAGATAGGAGACAAAGTACTTTTGAAAGTATCTCCTTGGAAAGGAGTAGTACGATTTGGTAAGAAAGGAAAACTGAGTCCAAGATATGTTGGACCATTCCCAGTGATTCAACGAATCGGACCAGATGCTTATCGCTTACAACTACCAGAAGAACTAGCTGGAGTACATGATGTATTTCATGTATCCAATCTTAAGAAATGTCTATCAGACGAATCCCTGGTAGTACCTCTTCAAGATGTGGAGGTAAATGAAAAGCTAAAATTCATAGAGAAACCCTTACAAATAGAAGATAAGAAAATCAAGTTTCTCAAACACAAGCGACTAGTACTGGGGAAAGTCAAATGGAATTCAAAGAGAGGACCAGAATATACTTGGGAACTGGAGTCAGAAATGAAGCGGAAATACCCTCATCTATTTCAATAAATCTCGAGGACGAGATTTTTCTTAAGGTGGGGAGGATGTAACAACTCTCATTAAAATTTATAATTAGAATGATAATTAGTCAATAAGGAAACCCTAATTGAGACACCCAAATAATTCCGCACTAACCCTAAAATTTTCGGAACAATCGGAATCAGGATCAGGGCCCCTAAAACTCAGGGGGGTAAACCCTAGTTGATAATTATCTTAAAATCGCGTTGTACAGATTGAAATTCAAATTTTTGGTGATTCATGCAAGCTAGTCCCGAAACCAACTAGCATAGGTATATAGACTGCACCCTTTACGGACCGTAAAGGGAAAAGCCATACGGTCCGTAAGGGAGTCCCAAATTTCACTATAAATAGCAGACATTGGCAGTAGCCTTTAGAAGTTGAAACGACGTTAATACACTCTGTGTACGTCGAGATAGATCAGTAATATCACAATTAAACACACACTGCTTTCGAATTGCTGCCGCAAAACAGGGTAATTACTCGATCGCTATTACGATTCATTTTCCGAAATCAATATATCCAAAGAATGTTTAAGTGCCGCCCACATTGGGTTATACTTTGTCGTTCGTCGTTAAATCGATGAATGTTTAAGTATTGCACTTTGTCGTTCATTGTGAGAATTTGATTTCGTGAGTTATCGTGACTGCTGTATTGATCACTAACCCAGTTTTGTGTGCATTATTATTGAAATTAGGTTAACCAAGCTAAATCATATTCTGTTCGTGTTAAATCTGCAATGTGAGTCATTCTCTTTTTATCAAATGTTTTACAATACTCCAAATTATTTTCAAAATTATAATTACAGTGATTAAGTTGATGTAATCACCAAATTACAGCCAGTATGTGGGGTATTGTGCACATTACTACTGTTTTTATCACAATTAGGTGGGCGAACCTAAAATTAAGTGATACGTCATTCATTGGGGCAGCCAATGGTGATATGACCACTGTCACAGATCCGGTCGAGTGACAAATACTGTGGGTAGTTGGTTGATATCAGAAACATATGTAAAAGATCTTAACATTGTGAATTATAACAATTGTGTCGTTTTAGTAAAATGAATGATTCACTCAGTATTTTCCCGCTGACAAAACCTTTTTCAAACATGTTTCAGGTGATCTACTTTAATTCAGGAAAAGTGTCGGGGAGCATTTCAAGCTTAAGATAGTGGCTCAGTATAAAATAAAGAAATATGTTTTGAAATAAAGATTTATCAGAAAAATCTTATTATTGTAAATTATCGGGGTTTTAGCCCGAATTGTGAAATAAAATAATCGGGAAAAGTTTTTAGCTTTATAACGATCCTGATGTTAAAGAATTCCGCTGCTAAACATCACATAAATAAATATCACGGGATTTCTGTCCCGCGGCTCCTGAAACGGGTCAAACCGGGTCGGGGGCCGTGACATGCTCACCTTTACACTATGTGTATTGACTTTTACTTTAACGTATGTGACAGGTGCCTAGGATGCTTATTTGCTTACTTTGCTGTGAAATCGAGGCTAGGAAAGACCTAGGTCAACAACAAACATTTGTCTGTAATAAAAATGTCACACCCCCAAATAACCACCTAGGGCATATCCCTATTGGAAGTGCAACGATCCAACAAAGAGCCACCAACCATATCAAACACAAGTTATAATGTATTGAAATACCCAATTGAAAGAAATGTATCGTTTGAAAATCAAACCAAAACCAGTGTACTGAGCGGAAGCATAAAAGTTTAAATGTATAAATGTATCGAAACCAAGTCAATGTAAATGTTTATCATGACCATAACCACTCCAGCAGCATCAGACGGCAAGCTCCCAAGCTCCTTCAATAATTACCTACAAGCATGTAGACAAGTGTGTCAGACTACGCTGGTGAGTTCAAGGTTTCGTTAACGTGTTGTGTTACCAGATATATGTTAATGCGATTCAATGTTGTGTTACGATGTTGCTCATGTTAGATACCCTAGGGAGTGTGCCCATGTGTATCCGGGGAGTGGTTACCCCTTAACGACCGATTGCTATGTTGCCTTCGTTAGATACCCTAGGGAGAGTGCCCATATGTATCCGAGGAGTGTGCCTCTAACAACCATAGCCATACCCAGATAATTAGTTCACGCCCGTCCTTACGGCCCGGTGTGAGGTTTCCCACCTAATAGCGCTATCAACTAATCACCCCCATTGCCCTCCAGGCAATAACCAAAACCGATTAAGTTATTTACCCAATGTTTCCCTTCCAAATGTTTACCAGTTGTCCCAAACCACCGGGACGCATGCTTGAGAAAAGTACAGTGAACTCACATTGATTTGCTCGGCAGATAGTCTACTTGCTAAAATAACTTTTGATCAATCGCGTCCTATAATAGTTATTACATCTAGTCAGGTTCGCACACAAGTATTACATCTAGTCATGTAGCACAGAAGACGTCACATATAACCCAAGTAACATACACCTCCTCATACAATAGTAACAGTTGGTCATGATAAGCAATTTACACATACATTATAGCATTACATAGTTGATGTTTAGTTCCTTTTTCATCAACATTAGAAATAACCAGGCCGCCCATTGGGCCCCTGATCGGTCCACTAAATGATTAGCACCACCTCAATAGTCACATGCACATTCCTATTATTATCCTAAATCAATTTAAAGTACATTACATGGTTTCTAATGTCCGGCCACTTACTTCCCTCTTACTGGACCGAATTCTAAGGCTCACATATGATTTGACCATAAAAACAAGGCCATCAAAAAAAAACACAACAGTATCCATGTGCAAGTCATTAATTAATTCTTTGGTGTGTGTGACATTAAAGCAATTTTTTTTAAATGAGATGACACTCTTTTACCACATGTAGCCGTCCCCCCATTGGACCCCTTGTTTGGTCCTTTTATAGCATGACATCACAAGAAAGATAAAGGGTTCGGTCCAATCACATCTTAGGAAATCATTTATCTATCATTCAATACAATTATTATTAAATCTTGAGCAGTCGATTCAGTATGTACCAGATGTATTATATTAAGCAATCGACTAGTATACGCCAGATGTATTATATTATCAAAGTCATCATGTTAATCCTACATCTTGGTTTCATGATCACCATTAACACAGGTTGCACGGATCCAACTACGGGCTTTCTTATGGCTTTAAAACGGGGCCGAACCAACAATTCTTACATATCATTAATTCGGCAAGTTCGTACATACCACATCCAACCTAGCACCTTCACGAATTCTACCACCGGTTAAGTGTAACAGTGCCCGTTCATACTACGCTTACATATTTACGCACATACATGCAGATCTACATTCATTAAACATGTTCGCATGAATATATATACCTATAAGCATAGCATTCTGTACATTAGTTTCATAATCTTCCAACCCTTTGTTGTTTATATATATAACCATGTATCTATAGTTCCACACAGTTTCATATAGACACATATATATAGCACCACATACACACAAACACATGAAAAATCTAACCGTGATCACGAACCACGTCTCGAAACCGAAACCGCAACAAGTCTATTACTAAATCTACGGACGAGAGAGAGAGAGAAATCTTACCGGTGTTCGCCGGTGAACTCGCCGGAGAAGAAGGTAGTGGTTGGTTCGACGTAGTGTTTCGGGCGAGGAGGAGCGGTTCAGGTGAGGCGGCAGGTAGGGTTTGCGTAGAGGTAGAGATCATTATGTGTGTATATATATATATGCAAACCATGCAAAATAATCGCTGAACAAGAAGAGTCGGTGAAGGAATTCGAATGTGTGGGCCGAGATCAGGCTGGGTGGGCTGGGGGGTTTGGGTTTCGAACAGTACGTTCCACAGCCAAAACTAAATCTTCAAATTTGTAACCAATAATTATGACTAAGTATTATGTTGATTTATTTAATTATTACTATTATTATTATAATATAAATATATTTATACACACAATGCATCAACAATGTCGTGTACAGTATCCATGCTATCTTTTGACCCTCTAAGGTTTCGGGTTGCGTGAGTAGGTTGGGTTGGCAAGCGAGATATATGATTTGGTTCAAACGGTTCGGATCGGTATAATACGATAAAGATTTGGTTTCAAATATTCGTTGACGCACTAGAATTTTAATGAGCATATAATTAATCCATCAAATAACTGTAAGATTTGATTTATAAAAGAGAAATAGATGGGCCTTTATCTCAAAGTTACGAGTTGTCACAAAAAATCTGAGTTGTCGGAACAGAACAATTTGACTAAATCTTTTCTGTAATAATTGTATTATCTTATATGACATGGTATGGGACATGTTGCTTTAAATATTTGGTAAATATAGTTGTTATGGAAACTTCTGGACAATGTGTTTCGCTCAGTGTTGCGCCCCGATGATTCCGTCATCGGTTGCGGTGTGACAATTTGCTATATCTTTCCACCACCCCGGCACCGATTGCTTAACTTGAATGAGTTTCAGCCCTTTATTAGGACCACTAATGGCGGCAATAACTTGTGCCCACAACTGCTCTGGGTCTTCTTTTATGCGCCACCGCCACTTAGTTAGGAGGGCTAAGTTGAAGCTTTCCAAGTCGCCGATCCCAATTCGGCCTTGTTACATTGGTTTCGTCATTTTGCACCATTTAACCCAAACCATTTTATTCCTTTGCCCCACCTTTCCCCATACAAACGACCTCCGCATCCCCTCTGGCAACTTTAGGACCGCTTTGGGAGCTCTAAATATTCCCAAAACGATGGCAAAATGTCCAAAACTGCTTTTGCGAGGGTGACATGTCCCGCAAAACTTAGCATTTTGGCCTTCCAAGCATTAAGCTTAGATTGGAATCTCTTGCTGACGGGTTCCCAAAACTTGATTCTCTTCTTATCGGCACCTATAGGCAGCCGCAAGTACACAAAAGGGAGAGTTCCTACTCCGGATTTTAACAAGTTAGCAACTTCTCTCACTTCTGAGTCGTCCACCCCCACCCCCATGACTTTTGTGACTCATCAGAACAATTCCTGCACTGTAGTGAATCATCTACTTTTGTGACTTTTTTTAGTTATTTATGTTTAATAACAAAGACTTTAAATATTCCTATGATAATAATTTTTTTAGATAGGGTTAACAACATGTAATATAAATACACTTTTTACAAGTAGCGTGATTTAATTTATGTAACATGTTTTTTATTTGTACTTGTAAAAGGTATCTGAATTAGATAGTTAATTCATTAACCAAAAATGTTTTAAAATTTATAAAACATAAAAATAACTTTTAAAGACTTTATAATTCTATCACAACTTCACAAGGTTTAAAATACATTTGCAGAACTGATTAAACTAAGTATATGCGAGATTATCAAATTTCAACTCTGTTTTAATATACAAGCAAGTATAGAGTAGTGTTATTTTAATATTTGTCTAATTCGAATGTTTTGAGCCAGAAGGCATACCTGATTTGTTTTTTTTTTCCCACGTCGTCCCGGTTTCTTCTCGGTGTCGAACATCATCAGGAGTAATCCAACAAAAATCAGATTATAATTAGCAATATGCAACCCACATAAACCTAATTGAAGAACCAAAAACCCCAAAATTGTACAACTTCGAGTTTGATTTAAGTGATTATGATAGTACCTGAGATTGTGGGTGTCCAAGAACGCAAACCATCTGAAACAAATAGAAGTAAAGATGAAGCTCTAATAACTCACTCTCCTTTATAACATCAAAATGATAAGAATCGATACCAGTGAAGAGAAATTGAAGCAACAATGGTTGATTCTAGCATTCAAGATGGTTAATTATGGCATTCAATGGCTTGAATTGATTGGGGTGGAGGGAGTCGTCAATCACTATTAGAGTGTTTGAGTTATTCTCTAGCCAATAATATCATGTCATATCAAGTCCCCATTTTGCACTCAATCACTGGCAACGGTCAAACACATAGAGTGGTAAACAAATTTTTTCTTTAAAGAAGATAAATTTGTGATTGGTTGGAAGGGGTTGGGACCCACCATTAATTCCCTCACTCTCCCACCTCTCTCCTCTTCAAACATTCGGTGAATACTCACCGATCAAGTCCCTCACCATTCATCGATTGTATGTCACCGAAGGGAAAAGTCCCCGTGCGGCAACCCCACTCCCTGATTCCCCTCCCGTTATGACTCCGTCCCCCCTTAGAGTGAAGGGAATCTGAAGCAACTATTGTAAATGAACGGAACGTTTAGACTCTTAGGCATCTTAAACCTGTGCTCTGATATAAGTGTGAATTGATGAGGCCATAATTAGGGCATGTTGTGCCAAAAATCACTAAAATACCCTTAAAGTATCTTAAAACTTTGGACAATGTCCAAGTTTCCCCCCTCTAAAATGGCTTACTTCATTTGTACATTGTGCTTCAACATTTGTACCTATGGCAAAATTACGAAAATAATAAAAAAAAACTCAGTTCTCTTACTAAGATATTATAGATAAAGCTAATATTATTTAACAATCAAACTATAAATACCATAATCCCATTGGTTGTCTCCCTATATAAATACAATTGAACCGTAATTATTTCTCAAATAATTATTCAATGAAACATTTCTCTAAAAATTGATTTCCGCAATTTCTAAACTTCATATTTAATTTCCTCAATTTAAAAGCCGCGTTTCTTGAACTAATATATTTTTTTTTTTAACAGCCAACATAAATCTTATTAAATTAGCAAGGAGCTACAATCCAAACATACAAAGCCAAAAAAAAGCACACCCAAAAACATACAAGTTACTGTACCAAATACATTAAAAATCTTTTTTTTCTTTTTTGTCAAAAGCAACTCTTTAAATCGTAGCTCAATAGAAACGTTAATTAATCGATTATCGAGCATCCAATTACCAACAATTTCTATACTATAAACCAAGTTTTTTTTTTAATCATTTTGTATAATGGTTTAGAGTTTTTGATTAGAACGACCACTAAATCTTATTCAGTGATTTTATGCTAAATGTCTAAATTACTCATACGTAACATAACCAAATTAACATACTAATAATCTGACGATTTCTTTGTTTCAATTTGAGTTTTTTTTTTTTTTTTATGAAATCGTTTATTTATTTAGTTATTATAGATTTCATATGTCATGTTATGTCTTTTAGTTTGGAGTCAACTTACAAGTTGTCAAATCATCCTTGAATTCGGTAGGCATATAAATTTTACGAATATATTCAAGTCAAGAAGATAACTTATTTAATGCAAATTGAATTTAAATAATCCTAATTTTCTCAAATTGACCGATTATAATTACAACTCAATTATTTGCCAATAATAATCTGAACTGGTCTACTTTTGGCCGATAATAGTCTGCGTTAAAAATAGTTTAACGGAGTTCAGTTTTTTTTTTCTTATTACAAACTGATGTTTTAGAGCTTTTGATTAGAACGACGATACGAGTTGAATGATGTAAAACTTACCTCAAAATACTACTCCAAAAGACGAAAACGGTGCTTCAATTTGGGTGTTTAAACTTTCAATTAACAAAAATCAAGTCGTTTGGAGCACCGTTTCGAGGTAAGTTTTACATAAATCGATTCATGTCTTCGTTCTGATCAAAATCACTAAAACATCGGTTTGTAATTCGGAAAAAACTTAACTTCGTTAAGCTATTTTTAACGGTGGACTATTATCGGCCAAAAGTGGACCAGTTCGAATTATTATCGGCAAATAACTGAGTTGAGATCTACGCGATCTCCTCCTCAAGAGCGTGGATGCGCTCCTAATGGGATGAAGGAGTAACTTGAGGTGGTGGAAGTGAAGGTACTGATGAAGATGATGGCGGAGGACATATCGGTAGTGGTGGTAGTGATGGAGGTGACGATGTGGGTAATGGTGGCTGAGATGATGATGATGGAGCACTCTAAGATGCTCGAAGAGTAGAAACCAGAGCACTAAGCTCATGAAAACGTCTAAACAAAATACCGAGCTGTATCTCAGTGGACGTGACTCTGTACTCGGTGTTGGTAAGTGGCATGTGAATCGGGTGGTATGGGTCTGATGGGCTCATGCCCGGGGGTGGCGGAACAAGTGAATCAGCAAAGTAGGGTGAGGGGTAGGAGACAATACTGTGCATTAGTAGTGGAGGATGAGACAAATCTCCGACAGTGGAAAGTGGATCAACAGGAGGATACTCAGTCATAGGATGACTGTGTGGAACGTATGATGGCCCTGCAGTAAACGGGTCTTGATAAGAACCAAGAGTCGATGGAATAGTAGCAGGAAAGGATCCAATAAAAGGATATGGTGGTAGGTGCTCGACTGGCTGAGCAGTACTACTCAAAGTGAAATGTGATGGTCCAGTAAGTAAGTGAAGGAGGGATCGGGTGGTAAATGGGGAGTGTAGCGTCTTCTGATGAATACAGTAGTGGTACAGACTGTAAATTCGCTCTGAGGATCGAATCTTCAACCGTTGAATGCGTACGAACACGTGATATGTGCGGAATCCAATCACGTGTATGGATGAGAACACACAGATGTAATTATAACTTGTTTTCTATTTATATATGACAACAAAAGATCCACGAAAACAAACGGGCAGTGATTCGCCTCAAGAATACCAAAAAGATACAAATGAACAAGACCTAAGCTCCTATATATAGACCAGATGCCTTCGTACGAAGCCATGTGGTGCCTTCGTATGAAGCTAGAACCTTTAATTACAACAAAATCAAAGTCCCTTTGTACGAAGCCATGATGCCCTTCGTACGAAGCTGCCTTTTCACACATGATCTTCATACTTAGCTCTATTCAGCACCAGTCTTGTTTCATCTGTTCAAGCTACGATACGTGATTGACATAAGCGATATACATATGCACTCACAGACTCCCCCTTGGATATTGCTGCAGTCAATCTCGTAGTTTTTTGTCTCTCTCTGAGTCTTCATGAAGTGTTGACATCATCAGCACCATAGACTCTTCATTTTATTCTAACAGCTCTATCTGCTCCCCCTGTCGTTCAACTCAGGCTCCCCCTTGCTTTAAGCTTCCGTGCTTTCAGCTACTAGGATCGACACCTGTTACAAGCTCCTCCATGATAGATATATGGCTCTTTGAATGCACACTCCCCCTTGCTCTGAGCTTGTCTTCAGACTCCCCCTTAGTCTCAGCTATCGGGATCGTAATCTGGCTTTTCCGTCTGAAAAAAATCTCAAACCATTTGTAAGAAATTTGACGATTTAAGTTCAAAATTGAAAACCTAGCTCTAAAACAAATGTTTAACAATTAAAGCTATTTAGGTTTTCCCAAGAAAAATGGCCTGGCTCTCAAACACAAAAATCAAAATCAGTAACCTGGCTCTAAGTAAAAATGTAACAGTATGTTATTTTCCAGGATTTCCTGACTCTCTTCCCCTTATCAAATAACCTCATGAATTTTAACAATTTAAGAATCCAAAACCTTTCTCAGATGATTAACAGTGAGGTTTTAAAAAGATTATCTTCTAAGTCCAATTTAATGACCTTGGAGATTCACAAACTATTTATGATTTTTCATATAAAACACAAGTTTCAAATTAATGAACTTGTTTATTTTTCAGAAACATGTTATGTTCTGCATACTTAGATTTTGAAACTCAGCTCTCTAACATCGGTTGTCGAAAATCTTTTTGTATTTTTCTGAAATATAAATGTAGTAAAGAAATATTTACAGACAATATTTTTGTTTGAGTTCGTGTCAGAGGATCATATCAGTTTATGACAAATCACTAGTACCGTTGAGCTATAAACACTTTAATTTCTTAACGATTCACTTAGATTGTCAGTATACTGATCCACTTGAATTTTCACACAAAGTTCAAGTGATTCGAGATACGAGATTTAGTGTTTTAAGTACTTAACTTATTCGCGTGTCCCACCTCAGAATATACTACCATATCAAGATTCCCTAGATTCAGTCTTACAGGTAAGTATACTATATTGATATATGTACTCTGGGTTAGTGCGAGACCTTGAGAGCTCAGGTATGAACTACCGTTCAGTCAAAGTGATGAAGGCTCGACTTTGAGGTGTGTCCCACTTAGGGATCTTCTTTACAACTTCACTTGATTCATATCTTTTGATACTTTTCAATTTTTATGTAGAGGGAAAGCTTTAATAAAGCGCTTAAAGTATTATAAGAGGTCTAGGCCATTGCTGACGCAAAATCAGAAAACCAAGTATAATACCCCAGATATCAAACAGTATAAAGACCTAGTATCTCAGAATCAGGCAACCTCTCAAATGAGATTTCGGAGGTTATCCATGTCTCTGAGAGATGTTCCCCACGAGATAAGAAAGTTATTAATATTTAGGTTTATATCTCGAAATCAATCTACTAAGCGTGTAAAAATCTACTAGCACATCATCAGTGAGACCGTTTATCACATTTTAACTTTCCATTTCTTTAGCATACTGTGATTGTCTACTGATGTACTATCATTTTCTCTTTTTACACAAAAACTCTTTAATTTTCTATTGTTTTTGTTTTTTTTCAAAGTTTCCAATGTTTTTGTATTTTCAAAATTCTTAAACCCCCCCCCCCCCAACAAAACATTTAAAGAAAATTTGACAACCCGATGCAGATAGCTTCATCTCGCCATCCATTTTCTACTTCACATGCATTGTTTGTAGAAAGTACCCCCATGATTTACAACACATTGATTTTTAACAATGTTAAAACCATTTAATCACTTGTGAAATAATCATGTTTGTTCAGCCATGAGGGTTTTGGCATATTCAATCAGCATATTTTTTAAAATTTTTGATATTTGACAATTTTTTCTAAAAAAACAAACATACTTTTTTTCATTTTTCAAGTTTTGACAAAATAAAAACATATATATATTTTTTTAAATTTTTTTATTTTTATGGTTTTTTAATATGGTTTATTTACGTACAGAAACAAACAAAACTCCCTGTTTTCAGTTGTAGGGATCAGCCTCCTCTCGTGTCAGGCTGCTCCGATACTCCTCTTGTTGACATTCATTCGTCTTCGTCTTCGGGAGCACCTGCACATCCAAACAACTAAATTACTTGAACAAAGCAACCCAAGCCTGCTTTGACTCAGGTAGCTAAATTTGTAACTTTCCAGGTAACACTGGATAGTTTCGTTCATTCTTTTCATAAACATTTTCTTTAATTTTCTCATCAACATAAACCTTTTGTTGTTTGACCACCCAGATTTGACCTTTTGAAACATTCCTTCGATAAAACCTTGAATTATTTTGAATGTTTTGATTTTGAGCAACAACTTTTGGGTTCCAAAACTGGTTTGAATTTGTTGCATCAACCGTTGTTTTCCAGCTTTGTGTTGTCCTAAATCTGGGTGTCACTGGTTTCTAAGGCTGATTTGATTCATATTTGTGTGTCTTTAGCTTTGGTTTCCAAGTTTGTTGTGATGCAAACTTGGTAGACTTCTGTTTGACAGCTTCATTTTGCTGTCTATTTTGTTTAACACCAACAGATTTCAGATTCAAACATTTGCGACCAACATGTCCAGTTTGATCACATTTGAAACATGTTTTCTTTGAAACATCTTTAACCTGTTGTTGCCTTTTCTGAGCATAGAACTCTTCATTAGACTGTCGTCTAAATTGGAGTTCTTTCTCTTCCTCAGAACTTGTTCCATGAACAAAGTTCATCTTTTTCTGAAAGTTTGTCTTTTCAAAACGTTTCTTTTGGTTTTGATTCTTTTTATAACCCAACCCAGCCTTCATGTTCTTCTTTTTGTAACTAGGTTTATTATAAAATGTTTTCTTGCTCTTTCCAGCAAATTTATCAATTTCAGACTTCTCAATTTCTGCCGGTTTGAAAACTTTGTCAATCTTTTCCGAAATCACATTCGGAATCGGGACTTCAATATCTGAGAATAATTTGTCCGATCCAATCATGGTATAAGCCAATCCTATTGGATCATCATGTCACACCCCCAAAATCCACACGTGGAGTACCACCGCTTGGGAGCGTGACATGACCAGGATCAAGCCATCAATCATATCAAACATAGCATTTAATAATAATAAAAGTCATTAAAGTAGTTCATCATGACATGATCGATGTTTCAAAACCAAGCATTGTTTAAGTAGCGGAAGCATTGTTGTAAACCCAAGTTAAAATACTGAAATGTCATAAGTGTCTAACAAAATAACACGATCCTTGTCCACAACGACCGGCTCCCCTTTGTGCAAGCTCCATGTACCTAACGATCTGCAAGGCATGTAACAGAATGGTCAACAAACTAGTTGAGCGAGTTCACAGTAAGTAAGTGCGTAACAGTAAGTAACGGGTGGCTCTACTGGGCCGATAGTAAGTTGTATAGGTGGGGGCTTCCCATGTTATGTGACCACTAGACTATTCGTATCAACTACTCGTATCATCCCTGTTCTTCTTCCGAGAACAGTAGCGCGTATGGGGTGTACGTAGGTTTTACGTACGTATCCTTCACAACCGAGGATAGGAGACGCGGGGGTGTACATGGGTTTCACGTACGTATCCTTTGTACCGAGGATAGAAGTAAGTAATGCGTACACGTAGGTTTTACGTGCGTGCCTGACATCCGAGGCAGTAATTGGCATATGACCACGTAGGTGTTATCCTAACCTACGGAACCGTCCTGACATCCGAGGATCCTGGTAGGTGATAGTCTAGGAAAAGCATATGTACGTTCTTAGTCAATGGCAACCTTTAACCCATTCCCACGACCCGGGAATCCCATGCCTTAGTAGGAGTGTGAACTCACCTGGGTTTGCTCGGCAGACAGTAAAATGCTCAAGTATACAAGTAAGGGATCAACCACGTCCTATCATGGTTACTTATGCAAGTTAGGTTCGTATAAAGCACGTGGATTTCTAACACGTATTGATCATGGCAATTCACACATATTTCATAGCAGTCCAATAACAATCAGTTAAACAGAATCCAAGTGTTCGGCCCAAACAGATAAGCAGTCCAATAACATAACAGTCATAAGATTGGGCCCGTGACAGTGTAGGCCCAATACAGTGTACGTGCAAAGGTGGTCTCGAGTCGCAACCGGCGATCTCGAGTCGCAACCGAGAGTTACGAGTCACAGCAGGAGATTACGAGTCGCAACAGAAGATTGCGAGTCGCAACAGCTGGTTACGAGTCGCAAGGGACGGTCTCGGCTCGTCATGGTCTGGTTACGAGTCGCAACCTGACTCGCAACCATGATTGCGGCTGATGTTGTTGTGTGGTCTCGAGTGGGGTACCGACTCGCAATGAGTGATACCGAGTCGCAACCGTGTGTGTAACTGGTTTCCATAATCATACACAACAATCATTCCGTAATTTATGCAAACAACTAAGCAGTTTCACAATTCAGATCAAACCTAGTAATTAGCAGATTTTTATATCATATTCAACGTGTTCATCTTTAAACAAATGCATAACCGTAACAAGAATAAACAATCGGATCATAATCAAACATATAACAATCGGTTGGTTTCAAATCTTGCAACCCTATCATGCATCCTAACCGATTAACACATACATGCAACCGATTTACAATCAACATCACGAATCACTGTTAGGCTTCTAGCATACAACCCGGTTTGTGTGAACATACATAAGAGCCGATTTACATACAAGCAGATTGGTTATGATAACCTATGTCACTTAATCAGTTTAGCTCGATAACATAACTCATCCGATTACAATCATATGGTGAGCAACCGATTTGCAAGAACACAAACTAAACCACATAAATCGTACAAGAACATAATCAATCATACTAACCGGTTACAAGTAAAGGAGTGTGATCCGAATGGGAAGTTGGTTCTTGTGCCGTCGGTTTCCAAGCAACGAGAGGGAGAGAGAGTTTGTGTGTGTGAGTTCTTGTTTTCAAAGCTTGTGAAAAATTAACCCTAATGGTATATGTATCATGTACGCATAAGGAGTGTGGGCCGAAACCTCACTTGGGCCGAGGTTTCGAGTCTAGTGTGTGGCCCGAATGGGCTTGTGTTCGGCTGGGCATTCGGTTCAAATAACGTATTCGTAAACACAAGTAATCACGTAACATTCAATCAGTTAATAGCATCACATAAGTTGATCAACAGTTACACGTAATACAAGGGTCGGTAAAGTACGAGTTGTCACACATCATTCGCATCTTTCTCATATTTTGAATTTTTAAGATAACTCTCATGAAAACTTCCCTCATTTTCATCCTGTGACTCGGACTTATCTGTTTAGGTAGAATCATCTTGCAAAACACTTTCAACGACCTTACCTACCACCTCTAAATCACCAGTATCATCAGATTTGGAATAGGTTACGTCAATATTTTCTGGGAATTAGCTTTTTCCACCTTCTCATCATCATAGAATGTGAATTTTTCCTCAAACAGTGGTGGAACCTGATGATATTCTGAGCCAATTCCTTTCTTGTTTTTCTCAAAATCGTTATAATCCGGTTTTATGTTGAAAATACGTTCAAGAACAAATGATGAAGCGTGATAACTATGCAACTTGTTATTATCTTGTTCTAAATCAGCCATTTCACGTTTAAGCTCAACAACCTCTTCAATATATGAATTTACAACTTGTTGTTTTATTTCATACTGATTTTAAGCCCTTTTGACATTTCAGAACAATATTTCAATCTCGATTGAACAAGTTTCATTTGGCTTTTCACATCTTCATATGATTCTTTTGTAATATGATATACAAGTTTTATTGAATCATACTCTTTTTTCATTTCTTGAACCACATTTTCTTTTTGCAAACATTCTTCAGTCATTGCTGAACACTATTCTTTCAAAATCTCATTTTCTTTTTCTAAAATCTTGCATTTTCGTGTCAGCTGTTCATCATTATCTAACAAAACCTTTTCTTTTTCAAACATTTCTTTGCATTTATCTTTGAAAACTTTTTCAATGTTAATAAATTCCATGTCTCTTGTTCTGAACTTTTCATCTTTTTCAGTACAAGCACTGCACGTTTCCATGCATTTCTTGCACTGTTCAACAGTTTTATTTAAAACTTCAGAAGATTCAGTTGAAGTATTTACCTCAATAGTTGGCACCTCGGCTTTTTCTTCCGTCTGTTTCTGATCTTCTTTCTTCTTCTGTTGTTCCTTAGCAATAGCTTCACCAGCATCAGCTTCACCAACCGACTCTTCCAACTTCTCATTAGCTTCCTCCTGTTTTTCTTCAACTGTTTCTTCTTCTTCGTTCTTCAAATTCTCATCATTTTGCTGTTTTTCAACAGTCACTTCTTTTGCGAACTTCTTCAGACTTTCATTAGCTGTTTTCTGACTTTCGTCATTAGCCACTTCTTCTTTCTTCACATCTTCATCTTCTTCTTCTGCAACCTTTTTCAATTCATCTACCAAATTTTCAATATTCTTTTTCATTCTTTCTTCATCTCTCTAGCTCAAACTTGCTGTCATGACATCTCTAATTATCTTATCCAGCTTTTTAACATAATCTTTATCTTTTTTGATCTTTGAATAGTATTCATCGGACAGAGGAATTACTGCAAGTACGTCGTTATACACCACTTGGCTTGGATGGACAACCGGATCTCCTTTGTGATTGACATAACATTCTCGTTTCTTGTCCCATCTTCTAGAACTCCTAGATTCCTTGTACTCTTTCTGCATTTCTTCTATTATGTAATCTACAATACATCTTTCTCTGTACATTTTCTCTTGCAGAATCTCTTCTTTCATTCTCTCTTTCACCTCAGCAACCAAAGCACTGGGGCATAGCCCAAATAAGTTATGTAGGAATGGGTCTAGCCCAATTAAATTATGTAAGAGTGGGCCTAGCCCAAAATGGATTTATAAAAGGGGGCCTAGCCCAATTTGATTTATAAAAGTGGGCCTAGCCCAAATGGGTTATGTAAAGATGGGCCTAGCCCAAATTAATTTCTAAAAAGTGGACCTAGCCCATGTTGGTTCATAAAAAGTGGGCTTTTGGCCCAAGTAAATTTTACAAAGGTGGGCTTGATCCATTTTTTAAAGAATACTTGTGTTTTTATAAAAATCTAGTTTTTATAAAAATTGCTAAGTATTTTATATAATTTATCGTTTCTAGTGCATAAACATTTTTAGTGAATTTTGTGTGACGGTTTGTGTTTATTTTGACCGTTTTGTTTGCGTCGTCCGTTTCGTCCGCGTCGTACATTTCATCTGTGTCGTTGTTCGTGTCGTTTGGTTCGTCCGTGTTGTTTGTTTTGTCCGTTTTGTTGAAATTGTCCAATTGTCGGATATATTTGTTTATGTCCAAGTTTGGACAAATATATTTTGTACTTGACACATTTTCAAGTATATGTATATTTTTGTACTTTTTGTGTAATTGTTTATTTTTGTATTTATTCCTACATGAACTAAATACATAATGTTTATACACAAAATTACATACACATATTTGGTTATACTTAAACATATATTTTTATCTAAAAATATATATCTAATACATTATTAGTTTAAGAAAAACTTTAATAATTTTAACTTAAACTTTTCCACCCAAACTTTTGTTTAATCATGATTAAAATCTCTAATCATTTTTAATTACTATAATCTTTAGTTTAAATATACTTTAATCATAATAAATTTTATAAAAATTTTTCCATAGTTTCGGAGAAACTATGGACTTTCCCATGTTTACATAAACATGATTTTGATCATTTTTCAACTCAAATAATAATCAAATATCAACCACTATTTAAAATTCTTAACAAGAATGTTATGAGCTTGTAGAAATTTTAAATCTTCCAAAAAT
Source organism: Helianthus annuus (assembly GCF_002127325.2). NCBI lineage: Eukaryota > Viridiplantae > Streptophyta > Magnoliopsida > Asterales > Asteraceae > Helianthus > Helianthus annuus. Next base: position 129,298,678 of record NC_035443.2, on the reverse strand, counting down.
GGAAAGTGTATTATTACTTTAAAAAAAAAAACCTCTAGATTATGTATTTTATATAAAAGTCTATGCTTTATACCATTTATAAAATCATTATAAGTGTGAAGACATATTCATAATCCTTAAAAACATAAATGAAAACTTGTTCATACCCTTTCCAAAAATGGAAACTTTATTGGTACTTTTACCACAAAATTCTTAGACCATGTGTTTTGTTTAAAGTCTATACTTTATATAGTGCATAAGACCATTTTCAAGTGTGAAATGATGTTCATAACATTTTTGTTAATGAATCTTGCTATATCTAAACATGCATGTGTTTAGATCATCTTTTTATTTATGAAAATGCAAGATTCATGTTTACTACACTAAGACAACTTCAAGATCATAAAAAAAATCATCAATAAAATCACATAATTACACTAGTAGTTTTAGTTCTATTAGTGTTTTTCAAGTGGGTTTTTTAGTAGCTTTCAAGATGATCTTGCACATTTTATCATAATCATAAGAATGTAGATACTAGATATGAAACTTACTAGTTGCTAGATGATCAAGATGAAGATGATGATAATATGAAGAAAAAGATGAGAATCCAAGAGCTTCAAGTCTTGAGAAAATGCTTCAAGTGTGCTTCCAAGTCTTGAGAATGCCTTGAATCATCTTTGAATATCCATGTATGTATGAATTTCTAGTGTTTGGATTTTAAAAAGTTGAAGATGTTGGTGTTGTTCTTGGCCGATTTCAAGAGAGAGAGAGAAAGAGAAAGAGATGAAGAGTTTGATGGTTGTGTTGGAAATGTGAAATGTGGTGGAGTGTTAGGAGCTTAATTTGATCTTGTTCTTCCATCTCAACAACACTAATCATCATTTGAGTTATCCAACACATCAAATGGGGGGTGAGTGTGCATGGGTACCGACACAATGTCGTAAACATGAGGGGGGGGGGGTGGTTTGGTTTAGTTTTTTTTTTTTATAAAGTATTAGTTTTTATAAAAATAAATGATCTAACACACTAAAGCAATGTTATAATATGTCCAACTAGCTCACTAGACTTATTGTTTCCTTGTTCGGTTGATGGACTTGGTTCCGGTTTCGGACCAGGTCCAATACCGTCATTTAAATTAATTATGTAAATTTGTTCATACAAATATCTTATGATATTTTTATTTTCCAGATTTATTAATTAGTTTTTCCGGACTAGTAACTTGTTAGTTTGGACAGAGTTCCTGTACCAGCTTTGTTGTCGGGTAGGTACCGAACTCGTTGTGTAGCCTTAAATAATAATATTTATATATGGATTTGTGTGTTGTTTTTAATAACCCCAATATTATTTATAATAAATAATATTTATTTTTGGATTTTTCGGACAATTGTTGTATTGCTCTGCAAAGTGTCGTACACCTCTGAAGAATCGCAGAGTTAATCTGCGGATCGGACAATTTAATGTTTATATAGCCTTTTTAGAAGTATTAATCATAAGTTACTTCTAACTAATGTTTTCATGTAATATTTGAAGTGGACATAGCTTCATGTCTCTTTTTTGCCATGTCGGGCTTAGGGCTGTAAACGAGCCGACTCGAGCCGACTCGGGCTATACCACGACTAGTCCTGGCATAAATAGTGTGTTCACATTTCTACTAGTTTGTTTAGGAAATAGTTTATATTATTTCGCAATGAGCGAACTCGAAATCCTTTCACGATATAATTTTTGTATAGTCCTAGGCTTTTAAGACTTAATTAAATAAAATCAAGTCAAATATGCGAAAATAAATAACGTAATAGTTGTTTAGGTTGTACAGAATTACTGGTATTTTGCCGAGTGTCACAATACGTTTGTTGTGGAACAAGGCTCAGAAGATTCAACCGGGGTCTGTTCCATTTATCTTTGTATTTTGTTAATGTAGTTGGGTCGTAATTAGTTTCTCGCTCCATTGAGGACAATGAAGGAAATAGGTGTTGGGAGGGGAGACTAGCGTCTAGTGTGTCTTAGTCGTGTCAGTTATGTCGTAAAAACTTGAATAAAAGATTTATTTTTTTTTTTTGAAAAGATCAAAAATCCAAAAAAATTAAAAAAATAGAAAATGTATGGAGAAAGTTTTTGGAGCAAATGGAAAATAATAGGTATAATTGGATCGTTAGCATTTGATTTTTATATATATGAGATAATAAATGGCCGGTCACACATCTAACTTAGGATATGTGGGTAGGCCCAGCCAGTTGAAAGGTTTCTTAGAATCGATATAATATACCTTATATTAGGAATCTTATGGGTTCTCGCCTTAGAAGCTGTGACAAAAACTGAAACTGTAGAGAGTATAAGAGATATGTTATAAATAAAAAGCTTATAAGTTTTTCCAATTAAATTCGCACACCTGGTTCTTTTTGTGAAAACAAATCCGAAACAGTGTGGCGCCCGAAAAAATATTCCATCCTTTCATTTGATCATATGTTGAAAAAAAGGGAACCAAGTCTATGGTATTGCCGCGGGGATGGTGACTCATGCGGTACATACCCTCTAGGTGAAGATTATAAAAATATGTGAAGTTATGGCATTAACCATGGGGATGATGACTCATGTGGGGTATGTCCGCTAAACTGATCATAAGTAAAAGCATGTAAAGCTCACAATATCATCCATCTATCCATCAAAAGTTTAATCGGAATAGCATGAGAGTTTTTTATATAAGACGGTAGATTAATACCTTTTAACCTTATAAGCTTGAAACGGGATTAGGTGGCGTTGTAGTCTTCTGAGTGTGAGATCCATAGATAACTATAATTACTTGAACTTAAATGAATCATGAATAAGGGCTTGGAAACTGGCGGTTGTGTTTAAGTGGATCGTATACTTGCATTCTTGATTAACGTGTGATTTGATTTGTTAATAAAATAATCTAATATATTAGATGCCAATGTTTCTGATTATAATTTCATTGCAGATAATTTTTCCGGGACAAAAAAAATGTAAGTGTGGGGATGTGATGTTGGGTTAAAATAAGCATCGTTTATATTAATTAGTGCCGGTTGTTAGTTAGTTAAATATATTAAGGTGCTGTTTGTTTTTTCAGAGGTAAAACGTCTGCAGTCTGCGGACCACATCTGCAGACATCTGCAGCAGAAAAGCTGGACCAAACCTCTGCAGTCTGCAAGAAGAAGACTGTTTGTTTTTTTTTACAATTATAAACTAATCACACAATCTTTAATCAACTGATTCATCAAGTTGAACAAATAATCAAACAAACTAACAGTTATAAACAAAATTCAGAATTAAATTAACAAAATAATCAACCAATTCAGAATTAAATTAACAAAAATTCAGAATTAAATTAACAAAATAATCAACCAATTCAGAATTAAAATAACAAAAATTCAGAATTAAATTAACAAAATAATCAACCAATTCAGAATTAAATTAACAAAAACTCAGAACTAAATTAACAAAATTAAATTAACAAAGAGTTGAAAAAAAAATAAAACTTAAAACATACCTGATGGAGGTGGGCGTCGGCTGCCGTGGTGGAGAAGACGGCGGAGAAGGTGGGTGTCGGCTGGAGTGGAAGGAGTCGGCTGGAGTGGAGTCGCGATGGAGGTGGGTGTCGGCTGGAGTGGAGGGGCGGCGGAGGTGGAGGGCTGACGTCGAGGGTGAACGTGGGGGGCGGCAGAGGAGGCGGAGCAGGGTCGACTGAGAAGGTGGGGAGGGGGCGGTGGTGGAGGTCGTGGAGGAGGAGGTGGATGTGCGGCTGGAGAGGTTGAAGTTTGGATGGAGAAGGAACCTAGGGTTTAAAGATTTGTGTTTTGAAGAGTCTTGAAGAGGATTGAAGATGTAAGGCAACATCTGTACGAGGAAGAGCTTCTAAAGACCTTTTTTAATGAAATGTCTTCCAAAAAACAAACACGCTGCCGATATAAACGTCTGCGCGTGGTTTGCGTGAGGCAGATATAAGAGGCTTTGAAGTACTTTTCATAAAAAACAAACACCACCTAAGTCGTAGTGGTTTCTATGCTTATAATGTGTTTATGTTTTTGTGCTTAACAGGTCTTACAACAAGTTAATGAGAGTAACGAGCTGAAAAATGGGTTCGACAGGTTAACAAGGGACGCGAAACGAAAGAAACTCACCTGAGATCTTCAGGTGACACGCGACATGTGCCCAAGTAACTTCCATGACACGCTGGGCTTGGCTAAGTGACGTTGATTCGTTTTTTTTTGGAAGTCAGCATAGAAGATGGCCCCCGTAAAACACGGGGTGTTCATGGAACCTGCCGCGACACACGGCCGAGAAGGTTACGGGAATTTTCGTCTAACGTCCTTAAATAGGTTTTGAGATCATCACTTTTGGGATTCATTCATTCACAGCCGACATTCAGCAACCATAGAGACGAATTTCAGCAACCATAGAGACGGATTTCAGCAGTATTCATCATCCTTCAAACCATTCAAGCATGTTCGAGCAACACAGGATGACAACCGAAGCTGAACGAACAAGCATGCGCGGCTAAACCACTTGTGACTTCCGCCCGGACGAACGTTTACGCGGTTTGACATATTTATTTGTTTTTCTGATTCATAAAACTAGTATATCTTGACTTGTTTTGGTTTATTGATAAACATTTATTGTATTTGAATTATTTGTCGTTTTATCAAGCGTATTGGCAACATACTTGCGTTGTTAGCGGGTTGGTAACTTGGTGGGTAGTTGATACAATTAAATAGATTGTTAGGTTGCATGGTGAGTGTAAAAACTATCCTTAACAATTAATCAAAATCAGTAATTCCAAGTCCATGTCTATGTGGTGTTTTGAATCAGTAAACGGATTTTTGTGTTAAAACGGGTATTCGGGATTCCGGGTGGAGGTTACTCTTTCTTAATCAGATAACACTTTTCGTAACAAATCGTGTTTTCTTTGCAAACAATTAGACAAACCCCCAATTTAGCTAATTTAGTTTAAATTAGATTCTGTGACGCTAACCACAAATTTCCCGTGGATACGATACCCTACTTACGCTATCTACGTAGTTTAATTAGGTTTTTGATTGACCCTTACAACAGTCATCACTAAGTAATAAGAAAGAGTCAATGCTGGATTACAGCCTCAAAACTATGCATAGTTTTTTATCCAACATAAATCATACATTATTAAAACTCGGGTGGTGTCTAGGTGTTGGAAAAATAGGTGAAAATAGCATTTTTCACAAATATAGGAAAATGATTTTTTCCTATTTTGGACTAGAAATAAATATAATAAAATGAGCGGGTTTTATATATTTATTTGTGGGTTTGTGTTCTATGTTGGAAGAGCTTCGCAACGAACTAAACCACGTCCAAAACGGAGCTAAGATGAATGAAATATCGATGCTCAAAGTTGGGTGTTTGGAACATTTAATGCTGAAACTAAAGGGAAAGTAGCACCTTGTCCGCACCCTAACTCGCTCTCGCTCTCGCTCGCGCTCGCGCGCGCGCGTGGGCGATGAGGCGCAATGTGGCGCTTTGATGGCGCACTTTGCACTTCGCATCGCCGTGAGCCGCTTAAGAGCCGCCTTTGTATTTTTGACCACGTGCGCGTGGTCGATCACAGGGGCTGCAAGGACCAAGTAGTGTGCGGGTTCGACGCGCGTGACGAGGCACGAGGGCGCGTGGTTGCGCATGGTGCATGGGTCCTATTGTGCGTGCGCGGCGCACCAGAGTGAGCCAATACGGCGCGACTGTGTGGCGTGTTCGTAGAGGCTCACAGGTGACGTGGCGCACGCGCGCATGGTCCTAAGTCATGGTGGCGCATGCGCGCATGGCAGTGAGCCAGTTGGAAGCACCGCGCATGAGTGTGCAGACCTGCGCGCGCAAGAACGCGCGCGTACCAGTGTCTCTTGCGCGCGCGCGCGCGCAGAAGCTTCTAGCATTGAATGACAGTGCAGTTTCAGTCCAGCTTCTTAACTGACGAGTTAATAGGCTTTGACTGAAAATTAAATGACGTATTAAATTGCATTGAAGACGTTTAATGCAATTTAAACCTCTCTTTAATTCGTTTTTGACTGTTTCAACATAGGAGATGTATAAATACAGCTCCATACCCACTGCAGAGATACACCAGCGACAACAGCTATATGCAAACAATTCTCTACACACTTCTGATTATCTTCTTCCTGCAAGTTTCAAGGTAACCTTCGGGTTGTAGGCGAACTCCGGCAGTACCGCTACTTCGGCTGTTGTACCCTGGGAAACAAAACGAGTACTCTTGGGAGACTCGGAATTTGTTTTAAGGGAAGCGTGTGTACACGTGCCTCAGCCTTCTTCTTCATCTAAGTTCTTGTATTTCATTTTATTTCAGTTGTAATTGTACTGTAATTTTCTGCTTTCTTATTTCTGTACTGTAATCAGTAAATTAAATTTGTTTGTTTTATTTAAATTACGCGAACGGTTCCTACAATCTTAAAACAAATTTTTAAAACCGTTCATGTAATCAAAACCATTCTACTTTTTGATTCAAACCAGTTTTGATTCACTCAGTTTGTGTTTTAAAAACATTTTTTTTTGTTTTCTTCTTCAAAGGAGCGACTTTGGTTGAAAACAATTTTGATTACTTCAGAATTGTCCTATAAATTTGCTAAAACTTTCTGAATTGGCATTCAAAGTTGGACTTAGAAGCCAATCAGTAAGTTCTAATTATTAAAATTTTCTGTTTTTGGTCTTCAAAGTTGGACTTAGAAGCCTAAACAGTAAATTTGTGGTAAAATTAAAATTTAATAGTTTATTTCTGGTTTTTGCGTAAATCAGAATTTTTGACTAAACTTTAAAATTTTAATTTTTCAGCATGTCGAACGAAAATGTCAACGTTAACAACACCACAAATGTTGTGACGGGAACCCCCCTCAACGCCACCACTGTGGGAGTATCCACAGTGGCCAATCACGCTGAACGACCCGGGAAGTTCTCGGGTCTACACTTTAAGCGGTGGCAGCAGAAGATGTTCTTCTACCTGACCACCATGAACCTTGCGAGGTTCTTAACTGAATCGGCTCCCCAACCTGCGGAAGGGGAGACCAGCGCTCAGGCTCTGAGCGCGGTAGAGGCTTTGAAGCACTCGGATTTTATTTGTCGAGGCTATGTGTTAAACGGGCTTTCGGATGCATTGTATAATGTGTACTGCAATGTCAAGACTTCCAAAGATCTTTGGGATGCCTTGGACAAGAAGTACAAAACGGAGGATGCTGGCACAAAGAAATTTGTGGTAGCCCTTTCTTGGATTTTAAAATGGTTGATTCTAAAACGGTTATGAATCAAGTCCAAGAATTCCAAATTATACTACATGACATCTTTGCGGAAGGCATGACACTTAGCGAGACATTCCAAGTGGAAGCAATGATTGAAAAGTTACCTCCTAGTTGGGTTGATTTTAAGAATTATCTTAAACACAAACGAAAGGAGATGACTATAGAGGACCTTATTGTTCGTCTTCGGATTGAAGAGGACAATAGAATTGCCCAAAAAGGCAGCATTGCGCAGACTAGTGCTAGCGCAAATCTGGTTGAGCATGGGCAATCCTCTAAGGGCAATAAGGGCAAGGGGGAAAAGGACAAAGGGAAAGCAAAGGCTAGCAAACTTGGACCGAAGAAAGGGGTTGTGAAAAAGAAACCTCAGACGTTCCAAGGGACTTGTTACAACTGTGACGAGCCGGGGCATCGGGCTAACCAATGCAAGAAACCAAAGCGTGAGCGTGCGCACATGGTGGATGAAGACAGAATGCCTTTGGTGGCAATGATTTTCGGCAAAAGCGCAATGATGGATGAGGTCAATACTGTGACCAACACTCCAAAAGGATGGTGGGTTGATACGGGCACGACCCGTCACGTTTGCGCAGACAAAAGCCTCTTTACCACCTTCAAGGCGCTTTATGGAGAAGAGAAGCTGTATATGGGAAATGCAGCCACCGCTGACATCATGGGTGAAGGAATGGTGATCTTGAAGTGGACTTCGGGGAAGGAGCTCACTCTAAGCAACGTGTTGTATGTCCTGGACTTGCGCAAGAATCTAGTCTCGGGATGGTTACTTAACAAGTTTGGATTTAATTTAGTTTTTGAGAGCGATCAATTTGTACTAACTAAACGAGGAATGTATGTAGGCAAGGGCTATGCCCAAAATGGTATGTTCAAATTGAATGTAATGGCTGTCAAGAACATGAATAAAATTGCTACTACTTCTACTTATATGCTTGAGTTTTCTGATTCGAATAAATGGCATGGTAGATTAGGTCACGTCAATTTTAATTCAATACGCCGTTTAATCAATTTAAATTGTATACCTACATTCCATATTGATTCACACTATAAATGTGAAACATGCGTTGAATCCAAACTTACAAGATCATCATCGAAATCGGTTGAACGAATAACCGAACCCCTTGATTTAATTCACACTGATATTTGTGATTTAAAAGCGGTACCCACAAGAGGTGGAAATAAGTACTTCATCACGTTTATTGACGATAGTACTAAATATTGCTATGTATATTTACTAAAAAGTAAAGATGAAGCAATAAGTAAATTTATCTTGTACAAAAATGAAGTTGAGAATCAACTTCAAAAGAAGATAAAAGCTTTGCGAAGCGATCGAGGAGGCGAATATGTTGCACCTTTTGCCGATTTATGCGCAAAAAGTGGCATTATACATGAGTGTACACCTCCTTATTCTCCACAATCAAATGGCGTGGCGGAACGAAAGAACCGTACATTGAAAGAAATGATGAACGCCATGTTGATAGGTTCTGGGGTGAGCCAGGAAATGTGGGGGGAAGCCATTCTCTCGGCTAATTATCTTTTGAACAAGATACCACTCAAAAAGAGAGAAGAAACTCCATATGAGTTATGGAAAAGGAAGAAACCTTCATACAAATACTTGAAAGTGTGGGGGTGCCTAGCAAAGGTGATTGTAACACCTCCTAAGGCTCTTAGGATAGGACCCAAAACTGTTGATTGCATATTTATTGGCTATGCGCATCAAAGTAGTGCACATCGCTTTCTTGTACATGAGTCCAAGAATCCTGATGTACACGTAAACACTATTATGGAGGTGAATCCTAACGTTGTGTCTTCCTTTGAAAATGTGTTTCCTTTGAGAAGACAAACACATGCAACGTCATCAACACCTAATTTTGAAGTAGGTGAAAGTTCATCTACACCAGTTGATGAGGTAGTTCATGATAAGACACATGAACGACCTGAGGTTGAAGAAAGTGATCGTAGGCGAAGCAAAAGGCCAAGGGTTGAAAAATCCTTCGGACCAGACTTCGTTAGCTATATGGTTGAGGGCGAGCCCAATGCATATCGCGAAGCGGTTTCCTCTTCAGAAGGACCTCAATGGAAAGAAGCATTAAGAAATGAAATAGATTCTATATTGCAAAATCATACTTGGGAGTTAGTAGATCTTCCACCTGGTTGCAAACCACTTGGATATTCAAAAGGAAGATGAAAACTGATGGAAGTATTGATAAGTACAAGGCTAGGTTGGTAAATAAAGGATTTAGACAAAAGGAAGGTCTAGATTACTTTGATGCCTACTTGCCTGTGATGCGCATAACCTCGATTAGATTGGTTCTTGCTATAGCGGCTTTAAGAAATTTGGAAGTTCACCAAATGGACGTTAAAACCGCATTTCTAAATGGCGATTTAGAAGAAGAGATTTACATGGAGCAACCTGAAGGTTTCTCCGCCCCAGGTCAAGAGGGTAAAGTATGTAAACTCGTCAAGTCTTTGTATGGCTTGAAGCAAGCACCAAAACAATGGCACCAAAAGTTTGATCATGTCATGATTGACAATGGTTTCAAAATAAATGAGTGCGACAAATGTGTTTATTTCAAAGACACAAATGAATGTTATGTGATTTTATGCCTTTATGTAGACGATATGCTTATCATTAGGAGTAATGATAAAATTATCAAAGCTACTAAAACCATGTTGAAAGCGAGATTTGACATGAAAGACATGGGTTTAGCTGATGTGATTCTTGGAGTAAAGATTATAAGAACCCAAGATGGTCTTGTGTTAAGTCAACCTCACTATGTGGATAAAATTCTTGAAAAATTCAACTCGGGAGACACGAGTGTAGCTTGAACTCCAGTTGATACCTCACAACATCTCAAGAAAAATAAAGGAGATGGAGTGGCTCAGTTAGAGTATTCAAGAATTAATGGCAGTCTAATGTATCTAATGACATGTACTAGACCCGACTTGGCTTACGCGGTGAATAGGCTAAGTAGATACACCAGCAATCCGTGCGCGGATCATTGGAAAGCTATCACGAGGGTGCTTAGATACATAAGATACACAAGAGATTATGGACTGCAATATACCCGAAAACCAGCAGTGATCGAAGGATACACTGATGCAAACTGGATATCGGATAATAAAGATTCCAAATCAACAAGTGGTTACGTGTTTACACTTGGAGGAGCTGCTATTGCTTGGAAGACTTCTAAGCAAACGGTCATAGCGAGATCCACGATGGAATCTGAATTTATCGCCTTGGATAAGCCAGGCGAGGAGGCGGAATGGCTACGTCAATTCGTGGAATACATTCCAAGATGGCCAAAGCCTTTGCCAGCCATATGTGTCCATTGTGATAGCCAATCAGCGATTGGTAGAGCTCAAAGCTTGATGTACAATGGAAGATCAAGGCATATGCGACGTAGACATAACACGGTACGACAACTACTCTCAACGGGTGTTATCACAATTGATTATGTGAGATCAAAGGATAACATTGCAGACCCGTTTACAAAAGGCTTAAGCAGAGAGTTAGTAGAAACGTCGTCAAGAGGAATGGGACTAAACCCGTGGTAAATGGGAATATGAGGGAAACCTAACTTAGTTGACTGGAGATCCCAAGATCTAAGTTCAATAGGACAACTTAATCATATTACCAAAACGGAGTCACTGTGGGGGAGTACCCCAAACTAAATAAAAGGTAGTTATATATACTTCCTAGTCCATTCCAATCAGTGACATTGAAGTGAGGCTAAGCATATTAAGGTTAACGATTTCGGGAAATCAAATAACCATGGTGCTTTTAATGATTCATGGGAATCACCTATGTTAGAGAGAAGTGGGGTCGCTTCAAATGGATTTGTGGGGTGCGCAAATCCTAGAGCTCTCGCAGAACCAGGCTAGTGTTCCAGGACCATAATAGGACACGACAATGAGGAGTTGGCCAAACCAGGGAGAGTATTGTGTGAAGTGTATTGTCGTTTACACAAATGGGGGTATTTTCAAGGACATCGCGTCTACACACCGCTAGTAAGCTAAGTGCGCTTCACAAAAGAAGGTTCAAAGTGACAACCTACCTATCTTGCAATACTCAACTGTCGAAGTTTATCGTTGAAAAGTGTAAGGAAAAGATCCATTTCCATACATGTGGGGGATTGTTGGAAATTTGATGAAAGTAGCATTTTTCATGTGGGGGATTGTTGGAAAAATAGGTGAAAATAGCATTTTTCACAAATATAGGAAAATGATTTTTTCCTATTTTGGACTAGAAATAAATATAATAAAATGAGCGGGTTTTATATATTTATTTGTGGGTTTGTGTTCTATGTTGGAAGAGCTTCGCAACGAACTAAACCACGTCCAAAACAGAGCTAAGATGAATGAGATATCGATGCTCAAAGTTGGGTGTTTGGAACATTCAATGCTGAAACTAAAGGGAAAGTAGCACCTTGTCCCACATCGCGATCGGAGGAGAGATGGAACTTAAATGGGTATTTAGGGTGGAACTCTCCATCCTTATTGTTTCATGGAAGCACACACTAGTGTCCTCGCGAAGGGTGCGGAGCACCCTAACTCGCACTCGCACACGCTCGCTCGCGCGCGTGCGCGCGTGGCGTGGGCGATGAGGCGCAATGTGGCGCACTTTGCACTTCGCACGCTCGCATCGCCGCGAGCCGCCTTTGTATTTTTGACCACATGCGCGTGGTCGATCACAGGGGCTGCAAGGAACAAGTAGTAACGTGCGGGTTCGACGCGCGTGACGTGGCAGTCCGCGCGCGAGTACAGGTGGCATGAGGGCGCGCGGTTGCTCATGGTGCATGGGTCCTGTTGTGCGTGTGCGGCGCACCAAAGTGAGCCAATACGGCGCGACTGTGTGGTGTGCTCGTAGAGGCTCACAGGTGACGTGGCGCACGCGCGCATGGTCCTAAGTCATGGTGGCGCATGCGCGCATGGTAGTGAGCCAGTTGGACGCACCGCGCATGAGCGTGCAGACCTGCGCGCACAAGGATGCGCGCGCGCGCGAAGAAGCTTACAGCATTGAATGACAGTGCAGTTTCAGTTCAGCTTCGTAACTGACGAGTTAATAGGCTTTGACTGTGAATTAAATGACGTATTAAATTGCATTGAAGACGTTTAATGCAATTTAAACCTCTCTTTAATTCGTTTTTGACTGTTTCAACCTAGGAGCTGTATAAATACAGCTCCATACCCACTGCAGAGATACACCAGCAACAACAGCTATATGCAAACAATTCTCTACACACTTCTGATTATCTTCTTCCTGCAAGTTTCAAGGTAACCTTCGGGTTGTAGGCGAACTCCGGCAATACCGCTGCTTCGGCTGTTGTACCCTGGGAAACAAAACGAGTACTCTTGGGAGACTCGGAATTTGTTTTAAGGGAAGCGTGTGTACACGTGCCGCAGCCTTCTTCTTCATCTAAGTTCTTGTATTTCATTTTATTTCAGTTGTAATTATACTGTAATTTTCTGCTTTCACATTTCTGTATTGTAATCAGTAAATTAAATTTGTTTGTTTTATTTAAATTACGCGAACGGTTCCTATACTAGGCATGGTATACATGATGTATTAAACAACCATGATGATGTATAGATCATTAGATCAGCATCCAGAGGAAATTAAATAAAAATTAGGTAACTTTATTCTTAAATTATATGAGATGATGAATCTGAAAACTAATATATTGCAAGTCGCTAGACTTTCAAAATATTAATGGAACAGGTAGTTAAGTTGCTAACATTTATTGTATTCTATATCTATTGGTGGGTGTTTATAACGATCAGTTGTATTTTTATATTTATCATTCTAGTTATTTCCATAAATTTTGGATCTTAAAGTTCCTTCAGTACCATTAAAAGAGAGTAATCTTGATTATATTCAACGCAATATTATTTTTTTAAATTATACAGAAAACTGCCTTTAAAGTCCTAACCAGCGAGAGCTTAACAAGAAATAAAAATGGATATCCATCTTCCCTTTTCTCTCCTTTTCTTTACCACCTTCATCTTCTTCTTCATTGTAATAATCACTAGGTTGAGAAGCATCAACTCACTTGATACAAAAAGAAACCATCCTCCACAGCCATGGAAGCTCCCTCTAGTTGGCCACATTCATCATCTCATAGGAGGGCTGCCCCATCATGCTCTTAGAAAAGTAGCCCACAAACTAGGACCCCTTGTTCGTCTACAGCTTGGCCAAGTCTCTGCCATCTTAATCTCGTCGCCATCGCTTGCAAAAGAGATCATGAAAACACACGATATCTCTTTCGCAAACCGACCCAAACTTCTCACTGTTCAGATCATTGGATACAACTGCCAAAACTTATCGTTTTCCCCTTATGGCGATTACTGGAAACAAATGCGGAAGATATGCATCTTGGAGCTTCTAAATGTAAGAAAAGTTCAATCATTTCGATCTATTCGTGAACAAGAGTCACGGAACCTCATTGAGTCCTTAGCTAGACAAAGATCAAAAACCGTCAAACTATCTGGCATGATTTTCAAGATGATTAACACGATCATAAGTAGATGTACTGTTGGGAGTAGATGCAAGGATCAAGCGATCCTTATTGCATCAATTCAAGACATTTCACAATTATCAGGTGGTTTTGATATTTCAGATCTATTTCCATCTATCACATTACTTCCTCTAATTACAGGCAAAACGAAAAAAATGATGAATATACGGAAAAAGATTGATGCTATTTTAGATAGCATCATCTTGGAGCACCAAGAACTTCGTGTCCCAGGACAAAGTAACAATGAGAATGAAGACCTTGTTGATGTATTATTGAGGCTTAAAGATGATGGTAGTCTTTTGTTTCCATTAACTTTTGACAACATCAAAGCAGTCATCTTGGTTAGTTTCATTTTAACCATGTTAACTTCTTCACAGTTCCTTTATCTTACAATCTTTATCTTACTATGGCACAGGATATGTTTGTAGCAGGCTCGGATACTTCCTCGGTGGTAATTGAATGGGCAATGTCAGAACTAATGAAGAATCCAAGGGTGATGAAGAAAGCACAAGACGAACTCAGGAAGGTACTCAAAGGAAGGACAATGATTCATGAGCCAGATCTTCAAGAACTAGACTACCTAAAACTAGTGATTAAAGAAACCTTAAGGTTGCATCCACCTCTTCCGTTTTTGTTACCTAGAGAGTGTCGGGAGAACTGTGAAATTGGTGGATACCATATACCTATCAAAACACAGGTTATACTAAACGTATGGATGCTTGGGCGCGATCCGGATTACTGGATTGACCCTGAAAGTTTCATACCAGAGAGATTTAGTGAGAGTTCAGTTAACATGATCGGTACAAATTTTGAATATCTACCATTTGGGGCTGGGAGAAGAATGTGTCCAGGCATGACGTTGGGTTTGGCTAATGTGGAGCTTCCTCTTGCGATGCTACTATACCACTTCGACTTGGAACTTCCAGATGGAGCAACATCTAAAGATTTGGACATGTCTGAATCTTTTGGAGTCACTGTCAAGCGAAAAAATGAGTTGCTCGTAGTTCCACATCCTTACGACGCAAATTATTGACGTTCGTGTGTTCTCACCTTGTATTGAAATCTTCTGTTTATTTTCCTCTTAGGTTGTCGGGATGTTACAACTATGTACTTGAAGGAATAATTCAAATATATATATGTGTGTGTGTATGCTTTAATTCTCACCATTTCCATAGTATAAGAAGCTAGAAAATTGCAATATTAAGTGATATTTAGGTGTAAAAAGATTGTTGTTTAAAAAAAATATATGAAGCCAAACAATTATCATAATTAAACTAGTGATTTTGGTGGAAAACACATAAATAAAACAACAATGTTGTTGAAATATTACATTTTCATAACAATTCAGTTGTTTTTCTATGAAGAATATAAAGGTGTTTAATGTATAATGATTCAATGATCCATTCCACTAACTATGAAACCCTATAAATAGTGTAAAGATACAAAACCTTAATTACTATCGGGTTTTACATATTTTTAACGGCAAATTTGGATCACTGACAGACCATTGCGGAACCACTCGACCATATCCATCTCCACTAGGCATAATGCCTACACACCAATTTAGAAGGAAACCCAATAAATATGGGAAAACCCCCCTTGTGGGAATCGAACCCAGGACCTATTGGTCCCAAAGTCTTATCACACACTCAAAATGCCACTAGGCTATAAAGCCATGAACGGGTTTTACATATGGGCTAGGATTTACACACTCGCAATAACAACTAATATAATAAATAAAGTTATCAATAGAACAATCTAACTTAAGAGGTTTATGTAATTCAATTCATGGGCCTTGGCACAGGATTGGTTGAGTATGAGGAGTTGCGTGGAAGCTGAAAAAGTGGAAGGGCTAATTAGTTACAACTATGGAGAATAAAAGATTTTTTTAACGTCCAACAAAGCCAAGCCAAGTCATCAATTTTAGGGGAAATTCATCGCCTGAAGGCCAGCATCGGTAAAACTCCTAGCTCGCACATGACATATTGTTAATAACGAGACTCCAACCGACGACCTCCCCTAATCCCTAGAGAAAATCATCCGGATACAGCTAGAACACCCCCTTTGATTAAGGGTATACAAGAATTAGCTCATCAATCAAGACACCATAATTCAGTTCCATCTTCGTTCTCACATTTATCAAAGCTCTCAATGATTATGAGTATAAAAGAATTAGCTCATCAATCAAGAAACCATAATTTAGTTCCCTCTTCGTTCTCACATTTCTCACACTACTAGAAAACTGCTACTATTCCTAAATCAATTTCCGACGTCGGAAATCCGTGGGTAAGAGCAATATTAGAATATATAAACTATACTTTACATTATAATCTTAGATATTAATTATATCAAAATTAGGAGGAAAGTCAACAGGTATTGTAACCGTCATTCCTTACAGTTACGTCGGTTCAGTTTAAGGGTTATATATGCCCATTCTCATGTAAACGTATTTGGTACTTTTAGTTGTATCCTATTTCTTTATTAAAATAAAACAGTTTCCTCCTTCGATCTCTACATATCACATGTTGTAATGTTATTAGAATTATGTTCTTGATATTCAATATGTGGTATCAAAGCATCAGGAAACGATTCTAGGGATTTCGAAACGCTGCGCAAACCGAAATATCAAGAATCAAATTCGAGTGACAATCTTAAAATCAAGAACAACGAATTGAAGAAATTAGGACCAAGAATCTGATCAAACAAAGAAAGAATCGATTCCGCTGCAATCACAAAAAATCCAGAAGAAGAATTCCGCTGCAAACTATATCAGAAATCGTTACTTTGTTTTATTTAAATAAATCTGGACGAAGAGTATCATAAAATACCGCTGCACACGGAACGGAATCAGAAAAGGAAGTCGATTAACATAGAAGATCTCTTTCATAAGAAGAAGAGGAAGAGAAGATACATGTCCAAGAATCAGGAGACGAATCAGATTCAAAGAGATCGAAGGAACAGACAGGAAACCACGGTTATAAAATCAGTTTTATTGATCACTCCGTATAGTAAAGGAATCAGATATGCAGGGAATTTAGATCAAACGATCAACCAAAATTCAATCTATCAGTAAAGAATCAAGAAGCAAGAATTTATGAAAACGATCCAGAATTTACAACATCAGTGTTGAAGAAATAAGAATGAAACAGAGGAAATCATCGCAGGAAAATTAAAGAAGAAGATTGATCAAGAAACAGAGGAAGGAGAAAAGGAAAAAGGAAAAAGGAACTACGAAACGAAGAACATGGATTAATTTGATTCATATATGACACCGAGTTCATACTCTCATATATGGAAAATGAATTAATCGGATTCATATATGACACCGAGTTCATACTCTCATATATATGAATGAATGGAGATAATACGAACGAAACAAAGAATTAATCAATACTCCGTTTCAGTGATCGAAGGAGAAAAAGAACGACATATGCAGGACTTGATTAATACAAAGTCGAGAAACAAGAGACGGTGATAGGCGGGCCGAGATAGGGACAGATATGATACCGGAAAGGTTTCTGATAGAAGAGATAGATACAGGAACAGAAGTGACGATGAAGATGGTAACGATAGGAGAAGAAGAGACAGGAATAGGGATAGGAGGAACGGTGATGAATATGTTAATGATAAGGGCGGAGCTCGAAAAAAAAACAAGTGATGACGAAGAGTATGATAACGAGACCAAAAGAGGTCGGAGCAAGGTTTTAAAGGGTGATGACGATTATCGTAATAGCAAGAGGATGATAGAGATTATATACTTAAGGAAGAGAAGAAAGCGCGCGATTCCAAGTACCGAGACGTACCCGAAGCCAAACGTTTACGGGATTATAGTGTTAGGAAAACAAATAATCGAGATGAAAGTCCGGTTTATGATGATCGTAGATATAAGGATGATAAAGATGGTGGAAGAAACAAAAGAATGAAGGCTTCAACTCAATCCTAAACTAGTTACATAAAAGTCTAGTTTAAGGGATGATATTAGAATATATAAACTATATTTTTATATTATTATATTATATTATAATCTTAGATATTAATTATATCAAAATTAGGAGGAAAGTCAACAGGTATTGTAACTGTCACTCCTTACGGTTACGTCGGTTCAGTTTAAGGGTTATATATACCCATTCTCATGTAAACATATTTGGTACTTTTGGTTGTATCCTATTTCTTTATTAAAATAAAACAGTTTCCTCCTTCGATCTCTGTAGATCACATGTTGTAATGTTATTCGAATTAAGTTCTTGATATTCAATAAATTAAATACATATAATCATACGAATAATTATGTTTACATTGTCTAATACACTCCCCTAAACATAATTACGTTTACAAGAGTGCATTATAACGCTGGTTTTGGCATCATCCACGGCTGCTTTTGCCCTATTGAAGTTGAACCTCCTCCTTGTATACAGCCTTTTAATTCCTTGCCAATCATTGCCGGCGAAAAACGCATAGTGCTTAGCATCATTCGCAGCAGTGTCTACGTTCCTTGAGTTGCCTTCCAATTGCTCTGCATCTATTCCGATCATCCTGTCTCCTTCACTCCTGCTTTGTCTCGGATCAACCTCCATCTTGACTTCGTCTTTTTCGAGCACCTTTTCTTGAGTTGACTTATACTTGTAATAATAGATGAGCACGTCCAAATACATAGCATATATCAGCCTCATATATTCTCCTTCATCATACACAAAGCCTATATCCCTGGCAATCATTGCCTACATATTCTTTTCGGTGATCCTCCAGTGTCCACCTTCCCTTTTTACGGCCATGTACATATCCAGCAAACATACCTTTCGGTTATTCGACGCATATGCAGGTAGAGGTCTTGTATTAATTTCTAACTTCTCCTTGAGAAACCAATCTACCATATCATTGAACGTGGTTTCGAGATGATACTTGTATTTCATAACATAATCTTCATCATCAAGCATATCAAGAAGTGCCTTACAGTCATAAAACTCCTTGAAAGACATAGCTTGAAGTATTAAAACATTCCAGTCCGGTTCGTTTGTTGATACATTCAGACTTTCAAAGTAATCGTTCAAAAATTCTGTTCTGAACCTTTCATGATTGGATTCTTTACTAATCACCGATTGCTTTTCTAACATACCGACTTCTTCCTCCTTAGTCATCTCGGTTTTATCACTTTTCTTATTAATTAAAGTAACACTAAAAGTAGGGAATAACTTGCACTTGTCTCCAATGAATTTCACCGTGAAGCCTTGAGTAATTAATTGATCTAAACTTAACACGTTTATGTCGATGTCCAGAGTGTAAAATACACTCTGAATTCGGATTTTCTCTGACCCAGACATGACTTCAACGACCCCTATCCCCCTTATGAAGAAAAATTGATTTTCTCCGGTTTTTGTTTCAACACTAGACATGTTTTTTATATGTTTAAACATATCTAAGTTGCCAGAATAGTGATGTTTAAGGGTTTTACTGACGTACCATATTTTTGACCAAAAACCTCCATCGGTGCCGACCACAATATATTCCATTCTTTGATCATTTTGATGATCAGAATCAGCGTTTTGTTGTTACTGCGTTCCGGTGTCGATTGCTAGACGAAGCAGTTGAGTTTCTTCATCATTTTCCTTCATCATACATGTTGAGATTTGGTGACCGGGTTTGTTGTAGTAATAACACCGCCTCTGCAACCATCTTCGTTCTCGCTTCTCGTCGGAACAGTGTTTACACGGCATCATCGTTGAAGTTGGTCTGAGATCATCACCACTAAAGAAACTGGCTCTGATACCACTTTGTTGATCTTTAGAATGATTCACAGCAGAAGCATCATGACTCTTTGGATTCATGATTGAATCTTAGTTTAATCAATATGTGACAACCCTCACCAAACCAGGTATCCGTACGACTTAATTAATATATGATTACTGCCTAATTACTGTGCTTGCTTGAAATTGTGGATAAACTGCTACTTGAATATTGATACATGTACTTACTTGCATCATACTTTATTAACTGTCACTCCATTATTTACATACAGAACTTTAGTGACAAACATGATGCACAAAAGCACAGTAGCACAATAAACGGATAACCCAGTAAACGTGCTGACATAGCTAGCACCAGACAGGCGCTGCCTCTAAGGCCTGTATGAGCCGGGAATAGATTACTACACTAGTAGGAAGCGTAGGGAGGTGAGGAATGTAAAACTGCGACACTAGGTGATATTTATAGTGACCGGATGTGCCTAAAACGTACTTTATGTACAAAATTCTGCACCTTAAATAAAAATTCAGCATTTAGCTAACTAGTAAAGTGCCAAAACATGAGAAAAATATTACTAGACACTTTACAAAGTATCGGGAACTCTTTGTGTCACTAAAAAATAATAATAAAGACACTTTAAAACTTTATTAAGCACTTTAACGGATCAGTATCCAACCGAACAACCAGACTTAACCCGGGACATAAAAATATTGACATCAACATTATTTTTCTTTTCTGAGCTAGTTAGGGTCCCCGAACACCCTAACACCCGTGATAAATTACTACACACTAATATTTAACATTAATCACCAACTAAACTAACTAGTTATCCAATTGGTTAAGATCTAACCAAATAAAATCCCCCCTCCAACGATTGTTTCCCCAATGGGGAACATATTCCATCAACTTTGACTAGTTTATTAATTCATGTCCAATATCACTAAGACCACTTTATACATGGGATAATTAGAAAGTGGTGGTTTATAAATATTACCATTACATTTCTCATTTCATTCACAAACCACTAAACAAAGTTCAACTCTTTTCTTTCCCCCTTGATACTCACGACCGAGAGCCAAGGCACACACACACCCACTTTTTGTGTTTGATCAAGTGTGAAGGATCGCGTACAAGGAAGCCCGGTGCTTGTGGATTGTCAAGGACCTCTCTACGACGCTTTTATCCACTCGTTTTTCGACTAGTTTCTTCCCTAGCCTTGAGCTAGTAGTAAGTGGCTCTAAACACCTTTTTGATCTATTCTAAAGTGGTTAATAAAAGATTTAACGGGCAACAATCATAAACACTAGAGATCAAGTTTAAAGTCTACAAAAAAAATAAACAAAGTGGTTAATAAGTAAATAATAGTGTAAAACTTATAAATCTAGTTTTAATATGATTATTTATTGTTGTTGATTGATAGTATGGGAATGGATCGTCATCAAACTACGCTAGATTATGTTCACGAAACATGAACTAGCCTTATGTTAAGTCGTAAAATTTCTAGATGACGAACCCTTTCGAAACATCAACTTGTGTAAAAACAATTTTTCTTATGAAATAGTGTTCTAAACTAGTGGATATAAAGATCTACAAGTGGTATTTTCGAAGAACCAAGTGTCAAAAGAAATCATATTTTTTAAACCGGATCTTTACTAAATAAAGGTGATTCTTGTGGACACACAAGTGTGTAGACACTTGTGTAACACAAAGTTTTGACAAAGAATCATTTTTGTAAATTTGTGACGAGAAGTTGTGGAAATGTATTTTCTTTAAAAACGAGATTCTCAAGAAACCGAGTTGATTTATATAAATATCCACTAAAAGTATTGGAAGGTTACTACATATTTTAGATAAACCACAAGTTCATGCATTTTTGCGATTTATATCTATTTTTGAACTAGTTTGACGTTGAAACGTTGTTTATTGATGTTGGGAACATTGTTGATTGGATTTTGAAAAGAAAATGATACGCTTGAAAGCGTGGCCACCTCTAGTTACAGAGGAAACTCTGGCGAAATTTTTCCTAAAATCTAACACTTGTAAATATTTTTATCACAAGTGTTATGGATATATTTTTAAGCTATTTTCCCAAATAAATTTCGCCACGATTTTTATTACAAAACTTCCAAGTGTCGGAGGTGGGATTTTCACAAAATAAAACTTGCTAAAATATATATTTAGAATATATTTTTTTTCATAACAACACTTGTGAGATTTTTTTTATGATTATTTTGTGAACTATACAAATATTATTTTTAGTAAAAATAATATTACTAACTATTACGGCTCCAAAATAATATGAACGCCTTCACCATAAATATTCAAGTTACAACGGTATTATTATTACCACCTGATCTTTATCCGTAACTTACGTATTTTCGGAAAATACTAGTGAATGCGTATTTTGACAAAGGTATTATATTGGGAAAAATTATATGTAATAAAATATAATATTTTTGGGAAAAATATTTATATTTTGGAGAAAGGATTAAAATATATTTTAAGTGAGACTTAATAATATATTACGAAAATTCACGAACGCGCATGTATTAAAGCCCCCATCCTTGGGAAGAAAATATTCACCAAATATTTGCAAAGTGTAATTACGAAATAGTTGTCTAACTATTTCCCAAAGACATTAAACCTTAAGCTAAGGCACGGCCGTCCGTCTAATAGAAGTTAGTACGTGTAGGTCGTCGCACAGTAGATTGACCATGAGATTTTTCTTGTTAGAGACGCATCACTGTGAGTTCATGTCCCCCTTTTCCTTTAACTGTTTTCAGTTTTACAACTTCGGGGGTGAAATACATGTTACATACTGTTTACAAATGCTTTTATACATGGTATGATTAGTTAAGGAATTTACTGCTAGATCACGTGAATGGATAGGCTATTATCGTAAGACCATTAGTCCTTGTATAAGGACCGAGAGGCATGAGTGATAGATCTATCGGGTGTTGCGAGCCCCACACATGAGCCAGCGTGTGGCTGCATGTGGTGACTATGTCGTTCCGCCGGAAGGACCGGTATGAAATACGCGTTACAGGTTTGAGTGCTTCCTAGGCCATTTCACTCATTAATGTAGCTACGCATTAATTGATCTCTTTTTCCTTATTGCTACATACCAGGATTTTTTACTTACAAAGGTTTTACATACTCACTTACACATGAACTCGCTCAACAATTTTTGTTGATTTTTTTTTCCAACTTACATGTATTTCAGGGAATTAAGGATTCTGGCACGGTATGCTACGTTTTCCCGCTGCATAAGAGTTATGAGGTCATCCAAGTTTAGGGGATGTGGCTTTTACCTGGACGAGTCACAATCCTTAAACGGCGTTTACTTTAAGTTTGTGGTTGTGTCTTTCAAACAATGTTTCTATGTTATTAGGTTGTAGTTTCCGTTGCATGTGTCAACGCTTCAAGACAATGTTGTGTTACTTTTATTTTAAAACTTAAATCAATGGATGATCTGCATGGTTTTATTTTCATATAGCTTTGTTATGATTAAGCTATGGTATTAAGAAGTCACACCAAATAAACCCACGCTTCCGCAAAGCCAGGGTGTGACAGCTTGGTATCAGAGCTCTGATCATAGCGAACTAGGATTCCTTCTCGAGTCTAGACTATGATCACTAGGGCTCTCACGAAAACATTTTTGCATTGCATACCACTTAAGTCCAGATCCAAAACGTTTTTACAAACAAATGTTGAGCACATTTTATTTATTAGTTATAGGCTCAGTCTGGGAGGCCGAGGCTCGGTCTGGGAGGCCGAGGCTCGGTCTGGGAGGCCGAGGTAGTTGTCTAGTGGGACTAGGAAGAGCAATCTGAGAGGCTGGGAGGCTAGTGGGACTTGGAAGAGCAGTCTGGGAGGCTGGGAGGCTAGTGGGACTAGGAAGATCAGTTTGGGAGGCTGGGAGGCTAGTGGGACTAGGAGAACTATTTGATTGCTTAATTGGTGACTAATATGTTTATCTGACTATATGACTGATTATTTGTGCCTATATGTGTTTGTGTTACAAACGTTATGCCTTCATCATGTACTAGAAAGATGGACACTACGAATCCCATGGCCATAGTATCAGACGACATAGTTTCATCGGAGCACGTGGTGTACATTTCCGATACTACCGGCACAGACGATGATGACTTTCAGCCCTTTGCGCTGCCTGATGTCGTAGCAGAGCCTACTGATGGCCATCTTGTTGGGAATTTGCCACTCGCGGTGATCCCTGCTCCTGTGCCCTTGCCGCTTATCCCGTTGTTGATATGCCCCCCCCCCCCCCGACGTGGCCTCTGACGACGATATCGATCTATTATAGGAGGACCCATTTGAGGGCGAGGCCCTATTGCTGCTGGTGATAGCCTGCTGCTTGCTGACGCTCCTGCAAGAAGGGGCTCATGCCCGTTCACCTGTCCCAGACCCATTTGAGTCTGTGGCGTCTGCATCTTTGCATACACAGGGAGTGCAACATCACTCACACGACGCCGACCCTGATATGGTGTCATCAGCTGCACCAGTTCCCGCGTGCAGCTTTGAGTTTGATCACGATATTGAGAATGATCCCGTTTTTCCACCTGGTTTTGATCCAGACCATGACATGGAGTTCATACACTTAGACTAGCCCTTGGAGGATCCTGTAGTCCCTATCAATCCTATGTTTGTTGATCCAGCTGATTTTGAGATGGAGTTTGTTGATCCGGAGCCGGCTGTGGCCCCTGAGTCAGGCGTTGCTCCCGACCCCGCATTGGAGCATGACCCTGTTCATGCCGATGCATTTGCTGTTGCTCCTTGATTGATCATCTGCTTGGACGAGAGAAAATTGGGGTAACTGTGCAAGACAATTCATTATTACGGGGGCCCACGTAATAGCGGCTTGTAGTGCACAGAAATCCTGGTGGACTCTGCGGGTCAGGCTAATGAAAACCAATGTAGCAGGAAATAACTAAAACACGAATGACCAAGGCGATGTAGCCTCGAGTTCATTCTATTACAAGCAACAAGCCAAATTGGCAAGCCTATGTGAAGGCTCAGAAATTTATTTCCCCACCCATACATTGAGTATATTTACGTGTAAAATTGGGTGATTACATGATGGCTTATGGTGCTATGTATCTCATAGATAATTGAAATGTTGTCTAGCTCGCTTCATACCACTTCGACAGAAGAGAATGCCACCCAGGCGTGTCTCAGACACCAGTACACTGCCAATGACAAAAGCTGAGCTGCAAGAACGCATCTCACCGGTAAATGCACGACATGAAGCCCTCCGCTCTAAGCACAGCGATGGCATTACTGGAAATAACTCTCCAACTGGCTGCACCTATAAGCAGTTCCTGAACTACAAGCCTTTGAACTTTGACGGAACAGGAGGTGCTGTTGCATTTGTTCGTTGGTCCGACAAGATTGACTCCATTCTAAGAATAAGTAACGGTTCACCCCAACAGAGTGTTCCCTATACCTCGGGGTTATTTCTAGATGACACACTCTCATGATGGAACCTTCAGGTTCAGACCCTTGGCACAGATGCTGCTTATGCACTGAGCTGGGACGAGCTCAAAGGAATGATGGAGAAGAAATACAATTCTAAGGCTGGAATCCAGAAGCTTGAGGTGGAGTTCTGGAATTGAAAATGGACGGACCAGAGATTCCTGAATACGTCCAGCAAACTCACGACTTGTCTAGGGTCGTCCCCTGCTTAGTCAAACCGGAGTTCAAAAGGATTGAACGATTCATTTGGGGACTTGCACCCCAGATCAGGGGTATGGTTACTACCTCGAAGCCCTCAACTATTACAGAGGCTATCGATATGGGTGATTTATTTATAACATGAGATGATATTGTTGTATACTTACGTACACTCTACTTACTATGACCTGACCAACGTGAACCATCTTTTAGAAGATGCCACCAAGACGCGAGACGCGTATGCCTACCAACGAGGCAGAACTTCAAGGAATCATTGCTGCCGCCATAGCGCAGTATGCAGCCTCAAACGGAGGAACGAGCGGGAGCCATTCAAGTAACAACGGCAACAACAACCCGACTCATAGGTGCACGTACAAGCAGTTCCTAGACTACAAGCCCGTGAACTTCGACGGCACCGGAGGTGCTATTGCTTTTGTAAGATGGGCCGAAAAGACGGAGTCTGTTCTCCGACTGAGCAAGTGCGCTCCAGACCAGCAAGTTACCTACATTTCTGGGCTATTCTTGGACGGAGCCCTGTCCTGGTGAACTTACAAATGCAAACTCTTGGTGAAGTCGCTGCTTACGCATTGACCTGGGCTGAGTTAAAGGAGTTGATGAGAAAGAAGTATTGTTCTCGTGCTGAGATACAAAGGTTGGAGACTGAGTTTTGGCATTTGAGGATGGACGGTCCCAAAATCGCGGAGTACGTTCAGAGATTCCACGACCTACCTCATGTGGTACCTTATATGGTAACACCGGAATTCAAGCGAAGTGAGCGCTTCATTTGGGGTTTAGCTCCTCAAATCATAAGTATGGTGACCTCTTCAAAAGAAGAAGGAGACTCATGTCGAGTCGTCCGGGGGTAACAAAAGAAAGTTCTCGAACTTCAAACAAGGCACCAGTGGGGTTGTTAAGAAAGGAGAGTCAAGCACGCCAGCTCAAGTTACAGCTGGTACTGGAAGGAAAGGAAAGGGATATATGGGTACCCATCCCAAGTGCAACACCTGCCAGCGTCACCACTCAGGCCGATGTGGTTTAAAAGTATGTGAAGCATGTGGGAAAACTGGTCACTCGAAGGATTCTTGTTGGGCTATTGCTGGTCGGGGAGGCCAAGGAGGATTTGAAAATAGAAACAATAACCGGGGTGGAAATGGAAATCGCCCACAAGGAAACAATGGAGGAAATGGGAATCGAGGCAACAATGTGAATCAAGCTGCAAATGGTGGAGGAAACGGGCAAAGACCCGGTTGCTTTAACTGTGGTGACATTGGGCACTATAAGAGGAACTGCCCAGAATTGAACCAAGCCCGTGGAAGAGTGTTTAATATCGAAGCAAGGAAAGCGCATCAGGATCCCAATGTCGTTACTGGTACGTTCCCTGTAAACCAACGCTTTACATCCGTTTTATTTGATACTGGTGCCGATTATAGCTTGATATCGTTAGAGTTTAAGAATATGTTTGGGTTAGCCGCTAGTAAGTTAGATATTCCCTACTCAATCGAATTGGCTAATGGAAAGTTAGTAGAAGCCAATGAAGTGGTCAGAGGTTGTGTAATCGAATTGGGAGAGCATGAGTTTGCTTTAGATCTACTACCAGTCCAGCTGGGAAGCTTCGACGTGGTAGTAGGGATGGATTGGTTATCGAGCAACAAGGCTGAGATTGTCTGTCACGGAAAAGTCGTTCGCATCCCAACCAAAGATGGTGAAACAATTGTGGTTCATGGAGAGAAGCGTGATACGCCTTTGAGAATTATCGGCTGCCTGAAAGCGCGAAAGTGTTTACAAAAGGGATGTGCTGCCTTCCTGGCACATATTGTAGATAAGAAAGCTGCAGAGCCGAAAATCGAAGACATCCCTGTCGTGAGGGAATATCCTGAAGTCTTTCCAGAAAACTTTCCAGGATTGCCACCTCAGAGGCAAGTAGAGTTCCACATTGACTTAGTTCCAGGCGCCGCGCCTGTGGCTAAGGCACCTTATCGACTTGCCCCGTCTGAGATGCAGGAATTGTCGACACAACTTCAAGAGTTGTTAGACAAGGGATTTATCAGACCAAGCTTCTCACCTTAGGGAGCTTCGGTCCCGTTTGTTAAGAAAAAGGACGGTAGTTTTTGAATGTGTATCGACTAACGGGAGTTGAATAAGTTGACGATCAAGAATAGGTATCCTCTGCCAAGGATTGATGACCTATTTGACCAGCTGCAAGGCTCAAGCTTTTACTCGAAGATCGATTTGCGATCTGGATACCATCAGCTAAGGATACAAGAGGATAGTATCCTGAAGACAGCCTTCAGAACTCGTTATGGACACTACGAGTTCCTAGTTTTGCCGTTTGGGTTGATAAACGCGCCTGCAGTTTTCATGGATCTAATGAACAGAGTTTGCAAGCCATACTTGGATAAGTTCGTGATTGTGTTTATTGACGACATTTTGATTTATTCAAAGACGAAGGCTGAGCACGAACAGCACTTGAGAGCTATTTTGGAGTTGCTGAAGAAGGAACAGTTGTATGCCAAATTCTCTAAGTGCGATTTTTGGCTACGTGAAGTCCAATTCCTTGGACATGTGGTGAATGGAGATGGAATTCATGTGGACCCCACCAAGATCGAAGCGATCAAGAATTGGGAGACGCCAAAGACGCCAACCGAGATTCGACAATTCTTGGGTTTGGCTGGCTACTATCGAAGGTTCATTGAGGATTTTTCAAAGATCGCTCAACCATTGACACTCCTCACGTAGAAAGATAAGAAGTTTGATTGGGGAATCAAACAGGAAAAAGCGTTTCAGTTGTTAAAGGATAAGCTCTGCAATGCGCCAATCTTAGCACTACCGGAAGGTACAGATGATTTCGTGGTATACTGTGACGCCTCACGTCAAGGTTTGGGTTGCGTGTTGATGCAACGTCAGAAAGTTATAGCTTAAGCATCGCGTCAACTGAAAGTGCATGAAAAGAACTATACCACACATGATTTGGAAGTCGGCGCAGTGGTATTTGCTTTAAAGATCTGGAGACACTACTTATATGGTACTAGGTGTACAATTTTCACATATCATAAAAGTCTGCAGCACATATTCGACCAGAAGGAGTTGAATATGAGACAAAGACGATGGGTCGAATTGATAAACGATTACGACTGCGAGATCAAGTACCATCCAGGGAAGGCGAATGTGGTCGCCGATGCCCTAAGTCGAAAAGAGAGAATCAAGCCCATAAGGGTTAGGGCTTTGGAGATGATTATTCAAACAGATCTTTCCCTGTGCATTCGTGCCGCGCAGAAAGAGGCACTTAAGGAAAGAATCCTTGAAAACGAATATCTATGTGGGATGGAGAAGCAATTGGTGCCAAACGAGGAAGGAACGTTATGTTTTATGAGAAGGATTTGGGTTCCTCAGTTTGGTGGATTAAGGAAGGTTATTTTTGATGAGGCACACAAATCACGGTACTCTATCCATCCAGGAGCGGATAAGATGTACCAGGATCTTAAAGATTATTATTGGTGGGCTAGAATGAAAGGCGACGTTGCTGTTTATGTGAGCAAGTGTTTAACGTGCGCTAAAGTTAAAGCTGAGTACCAGAAGCCTTCAGGACTTCTGCAACAAACTGAGATTCCCAAATGGAAATGGGAACAGATTTCAATGGATTTTATTACAAAGTTGCCTAGAACGCCAAGAGGTCATGACACTATTTGGATAATAGTGGACCGGTTAACGAAGTATGCGCACTTCTTACCTATCAGAGAGAAGGATAACACGAGTAAATTGGCTG
Source organism: Helianthus annuus (assembly GCF_002127325.2). NCBI lineage: Eukaryota > Viridiplantae > Streptophyta > Magnoliopsida > Asterales > Asteraceae > Helianthus > Helianthus annuus. Next base: position 129,269,702 of record NC_035443.2, on the reverse strand, counting down.
AAATTTATATGAGAGAAATTGTTACACGCCATGGAGTGCCTCTCTCAATCATCTCTGATAGAAACGGAAGGTTCGTATCAAGGATTTGGCAATCCTTCCAAGAAGCTTTGGCTCACAACTGAATTTGAGCACTGCATTTCACCCACAGACCGACGGACAAAGCGAACGAACGATACAAACATTGGAGGATATGCTGAGAGCATGTGTTATGGATTTGGGCGGTAGTTGGGATAAACATTTGCCATTGGTCGAATTTTCATACAACAACAGTTACCACACCAGTATTGGTGCCGCGCCATTTGAAGCACTATATGGCCGCAAGTGCAGATCACCACTTTGTTGGTCTGATGCAGGTGACAGACAATTGGTTGGTCCTGATGTGGTACAGGAAACCACAGACAAAATCGCACAGATCCGGGATCGCATCAAGGTGGCTCGTGATCGTCAGAAATGTTACGCGGATCGAAGAAGGAAACCTCTAGAATTTGAGGTAGGTGATATGGTTTTGTTGAAAGTATCACCCTGGAAGGGTGTGGCACGCTTCGGAAAGCGTGGAAAGTTTAATCCGCGGTATATTGGTCCGTTGAAAATTTTGGAAAGAATTGGGTTAGTAGCGTACAAGTTGGATTTACCTGCTGAACTGAATGGTGTTCACGATACATTTCATATATCAAATTTGAAGAAAAGTCCAACTCAAGATACTGTTGTCATTCCCACAGACGAGATCCACATCGACGACACACTCCACTTTATCGAAGAACCGGTTGAGGTTACGGATTGGAAAGTGAATAAAACCCGCTGGAGCAGTGTCAAGCTCGTCAAGGTTCGATGGAATGCAAGACACGGTCCAGAATACATCTGGGAGCGTGAGGACCGAATGAAAGAGAAATACCCCTACTTATTTCCCAAGAACCCTGCATCTAGAAGCAGAACTTAAAATTTCGGGACGAAATTTTTCTAACGGGGGGAGAATGTGACAACCCTCACCAAACCAGGTATCCGTACGACTTAGTTAATATTTGATTACTGCCTAATTACTGTGCTTGCTTGAAATTGTGGATAAACTGCTACTTGAATATTGATACATGTACTTACTTGCATCATACTTTATTAACTGTCACTCCATTATTTACATACAGAACTTTAGTGACAAACATGATGCACAAAAGCACAGTAGCACAATAAACGGATAACCCAGTAAACGTGCTGACATAGCTAGCACCAGGCAGGCACTGCCTCTAAGGCCTGTATGAGCCGGGAATAGATTACTACACTAGTAGGAAGCATAGGGAGGTGAGGAATGTAAAACTGCGACACTAGGTGATATTTATAGTGACCGGATGTGCCTAAAACGTACTTTATGTACAAAATTCTGCACTTTAAATAAAAATTCAGCATTTAGCTAACTAGTAAAGTGCCAAAACATGAGAAAAATATTACTAGACACTTTACAAAGTGTTGGGAACTCTTTGTGTCACTAAAAAATAATAATAAAGACACTTTAAAGCTTTATTAAGCACTTTAATGGATCAGTATCCAACCGAACAACCGGACTTAACCCGGGGCATAAAAATATTGACATCAACATTATTTTTCTTTTCTGAGCTAGTTAGGGTCCCCGAACACCCTAACACCCGTGATAAATTACTACACACTAATATTTAACATTAATCACCAACTAAACTAACTAGTTATCCAATTGGTTAAGATCTAACCAAATAAAATCCCCCCTCCAACGATTGTTTCCCTAATGGGGAACATATTCCATCAACTTTGACTAGTTTATTAATTCATGTCCAATATCACTAAGACCACTTTATACATGGGATAATTAGAAAGTGGTGGTTTATAAATATTACCATTACATTTCTCATTTCATTCACAAACCACTAAACAAAGTTCAACTCTTTTCTTTCCCCCTTGATACTCACGGCCGAGAGCCAAGGCACACACACACCCACTTTTTGAGTTTGATCAAGTAATTCCAAGCATATACAAGTGTGAAGGATCGCGTACAAGGAAGCCCGGTGCTTGCGGATTGTCAAGGACCTCTCTACGACGCTTTTATCCACTCGTTTTTCGACTAGTTTCTTCCCTAGCCTTGAGCTAGTAGTAAGTGGCTCTAAACACCTTTTTGATCTATTCTAAAGTGGTTAATAAAAGATTTAACGGGCAACAATCATAAACACTAGAGATCAAGTTTAAAGTCTACAAAAAAAAAAAAAAATAAACAAAGTGGTTAATAAGTAAATAATAGTGTAAAACTTATAAATCTAGTTTTAATATGATTATTTATTGTTGTTGATTGATAGTATGGGAATGGATCGTCATCAAACTACGCTAGATTATGTTCACGAAACATGAACTAGCCTTATGTTAAGTCGTAAAATTTCTAGATGACGAACCCTTTCGAAACATCAACTTGTGTAAAAACAATTTTTCTTATGAAATAGTGTTCTAAACTAGTGGATATAAAGATCTACAAGTGGTATTTTCGAAGAACCAAGTGTCAAAAGAAATCATATTTTCTAAACCGAATCTTTACTAAATAAAGGTTATTCTTGTGGACACACAAGTGTGTAGACACTTGTGTAACACAAAGTTTTGACAAAGAATCATTTTTATAAATTTGTGACGAGAAGTTGTGGAAATGTATTTTCTTTAAAAACGAGATTCTCAAGAAACCGAGTTGATTTATATAAAGATCCACTAAAAGTATTGGAAGGTTACTACATATTTTAGATAAACCACAAGTTCATGCATTTTTGCGATTTATATCTATTTTTGAACTAGTTTGACGTTGAAACGTTGTTTATTGATGTTGGGAACATTGTTGATTGGATTTTGAAAAGAAAATGATACGCTTGAAAGCGAGGCCACCTCCAGTTACAGAGGAAACTCTGGCGAAATTTTTCCAAAAATCTAACACTTGTAAATATTTTTATCACAAGTGTTATGGATATATTTTTAAGCTATTTTCCCAAATAAATTTCGCCACGATTTTTATTACAAAACTTCCACGTGTCGGAGGTGGGATTTTCACAAAATAAAACTTGCTAAAATATATATTTAGTATATATTTTTTTTTTCATAACAACACTTGTGAGATTTTTTTTATGATTATTTTGTGAACTATACAAATATTATTTTTAGGGTAAAAATAATATTACTAACTATTACCGCTCCAAAATAATACGAACGCCTTCACGATAAATATTCAAGTTACAACGGTATTATTATTACCACCCGATCTTTATCCGTAACTTACGTATTTTCGGAAAATACTAGTGAACGCGTATTTTGACAAAGGTATTATATTGGGAAAAATTATATGTAATAAAATATAATATTTTTGAGAAAAATATTTATATTTTGGAGAAAGGATTAAAATATATTTTAAGTGAGACTTAATAATATATTACGAAAATTCACGAACGCACATGTATTAAAGCCCCCATCCTTGGGAAGGAAAATATTCACCAAATATTTGCAAAGTGTAATTACGAAATAGTTGTCTAACTATTTCCCAAAGACATTAAACCTTAAGCTAAGGCACGGCCGTCCGTCTAATAGAAGTTAGTACGTGTAGGTCGTCGCACAACAGATTGACCATGAGATTTTTCTTGTTAGAGACGCATCACTGTGAGTTCATGTCCCCCTTTTCCTTTAACTGATTTCAGTTTTACAACTTCGGGGGTGAAATACATGTTACATACTGTTTACAAATGTTTTTATACATGGTATGATTAGTTAAGGAATTTACTGCTAGATCACGTGAATGGATAGGCTATTATCGTAAGACCATTAATCCTTGTATAAGGACCGAGAGGCATGAGTGATAGATCTATCGAGTGTTGCGAGCCCCACACATGAGCCAGCGTGTGGCTACATGTGGTGACTATGTCGTTCCGCCGGAAGGACCGGTATGAAATACGCGTTACAGGTTTGAGTGCTTCCTAGGCCATTTCACTTATTAATGTAGCGACACATTAATTGATCTCTTTTTCCTTATTGCTACATACCAGAATTTTATACTTACAAAGGTTTTACATACTCACTTACACATGAACTCGCTCAACAATTTTTGTTGATTTTTTTTCCAACTTACATGTATTTCAGGGAATTAAGGATTCTGGCACGGTATGCTACGTTTTCCCGCTGCATAAGAGTTATGAGGTCATCCAAGTTTAGAGGATGTGGCTTTTACCTGGACGAGTCACAATCCTTAAACGGCGTTTCTTTTAAGTTTGTGGTTGTGTCTTTCAAACAATGTTTCTATGTTATTAGGTTGTAGTTTCCGTTGCATGTGTCAACGCTTCAAGACAATGTTGTGTTACTTTTATTTTAAAACTTAAATCAATGGATGATCTGCATGGTTTTGTTTTCATATTGCTTTGTTATGATTAAGCTATGGTATTAAGAAGTCACACCAAATAAACCCACGCTTCCGCAAAGCCAGGGTGTGACACAATATGCAGTGAATAAGAGTATGGACAATTCGGCAGTTGTTAAATTGTCTTGGTGCCGGTAAATGGTTCCCGGCAACTGTCATTTATACATAAGGAATTGACGGTTATGTGATGGTTGAATTTGGCGGGAATATCCGTCTTTGAAGCGATGTCAACCAACCAACATATCCGTTTGTTCATATCGTTACATACATACATATAAACATAAGTAATATAACCTAAATTAAATACATATAATCAAACGAATAATTATGTTTATATTGTCTAATAAGCAGTTACCCACAGATTTTCCACGAAAACGGGTTGTAGGAATTCTACTCGTGGGTAATCTTTTTCTGACGCATTCCTACAAATTTTCCTACTCATTTCCGACACAAATGTTCCGTTGGAATTCTTCTACACATTACTGACGGAATTAATTTTCTTAGCTTTCCAACGCATTTCCCACGGATTATTTATCTATTAAAATTTTATGTTTAAATCATCTATAATTATTTTTACTATATAACTTTTATATATTTTAATTTTCTTACACAGCTCTTATGAAAATAGTTTTTTTACACAATTCCAAAGGAATATATTCGTTTTTCCTACACAATTCCTACAAAAAAAAAGATTCCTACACAATTCCAACGGAATGTATTCGTTTTTCCTACGCATTTTCTACTAAATTAGTTTCATGTATTCTTTTTTCCTAGACATTTCTTACGAAAATAATTTTTTTATTATTTTTCCTACACATTTCCTACAAACATGTTTAATCTTTTTCCTACAGATTTCCTACGGATACTTTTAAAAAAATAATAAAAGAAGAAATACCTGTTTTTTTGGCTGAAAAAGCATAATGAGAAATATGATTTAGAACATAAATTCGACAAAAACAAATAATATAAGTTATGAGCCTGTTTAAATCACAAAACCATCATTGTTAAACATAGATCCGAAATAATTAAAAAAACTACAACTGATGACTAACGAGATGCTGAAATTTTTTCATAAACTCTTCAAATTGTTTTTGGCTCATCTCTTCATTTTCTTTCATTTCTTTTTCCATTTGTTGCACTCTTTGCTCCAAATCTTGTCTAGCATCTCTTTCATTTGCAAGTTCATTTTCATTTCAACTCAGAAATTTTCAGCCTAAGTTGTTAAAACGGGTGAATAATCTAAGTCATTGTATTCTACTAATTAATTCTTAAAAATTATATAATTTATAGAATTGTAATACTTTGATGAGAAGTAAACAATACCTCGATCAGATCCCTCAGTGATCATGAGTATAGAAGAATTAGCTCATCAATCAAGAAACCATAATTCAGTTCCCTCTTCGTTCTCACATTTCTCAGAGCACTCAAGATTCATATGTGTTTTGTTCATGATCTTCAACATCTTGTTGATTAGTGTTATATTACATGATTGTTAACAGATATTTCTTAGAGTGGTTATGGTGACAAAATAAAGAAACTTTTGACTAAAGAGCCAAAATATATAATTAAATATATCTAATACTATCATCGGTTTGCGCCAATCATCTTTCTGATTTTACAGTATCACCTCACTACAAGAAATTTCAGCTTTAGTGGCGACAAAAATCGTCGCTAAAGCAAGAAAAAGTCGTCGCTCAAGCTAGAAAAAGGCAATAGCGGCGACCTGTCGTCGCTAAAACTGTCGCCGCTACTGCTTCGTCGCTATTGCTTGATTTTCGTCGCTAAAGCTTGTCTCCGCTATTGCTGATTTCGTCGCTAAAACCTGTTATTCAATAGCGACGATGGTCGTCGCCACTAAAACGTTTTTTTTTTTTTGGGATTTTTCAGTTTTTTTTTGTTTTTTACCAGTTTTTTCATATTAAAACCTGTACATTTCTAGTTCACGAGCCACAAAAAACAAGCCAAACATAAACTACATAAGCATAAACTACATAAGCGTAAACTACTTAAACGTCACAATCCGAAATCGTTTTAAGTCACTAATACGTCATAAAACTACTTAACATCTAAAATGTCATAATTTTAAATCATATCCATGTCATCATCGCTGCCATCCTCCGCTTCTTCACCATCAACATCTTCGCTTCCAAACTTTGTCGGGTAAGTCGAACTCAAAAAGTTTTGAAGTTCATTTCTAAAATCCGGGTTTTGCAACCAACTCTGGAATAGTGCCTACAACAATATATATACCAAATTTATTAAACTACCAAGTAAAGCAACCAACATATACAATAGGCTAGTTTCTAAACTAAAATAGGATAGTTTACCTTTGAAAATTATGGAGTTTGCGACTCCTCACTAGAGACAACCCGCGATGTACTTGAACAAGGTTTAGGCCCAATACCTCGAGTATGACTACGCCTCGAACCCAACACATTTTAGAAGATTGCAAGCTCATCTGTTTGTGAAGAACTACCACCTTCTTCACACGAGCGTTGACTCAAAGCCTCATACTCTAACACTAATCGGCGCTGTATTTACAAAGATGATTGAGAATTACACTTTAAATAAATACTTACATAATTAGATATTAAATGACCACTATATATATATATATATATATATATATATATATATATATATATATATATATATATATATATATATATATATATATATATATATATATATATATATATATATATATATATATATGGTCCATATAGATTATACAATAATATCAAATATTTCTAATCAATATCAAATTGCAGATTATACACAAATACAACACTAAATTCCTATAAAAATATTGATTAAAAGACTCATTAAAGAAATTAGAAAACCTCATATCGACAATTATCACATGAATATCTCCTCTAACAGGAACCTTAGTCTGATCCATGGATTCCTTACATCTCCAAACTTTCAAGTTCTTTTTTTTTTTTTTGACCAACCAAAGAGAATAAATTTCATTAAAACAAACAGGCAACCTTAGCAAGAAGTTGTTCAACCAGCACTGCTAGCACTGCTAGCACTGCTGATCCTTGATACCCCGTGAATCCATGATGATGATGATACAAATGTCAACCAGCACAAGTGCTAGACTACTAATATGTTACAACTATAATGAAGCAAAGTGAGTGAAACTATCTAGTGGTTTTCATTTGTATAAAAAATGAACTGATCTGTTGGTTTTCATTTTCTGATAATAGCATTTTTTATGCTGGAAATCTATCCGGTGGACCTTTTTTTCATTTTTATTAGTAAAGTAATTTATGCATTTGGATAATTTTAAATACATCTTTTTTTTAACAACAAAAAAATATCACAAAAGAAAAACCATAACTTTGTGTGCAACTAACCTTATTTGTCATAATTTATGACTCATAAATTAACAGTCTACATCTAAAAAACAAGCCATGTTCTACCCTTTCTCTATTTCAATTATGTATAATCATAACATCAATCACCACACAAGTGTATAGACTATAGTAATAGTTAATGTGTACCAATGCCTATCATGCCCCCTTTCCCTTTCATATTCTCAATCACATTGTTGTTTCATCTAATCTCACAGCAACATGAATACCTGGTCAGTGTGACCCCTACAAATTACAATAGCCTACAAACTATGAGTACAAATTGTTGAGTAATCTTGATGGGTCGGGTCAACGGATACGGGTCATGTAAATGGTCACGTAAATGGATCATTGAACAAGAAAAAAGAAGTGGTCCATGTTGACTGAGTTTATGGGATGTGAACGTTGGAGTAGTGGCTAAAAAGGAGGAACTTTAGTTGAACTTTTATTATGCATGTGTTTTATTAGCTTGGTTTATTTTATTGTTTTTAATTCCTACGTAGACATGTACAAGGCTATAAAAGCCTCATTTGTTCAATAAACATTGTACCTGTTGGAAATTTTGTGAAAATAGCATTTTTCACACATATAGGAAAATGATTTTTTCCTATTTTGGAATAGAAATAAATATAATAAAATTAGCGGGTTTTATATATTTATTTGTGGGTTTGTGTTCTACGTTGGAAGGGCTTCGCAACGAACTAAACCACGTCCAAAACGGAGCTAAGATGAATGAGATATCGATGCTTAGAGTTTGGTGTTTGAAACTAGAATGCTGAAATAAGTGGGTAAGTGGCACCTTGTCCCACATCGGATGAGAGATGAAACTTAAAGGGGTATTTAAGTGGGAACTCTCCATCCTTATTGTTTCATGGAAGCACTTACTAGTGTACTCGCGAAGGGTGCGGAGCACCCTAACTCGCACTCGCACTCGCCCGCGCGCGCGTGGCGTGGGCGATGAGGCGCAATGTGGCGCTTTGATGGCGCACTTTGCACTTCGCATCGCCGCGAGCTGCCTTTGTATTTTTGACCGCGTGCGCGTGGTAGAGCACAAGGGTTGCAAGGACCAAGTGGTTGGTGATGCGGCATGCAGGCGCATGACCCTCGTCGGTCCGCGCGCATGACATGGCAGTCATGCGCTTACGCGCGAGTACACATGGCGTGCTGGCGCACACTGACGCATGGAGCATGGGCATTGAGTGACGTGCGCGGCGCACCTAAGTGAGCCAAAACGGCGCGACTGTGTGGCATGCTCATAGAGGCTACCAGGTGACGTGGCATACGCGCACAGGTGCGCATGGGACTGAGGCGCATGCGCGCATGGCAGTGAGCCAAATGGATGCACCACGCATGAGGGTGCAGACCTGCGCGTGCGCGCGTGCAGAAGCTTCCAGCAGCTGTTAATGCAGTGCAGTTACGTTTCATCATTCGAAACTGACATAGTTAATGCGTTTGACTGAGAATTTAATGACGAATTAAAGTGCATTTAAGACGTTTAATGCAGTTTAATTCTCCCATTAAAATTCGTTTTTCAGTTTCGACCTTCACTTGCAGTATAAATAGAGGATTGAGCTGCAGAATCAAACACACCAAAAATCACAAGCTCTCTACAATCTTCTCACTGCAGAATTCTTCACTTTGCTTCAAGCTTTCGAGGTACACCTTCGGGTTGGATTCAAGACCGGCAGTGCAACTGCTTGCGGCTGTTGTAACCTGGAAACAAACGTGTTCTCCTCGGAGACATGAAATTTGTTTTAAGGGACCCGTGTCTAACATGATCCACAGCCAAGAACAGTTTCGTCTGTTCGAGTTTTCTGATCTTGTTTTTTCCATTTTTCAGTTGTAATAGTATTGTATTTATTTTGTTTCTGATTAGTTCTTGTAATTCAAGTTAATAAAGGAATTTTTATTTATTTTACACGAACGGATTCCTACAATCCTAAAACAATTTTTTTTAAAACACCGTTCGTGTAGAATCACAAACATATTCTGCTGTGAATTCGAACCAGTTTTGAATTCATACAGTTGTAAAAAACAGATTTTCTTTTCTCTGTTTTGATTCAAAGAAGCGACTTTGTCAAAACAGAATCTGCTTCTACTCTTTTCTGTCGCTGAGTTCTAAAAATCCTACTGTTGTAGTCTTCAAAGTTCGACTTAGAAGCTACACGACTGAATTTTTGAACTCCTAATAATAATAAAGTAGTGTCTTTATTATTTTTGAAAACAGAATTTTACTTGTTTTCTTGAAACTTTTCAGAATGTCGACTGAAAATGTGAACATGAGCAACACTACTGTTGTCGTTGGAACCCCTGCCAACACTGTGGGAGCGTCCACAGTGGCAAATCATGCTGAAAGACCCGAGAAGTTCTCGGGTCTCCACTTCAAAAGGTGGCAACAGAAGATGTTCTTCTATTTGACCACCATGAACCTTGCGAGGTTCTTGACTGAAACCGCTCCCCAACCTGCGGAAGGGGAGACCGAGGCTCAGGCTCTGAGCGCGGTAGAGACATGGAAGCACTCGGACTTTATATGTCGAGGCTATGTTCTCAACGGTCTCTCGCAAGCATCAAGGGGGAAGGCACGGTCGTCTTGAAGATGACTTCGGGCAAGGAGCTTACCTTGACAAATGTGCTTTATGTCCCAGAGATACGGAAGAATCTCGTGTCGGGATGGATACTCAACAAGTTTGGATTTCGTCTAGTGTTTGAATCGGACAATTTTGTCTTGTCTAGACGTGGAATGTTTGTTGGAAAGGGCTATGCCCTAAATGGGATGTTTAAAATGAATGTAATGGTTGTGAACCAAAACAAGAAAATGAATGAAAGTTCTTCTTCTACTTACATGATTGAGTCTTCTAATGTTTGGCATGGTAGGCTAGGACATGTAAATTTTAATTCTTTAAGATGTTTAATTAAATTAAACTTAATACCAACATTCCATATCGATTCCGATCACAAATGCGAGACATGTGTTGAATCCAAACTAACGAGATCATCGTTTAAATCGGTTGAACGAATAACCGAACCCCTTGATTTAATTCATACCGATCTGCGTGATTTAAAAGCGGTTCCCACGCGTGGAGGAAATAAGTACTTCATCACATTTATTGATGATTGTACGAAATATTGCTACGTGTATTTACTTAAGAGTAAAGACGAACCAATAGAAAAGTTTATCTTGTACAAAACCGAAGTTGAGAATCAACTTAAAAAGAAGATAAAAGGTTTGAGAAGCGATCGAGGAGGTGAATATGTTGCACCATTTGCGGATTTATGCGCAAAAAGTGGCATTGTACATGAGTGTACACCTCCTTATTCTCCACAATCAAATGGTGTTGCGGAACGAGAGAACCGCACTTTGAAAGAAATGATGAACGCCATGTTGATAAGCTCGGGAGTGAATCGAGAAATGTGGGGGGACGCCATTCTCTCAGCAAACTATCTTATGAACAAGATACCTTTGAAAAATAGGGACGAAACTCCATATGAGTTATGGAGAAAAAGGAATCCTTCGTACAAATACTTGAAAGTGTGGGGGTGCCTAGCTAAGGTGATTGTACCACCTCATAAGGCTCTTAGGATAGGACCCAAAACTGTTGATTGCATTTTCATTGGATATGCACATCAAAGTAGCGCACATCGTTTTCTTATACATGAGTCCAAGAATCACGATGTACATAAACACACTATCATGGAGGCAAATCCTAACATCATCTCGTATTTTGAAAATGTGTTTCCTATGTTAGGACAAACACATGTGACTTCATCAACAGCGGCTGATGAAGCGGGTCCAAGTTCATCTACATGGTTAGATGAACCAGGTCCAAGTTCATCTACATGGGTAGATGAAGCAGGTCCAAGTTCGTCTACGAGGTTAGATGAAACTCATGAACGACCTGAGGTCGAGGAGGGTGAGCTTAGACGAAGTAAACGACAAAGGGTTGAAAAATCTTTTGGTCCAGACTTCATGAGCTATATGGTTGAGGGTGAGCCCAATACCTACCGCGAGGCGGTTACCTTCGCGGAAGGACCTCAATGGCAAGAAGCAATTAAGAATGAAATTGATTCTATATTACAAAATCATACTTGGGAGTTAGTAGATCTTCCACCTGGTTGCAAACCACTTGGATATCGTTGGATATTCAAAAGGAAGATGAAAGCGACAAGTGTGTTTATTTTAAAGACACACCAAGAGATTATGTGATTTTATGTCTTTATGTAGATGATATGCTTATCATTGGGAGTAATGATAACATGGTCAACTCAACGAAAGACATGTTGAAAGCGAGGTTTGACATGAAAGACATGGGTCTCGCGGATGTGATTCTTGGAGTTAAAATCACTAGAACCCAAAATGGTCTTGTGTTAAGTCAATCTCACTACGTGGACAAGATCCTAGGAAAATTCAATTCGGATGATACGAGTGTAGCTCGAAATCCAATTGATAATACCCAACGCCTAAGGAAGAATAGAGGCGAGAGTGTTTCTCAGTTAGAGTACTCAAGGATCATTGGTAGTCTCATGTATCTAATGACATGTACTAGACCTGACTTAGCATATGCTGTAAGCAGGCTAAGTAGATACATCAGTAATCCGAGCGAGGATCATTGGAAAGCTATCACAAGGGTGCTTAGATACATAAGATACACAAGAGACTATGGATTGCATTATACCCGTGATCCAGCAGTGATCGAAGGATTCACTGATGCGAACTGGATATCCGATATAAAGGATCACAGATCCACAAGTGGTTACGTGTTTACACTTGCTGGCGTAGCTATAGCTTGGAAGTCTTCCAAGGAAACAGTTATAGCTAGATCCATGATGGAATCTGAATTCATCACTTTAGATAAAATCGGGGAAGAGGCGGAGTAGCTACGTCAATTTGTGGAAGATATTCCAAGATGGCCAAAGCCGTTGACGGCGATCTACATACACTGTGACAATCAGTCTGCTCTTGCTAGAGCACAAAGCATGATGTACAATGGTAGATCAAGGCACATTCGACGTAGACAAAACACGGTACGACAACTTATCTCAACGGGTGTGATTTCAGTTGACTATGTTAGGTCAAATGAGAACATTGCGGACCCATTAACAAAAGGTTTAAGCACAGATAAGGTATATAGGTTGTCAAGAGGAATGGGACTAAAGCCCATAGATGAAGGGAATATGAGGGAAACCTAACCTAGTTGACTAGACATCGCAAGATCTAGGTTCAATAGGCAAACTTAATCATAAACCCAAAGGGAGTCACTGTGGGGGGTGCCCCAAAATTCACAAAGGGAGTTATATACTTCCTAGTCCATTCCAATCAGTGATGTGAATGAAAGGTTAAGCATGTTGAGGTTAAGGATTTTGAGGAAATCCAAGATTAACCATGATACTTTTAATGATTCAAAGGAATCACCTATGTTAGAGAGAAGTGGGGTCGCTTCGAATGGATTTGTGGGGAGGCGCAAATCCTAGAGCTCTCGCAGAACCAGGAACGTGCTCCATGACCATTAACGGACACAACCATGAGGACTTGACTCGACTAGGGAGAGCATTGTGTGAATGTATATTGTCGCCTACATAAATGGGGGATTGTTCAAGGACACCGCATCTACAAGACCCTAGGAGGCTAAGTATGCTTCACAAAAGAAGGTTCAAAGGTTACACCTACCTATCTTGCAATACTCAACTGTTGAACGTGTATCATTGAAACTTGATAAATCGATTTCTATTCATGTGGGGGATTGTTGGAAATTTTGTGAAAATAACATTTTTCACAAATATAGGAAAATGATTTTTTTCTATTTTGGACTAGAAATAAATATAATAAAATGAGCGGGTTTTATATATTTATTTGTGGGTTTGTATTCTACGTTGGAAGGGCTTCGCAACGAACTAAACCACGTGCAAAATGGAGCTAAGATGAATGAGATATCGATGCTCAAAGTTTGGTGTTTGAAACTAGAATGCTGAAATAAGTGGGTAAATGGCAACTTGTCCCACATCGGATGAGAGATGAAACTTAAGGGGTATTTAAGTGGGAACTCTCCATCCTTATTGTTTCATGGAAGCACTCACTAGTGTACTCGCGAAGGGTGCGGAGCACCCTAACTCGCACACGCACTCGCACACACGCGCGCGCGTGGCATGGTCGATGAGGCGCAATGTGGCGCTTTGATGGCGCACTTTGCGACTTCATCAACAGCGGCTGATGAAGCGGGTCCAAGTTCATCTACATGGTTAGATGAACCAGGTCCAAGTTCATTTACATGGGTAGACGAAGCAGGTCCTAGTTCGTCTACGAGGCTAGATGAAACTCAAGAACGACCTGAGGTCAAGGAGGGTGAGCTTAGACGAAGTAAACGACAAAGGGTTGAAATATCTTTGGGTCCAGACTTCATAAGCTATATGGTTGAGGGTGAGCCCAATACCTACCGTGAGGCGGTTACCTCCGCGGAAGGACCTCAATGGCAAGAAGCAATTAAGAATGAAATTGATTCTATATTGCAAAATCATACTTTGGAGTTAGTAGATCTTCCACCTGGTTGCAAACCACTTGGATATCGTTGGATATTCAAAAGGAAGATGAAAGCTGATGGAAGTATTGATAAATACAAGGCAAGGTTAGTGATCAAAGGATTTAGACAAAAGGATGGTCTAGACTACTTTGATACTTACTCGCCTATAACGCGAATAACCTCTATACGATTGGTTCTTGCAATTGTGGCTCTAAGAAATTTGGAAGTTCACCAAATGGATGTAAAGACCGCATTTCTAAATGGCGATTTAGAAGAAGAAATTTACATGGAACAACCCGAGGGTTTTTCCGCCCCAGGTAACGAGGGCAAACTATGTAAATTGGTCAAGTCTTTGTATGGCTTGAAGCAAGCTCCAAAACAATGGCACCAAAAGTTTGATCATGTCATGATTGACAATGGTTTCAAAATAAATGAGTGCGACAAGTGTGTTTATTTTAAAGACACACCAACAGGTTATGTGATTTTATGTCTTTATGTAGATGATATGCTTATCATTGGGAGTAATGATAACATGGTCAACTCAACGAAAGACATGTTGAAAGCGAGGTCTGACAAGAAAGACATGGGTCTCGCGGATGTGATTCTTGGAGTTAAAATCACTAGAACCCAAAATGGTCTTGTGTTAAGTCAATCTCACTACGTGGACAAGATCCTTGGAAAATTCAATTCGGATGATATGAGTGTAGCTCGAACTCCAATTGATAATACCCAACGCCTAAGGAAGAATAGAGGCGAGAGTGTTTCTCAGTTAGAGTACTCAAGGATCATTGGTAGTCTCATGTATCTAATGACATGTACTGGACCCGACTTAGCATATGCTGTAAGCAGGCTAAGTAGATACACCAGTAATCCGAGCGAGGATCGTTGGAAAACTATCACGGGGGTGCTTAGATACATAAGATACACAAGAGACTATGGATTGCATTATACCCGTGATCCAGCAGTGATCAAAGGATTCACTGATGTGAACTGGATATCGGATATAAAGGATCACAAATCCACAAGTAGTTACGTGTTTACACTTGCTGGCGCAGCTATAGCTTGGAAGTCTTCCAAGCAAACGGTTATAGCTAGATTTACGATGGAATCCGAATTCGTCGCTTTAGATAAAAGCGGGGAAGACGTGGAGTCGCTACGTCAATTTGTGGAAGATATTCCAAGATGGCCAAAGCCATTGACGGCAATCTGCATACATTGTGACAATCAGTCTGCTCTTGCTAGAGCACAAAGCATGATGTACAATGGCAGATCAAGGCACATTTGACGTAGACACAACACGGTACGACAACTTATCTCAACGGGTGTGATTTCAGTTCACTATGTTAGGTAAAATGAGAACATTGCGGACCCGTTAACAAAAGGCTTAAGCATAGATAAGGTGTATAGGTTGTCAAGAGGAATGGGACTAAAGCCCATAGATGAAGGGAATATGAGGGAAACCTAACCTAGTTGACTAAAGATCCCAAGATCTAGGTTCAATAGGCAAACTTAATCATAAACCCAAAGGGAGTCACTGTGGGGGGTGCCCCAAGATTCACAAAGGGAGTTATATACTTCCTAGTCCATTCCAATCAGTGACGTGAATGAAAGGTTAAGCATGTTGAGGTTAAGGATTTTGAGGAAATCCAAGATTAGCCATGATGCTTTTAATGATTCAGAGGAATCACCTATCTTAGAGAGAAGTGGGGTTGCTTCGAATGGATTTGTGGGGAGGCGCAAATCCTAGAGCTCTCGCAGAACCAGGAACGTGCTCCATGACCATTAATGGACACAACCATGAGGACTTGACTCGACTAGGGAAAGCATTGTGTGAATGTATATTGTCGCCTACATAAATGGGGGATTGTTCAAGGACATCGCGTCTACAAGACCCTAGGAGGCTAAGTATGCTTCACAAAAGAAGGTTCAAAGGTTACACCTACCTATCTTGTAATACTCAACTGTTGAACGTGTATCGCTGAAACTTGATAGATCGATTTCTATTCATGTGTGGGATTGTTGGAAATTTTGTGAAAATAACATTTTTCACAAATATAGGAAAATGATTTTTTCCTATTTTGGACTAGAAATAAATATAATAAAATGAGCGGGTTTTATATATTTATTTGTGGGTTTGTGTTCTACGTTGGAAGGGCTTCGCAACGAACTAAACCACGTGCAAAATGGAGCTAAGATGAATGAGATATCGATGCTCAAAGTTTGGTGTTTGAAACTAGAATGCTGAAATAAGTGGGTAAATGGCAACTTGTCCCACATCGGATGAGAGATGAAACTTAAGGGGTATTTAAGTGGGAACTCTCCATCCTTATTGTTTCATGGAAGCACTCACTAGTGTACTCGCGCGCGTGGTGGTACGTGCGCGACTACACATATTTTTACAATGAAATTACACACGAATTGGTTTTAAATTTATAAAAGTGATTATTACTTTTACATCAAAACACACACGAAAGGGCAAGTGTACCCCGTCATATATGTAGTAAAGTATCGGTAAGAACCAAGTATCGATCCACGGAAATGGGCGGAGAAATAATACTAGACCTTTGTCACTAAATTACCGGTAAAAACATAAGTTGTATTGGTTTTAAATTAAACTAAAGTAAGCATAAATAAAAACGTATAAAACATAGTATATTATAAATAAATAGCCTTGCTTAATACACAACCACATCATGTCAACTAAGTCAGTTTGGGCATTAGAAGCATTCGGTCAATTTTCCATTTTGAGACAATTAGTATCCCTTTCGGGAATCCTAACATGACAATCATTCGGAAAGTTAAAACGATAAACACACTTTAACCACCTAAAATTGTTCTTTAACGTGCAATTGATTAATGTCTATGATAATCTCCTAAAAATAAGTTAGTCATCCGTTAGGAGTTTTCTAACCTCACTTAATCAAGGAAAGCAACACCGATAAACACAATGCAACCACCGAGACAAGCATAAACTAGATTAAACCACAACCGAGTTCATTTTACAAATCTTGCACATAAATTCACCAAGATAGCAATTTTGGCCGAAACTACTAACTAAGCTAACAAATCATGGCAAGAATTCATAACAACACCATCTAACCCGTTAGAGTCCTTCCGTGAGGGCAAGCTTTCCTGATTAACAATAATTACATTTTATTAAACCACTAACCCGTTAGAGTATCATGGTGCCCACATTTTAACCAAGTTAAGCTAGTTAACTAAATTAAAAGTTTACTAATACATGATTAAATAAGCTTCATTTTTCAACTATCTTACCTAACCAAGCACCAATCATCCAACACAATTACTTATAATCAAGAAATCAATATCAATAACAAGGTTGCAAACTAATCATCAAAGATAATCATAGAAAACACTTCCAAATTTCATTACAAACATAGATTAACATACTAATGATTATAATCAAGCAAGGGATTGTTGTGTTTTTGCCCAAAGGCTACAATAATACATAAATATTAATCTAAATGCTTGAAAGATTAACAAAAACATGGAAAGATTAGAAAACCCAACCATAAACAAGCACAAGATTAAGAATCCGGATAGTAAATGAGCAAAACCGGGCAATGTGGCTTGAATCCGAGTGAAAGCAGAAGCCTTCGGAGCCTCAAAATCGCCTGCAAAGCTCTCCAAAATTCCAGAGTTTTTTTTAGAATGGTTCTGTTCTGTTTTTATGCTTTTTCGGTGTCGCACGGCCGTTCTCCCGATCGCACGACCGTTCACTTTAAGCATTATTGGTGGTGGCCCACCATACTGCATGACGTCACAGATCGTTGACTGGTCTTCGCATATGCACGGGCGTTCTTGATCTGGCACGGCCGTTCCATACCGGCATTTTGTTGCACGCCTTGTCTTGTGGTCGTTCAGTTCCGAGGTCTTCCTGGAACGTCGGATCCGCACGACCATTCTTCACGTGGCACGACCGTGCCGTTTCGGGTTTGGCCTTCATCTCGGAGTTGCACCCTCGTTCACCGCTGGTCTTCATGGGTCATCGGATATGCACGACCGTGCATAAGGTCGCACGACCGTGCAACACGCCCAGGTCAGTTTTTCTAACAGAATCTTCGCAGCTTCGTCGTTTTGTCCGGAAAGTCCTCGTTTTCGCTATCATCTTGTCTGGTATGCTGTTTTAGGCCTGTAAACAAAAATGTAGATAATTAAGTATCCGAATGACGGTTTTACGGCCGAAAACGCATAAAATAGGGGTAAAACGGGGAACTAAAATATGTGTAAATTAGCGAATATCAAATCTCCCCACACTTGAACCTTGCTTGTCCTCAAGCAAGCTGAACTAAAAAGCAATAAAAGACGGAAACAAACAAGAACGATAATTTACACACTATTTTATTGAAAACTACTATAAATGGTTAGCCGGTTTGTCGAAAGACAACATCAAAAGACTCAAACCCAACAAGCATATGCAATTATAAAGTGACAACCAAAAAGCCGTGACTTCACATTTAATCGACTCAACATGTTAATCTTCACGCGACTCACAATGTTGACACACACTCGGGTTTATTTATGTAACATACATATAATGTGTATGTGCAAACACTCAACGCCTCGTCAATGAAACATGCAATATCATAAGCTTGTCATAATATCTCGTCTCCACCAACTAACATGCAAATAAGTGTAAATCAAGAGGTCTTTACGGGTTGTAACGTTAGGCTTGGGCGAAGGGTATGGAAGTAGACATATAAAGTGGCGAAAATGGTTAAAACTCGGTAGTAGCGTTTAACTAGCAACAACGTAAACAACTATACATACAAATGCCTTAAAAAGGCGACTATTGCGCAATCGAGCTTATCTACGAAATTTTAACATTTAAGTGTTCAAAATTGCTCGATTTTATCAACTTCACCCTATTTTAGGGTGTTTTATTTTCTGTGGTTTTTTTTTTTTACAAACATACTATACAATAAACTGAAACAAACGCTAGTTAAACGATTATTTTGTCCGAGTTTCAACACTAAAAAGGGTTTAAAACATACAAAGGCTAAATTTGGCTAAGTGGGCGATAATGTGGGTAAACAAAGGTAAACGGGAAGGCTCGACATGGTTAATCCTAAAGGGTAATATAAGGTGAACGGGAAGCACAACACAAAGAACAAGGCTTATAACAAAGGGGTAATCTAAGTGCCTCTATCACTTTTACACAAATTCACAAGTTCATGGTTTTAACAAGCATATTAGTGACAAGTTCTATATTACACATAACATCCGGCTCACTCCTATATCCGAAATGAACAAATATATAACAATAGGCTCAAATATGCTCACGTAACGGATGGAATGGGTAAAGTGTGAAAACTATCATGTAAGTCTTTCTTTGTTTGTCACGCTTTCCGGTTTCCTTTTTCAAAAATATTTTGTTGTCGAGTTTTTATCAAGTCCGATGCTTTCTAAAACACAATCAACCGGTTTATTTACTAAAATATATACAAAATACAGGTATTTTTGAATGATTTTTCTGATTTTCTGATTTTTTTTTTAAATATGAGGACAAACAAAGTTAACAAAGTTAACCCCCTCCCCACACTTGAACTTCGCATTGTCCCCAATGCGAAACCCGAAATATAGAGAAAAAGGATAATAGTACTCCCCTAAAGATGATATCTGATGAATCGAGACTTCCAAAGCTGCGTCTGTCATATGCTCCGTTCAAAAGACTTGATAGCCAAAATCTGCAAGTATGTCATATGGCACAGCAAAACAGAACAGTAACAGAATAAACACAAATAAACCATAATGTACATAAATACTACTAGTCCAAACAAAGACACAACAAAAAGTAAAGTGTTTTAAAATACAATACAATCCGAGGGTGTTCGACATACTAAGCAAAAAGAACACCCGAAATGACAAGTACTAAAATAATAATAAAAACCACCAACGAACATCACCACCAACTCCTACTCGTCATCACCGTCATCGTCTCTCGTGAAAGATGGGCCCGCACCGCCATAACCAGGTGGGTTCCACGGTGGGAACTGTGGAGGGTGCTGAAAGTAGTCGGGATATGCATGGTGCATCTCCCCGAATAGGTACGAGAATCCGGCACTCACCCCCTGGTATAAGCTCTGGCTATGCCTCAGCTGATCCTGCGTGGCCCTGAGCTGATCCTGACTAGCCCGGATCTGGTCATGGCTGGTCCTAATCTGATCGATGTACGTACCATGCTGTTCCTGCGTGACACGCATCTGCTGGAACTGCTGATAAAATTCAGGCCAATCCTGATGCTGGTAGTACTCATGGTGCTGCGGCTGGTGTGGCGGTGTGTGGTGCGGTGGTGTGTGCGGTCCGTGCTGCTCTTGCATCTCTACATCCTCTTCTTCTTCCTCTTCTGGGAGTGGGGGCAACGGGTCCCAGACCTCGTTGTTGAGCCCCCTCAGCCTATCCCCTCTATCTAACTCAACAATCACCCCCATCGCCTTCAGTGACCTGATGTCATCATGAACCCCCTTGGTTATCAGAGTGAGACCCTGAAGTACCTCCTCAGTCATAAGGTATTCGTTGTACGCAATTTCGGTCACATACTGACCGCCATGTATCTGACTGTTAGAAGTCCTCCGTGAGCACTTCACGAAGTATTCAGCCATTCGCACCACTAAGTTGATGGGCGCCTTCTCCACCAATGCGTAAAGAAAAATCAAATCTGGTGTTGGACAGTTACCAAGACTGTCCATGCGACCGCATATAGTGTGGCTAAACACATGGTGCATCACTCGCACCAGAGGGTCTTTAAGTCGTGAGGCCTTTGACATCCTTGGGTTGTATGGGTCCCCAACGGCATTTGCAGCCCAAAACTCATCCCGTGCTGCATCAGACGGGAAGGTGAACTGATCTGTGAAGACATCGGGATCATCCATGTCTTCCCTAGTGTAGATCCCGAGTCTCCTTCCCAAACGACCAACCGACCACCTGTGCCATCTTCCACACAATCTGAAAGCTATCCGCTCCTTATAGCGGAATTTGGGTCGTCGAGCAGAAGCCGGCTTTTCGTAGGCATATGATGCAAAGAACTCTATGGTCAGTTCCCTGTAAACGGGTCGGTTGCAACCGACCAGATTCGTAAGTGGGCGACTCATCATGTTTTCGAGTCGGTCATACTGATTTAGTTCTTCCATTACTTCCCAATCCAGCCATCTAGGGACTCCGAACTGCCCCCTCCGGGCCCATAACGCGTCTCTTTTTGGAATGCATAAAGCTTCACACTCGTCGTTGGGATCGAACTGTAGGAAGGGATGGTCCATCTGTAATGGGGAACAGTGTTAGAAAGACAGAAACCGGAGAAAATTGAATTGAAAACAGCCGAGCAGCAAATTATGAAGCTTCTGTAAATCTGATCTGGGCATCCGGCATGGTCGTGCGGCGATACGCACGGTCGTGCGTCATCGACTACGTGCACCATCTGCCCAGGAAACTCGGAATCGCATGGCGTGCGGTCAATTGGCACCACCGTGCAACACCGGACACAAGCTGACATCGTGGAATCACCCGGATTGGCACGACCGTTCCATACAAGGAACGACCGTGCGACAACTGACCTGCAGATTTCAAACCCCTGAACTTTGAATAGCCTGATTTTCCCAAAATCAACAACTTTTTTGTACAAACAGGGGTCGGAAACTCAACCGAGTGTTCACGATAAGCATGATTCAAACAAGGGTTAGGGTTTCGATTTGTTTATGAAGAGAACCCTAATAAATCCCTTGTTGAATCGGATGAAATCTACCTAGAAAGCAAGAAAACAAGAAATCTAACACTAGAGACGTACCGTGCGAAGTTGGGTGCGAGATCGTGCGAAAAATCGTGCGATTTGGTGTAAAAACCGCTCTGGAACGGCTGCAGTTGCTAGGGTTCGCGAATGAGGGATTTTGCAGCAGATGAGGGTATATATAATGTGCAAAATTACAAAAATGCCCTCAGCCTGACGCACGGTCGTTCGCCGTGCGGCACGGTCGTGCGTCTCCGACGACTTCCATTTTTCTCGGTGATGCACCGAGGGTGCGATCCACCGTGCCAGCATCTCGGAAACGCACGGTCGTGCGGATCCTGGCATGGTCGTGCATCAGCTGCAGATCAGAATTTTCTGCAGAAGGCATTTCCAGCAACTGTTTTGTCCGTTTTTCGCCGTTTTTTCGACACACCAACTGTTCTAACAATATTGCAACATAAAACCTTCGCTCGACACGAATAGAAACTGTACAAACTAACGGGAACTACCTAACTAACCTAAATTACGCTAAAACTACAAAAACATAAAAACGGACAATTTTGCCCCTATAGCGCCAAAGACGCTCCTGCTACATTTTTGTCGGCGAGTCAGTAGCGTAGACTCATGCTAAATTTTTGTCGACGAGTCGATAGCAAGACTCCAAGCTAAAACTATAAAATAAATCCTAAATGACTAAACTACCCCTAAAGCGCAAAATACGCTCTTGCTGCATTTTTGATCCACGAGTCAGCAGCGTAGACTCTCTCCTCCCCACACTTATGATGTGTGCGGGGTTTGGAGCTCAATGACCTCCATCACCGACTCTGTCGGCCCGGCAACGTATAATGTCAAACGATGCCCATTTACTTTGAAAATAACGCCATCCGCGTTCTCTATGGCAACAGTCCCATACGGAAATACCTCTTTAACCGTGTATGGGCCTGTCCAACGTGAATGAAGCTTCCCAGGAAATAAGCGCAACCGCGAGTTGTAAAGAAGAACAAGATCGCCCGCTTGGAATTCTTTGTGGTCCTTCAAGCGTTTATCGTGCAATCTCTTCGCGCGCTCCTTGTACAACACCGAGCTCTCATAAGCGCGTTGTCGCAACTCTTCCAACTCATGAATCTGGAGAAATCGGGCTTCACCTCCGGCTTTTAGGTCCAGATTTGCGGTTTTTAGCGCCCACGTCGCTTTATGCTCCAACTCAACCGGTAAATGGCATGCCTTTCCGTATACAAGCCTAAAGGGAGTAGTCCTGATAGGCGTCTTGTAAGCCGTACGGAAAGCCCACAACGCTTCATCAAGCTTATCCGACCAATCCTTGCGGTTTGCACCTACCGACCGCTCAAGGATTCTTTTCAGCCCCCGGTTCGTGACTTCCACCTGCCCGCTTGTCTGTGGATGATAGAGCGTGGATAGACGGTGATGCACACCGTAACGGGACAAAGCTCTCTCGAGCTGAGTATTGCAAAAATGCGTCCCTCTGTCACTGATAAGCGCTTTCGGAGCGCCGAACCAGGCAAATAAGCTTTTCAAAAATCTCACGACCACCCTGGCATCATTGGTGGGTAAGGCTTGTGCCTCCGCCCACTTCGATACATAGTCAACCGCGACCAGGATGTACTTATTACCTCGTGAGGGGGGAAATTGTCCCATGAAGTCTATCCCCCAGATATCAAAGACTTCACAAACCTGAATCCAGGTCTGAGGCATTTCATCACGTGCCGATATATTTGTCGCCCTCTGGCAAGCATCGCACGCTCTAACCCAACTCTGCGCATCACGAAATATAGTCGGCCAATAAAACCCGGAGTCCAACACTTTCTTAGAGGTAAAGTTGGCCCCATGGTGGCCTCCGGTAGGTCCCTCGTGACAGTGGCGCAGAATATCGGTCGCCTCTTTCCCTGAAACACATCTCCTGATCACCTGATCAGCACCAACCCAAAACAAGTAAGGGTCATCCCAAATGTAGTGCTTGAAATCCGAAAAGAATTTCCTCTTTTGCTGGTGAGTCAACCCTTTAATCAGAATCCCGCAAGCAAGGTAGTTCGCAAGGTCAGCGAACCATGGCGACTCATCGCATATCTCAACACTCATCAAAGACTCGTGTGGGAAGTTGTCATTTATGGAATCCCAACGCGCGTCCACGATGTCTCCATGCTCTAACCGAGATAGATGGTCAGCCGCTACATTCAACGCACCCTTTTTATCTTGAATTTCGATATCGAACTCTTGCAGCAACAAGATCCACCGGATCAGACGTGGTTTAGCGTCCTGTTTGCTGAAGAGATATCGGATGGCAGCTTGATCAGTATATACAACGGTTTTCGAAAGCACCAAGTACGATCTAAATTTGTCAAATGCGAAAACGACCGCCAAGAGCTCTTTTTCTGTCGTGGTATAATGCTCCTGAGCGTCGTGAAGAGTTTTGCTCGCATAATAGATCGGGTGAAAGTGCTTTTCTCTCTTTTGGCCAAGAACGGCCCCTATAGCGTAATCACTCGCGTCGCACATAATTTCAAACGGCAAACTCCAGTCCGGTGCAACTAAAATAGGGGCCTCAATCAACTTTTGCTTGAGAAGGTCAAAGGCTCTCAAGCAATCATCTCCGAATATGAACGGAGCGTCTTTCTCCAACAAACGGGTCATGGGTCTGGCCATTTTTGAAAAATCCTTGATGAATCGCCGATAGAACCCGGCATGACCGAGAAAGCTCCGTATCGCTCTAACAGAGGTGGGAGGTGGAAGTCGTGAAATGATATCCACTTTGGCTGGATCGACCTCCATACCAGCATGCGAAATCTTGTGTCCCAGAACTATGCCCTCCTTCACCATGAAGTGGCATTTCTCCCAGTTCAGGACCAGATTCGTATCCTCACACCTCTTCAACATTTTTCTCAAATTTTCCAAGCAATGATCGAAGGAATCCCCAAATACCGAAAAATCATCCATGAAAACCTCCATGGAATCCTCGATCATGTCATGGAAAATTGCAACCATGCATCTCTGGAAGGTCGCTGGTGCATTACATAACCCGAAAGGCATCCGCCGGTAGGCGAATGTGCCGAAGGGGCATGTAAAGGTAGTCTTCTCCTGATCCTCAGGAGCGATAGGAATCTGAAAGTACCCAGAGAATCCGTCTAGGAAACAGTAATATAACTTCCCCGACAGACGTTCCAACATCTGGTCGATGAATGGAAGCGGGAAGTGATCCTTGCGAGTACCATCATTGAGCTTGCGGTAGTCAATGCAAACTCGCCAGCTAGTGACGGTACGGGTAGGAATTAGTTCATTCCTATCATTCGAGACTACAGTCATACCACCTTTCTTAGGTACAACCTGCACCGGACTCACCCACACAGAGTCCGAAATAGGATAAATCATGCCGACATCCAACAACTTAATCACCTCCTTCTTCACCACGTCCTGCATATTTGGATTTAAACGCCTCTGATGCTGTGCACATGGTTTGTACTCGTCTTCCATCAGAATCTTGTGAGTACAAAAAGAAGGATTGATGCCCTTGATATCCATGATTTTCCATGCAATGGCTCTCTTATGAAGTCTCAGAACCTCGAGAAGCTGATTTTTCTCATCCTTTTCCAATGATGCCGAAATTATGACCGGTAGGCGACGCTCCTCGTCCAGAAATGCATACTCGAGATGTGGCGGGAGTTCTTTCAACTCCAAAGGCGTCGGATCTTCAACCGAAGGCTCTGCTTCCTCCTTTTTCACATGGTCAATTTCAAGAAATCTCTCCGGACTCTGGGAACCATCGTCACCAATCTGATAGACTGGCTGCTCGAAATCGTGGCCCTCCTGCGTAATGCCAATCAGGTCCCCACACGACAGACGTGTGTCCGAATCAATCTCGTCAATAGTACCTTGAAAATGAGAGCACACACATGCATCGACAATGTCGACGTAATAAAGCATGTCATCGTGACTTTGCAGATGCTGCATCGATCTTTTGATATCGAATGTCACGTGCTCATCATTCACTCGGAGCGTGATTTGGCCAGCTGCCACATCAACAATCGTCCTCGCTGTATTGAGGAAAGGACGTCCAAGTATCAAAGGTACCCTTGAATCTTCGTCCATGTCAAGGATAACAAAGTCCACGGGGAAAACAAATTTATCGATTTTTACAAGCATGTTTTCCACAAATCCGCGCGGATACTTTATTGAGCGATCTGCCAACCGAATGCTCATCCTAGTGGGTGACGGCTCACCCAGATCCAGTTTAGTAAAAATCTTATACGGCATAAGGTTAATACTCGCTCCCAAGTCAGCCAATGCATGGCTAACAGACATGTTTCCAATCAAACACGGGAGCGTGAAACTACCAGGATCTCCCATTTTCGTGGGCATACGGTTTTGCAGAATGGCGGAACAAGTCTCATTCATCACCACACATGATATATCCTCGAGCTTCTATTTATTCGAGAGGATATCCTTAAGGAATTTCGCATACTTTGGCATCTGGGCCAAGGCTTCAACAAACGGTATATTGATGTGTAGTTGCTTAAACAACTCAAGGAATTTACCGTATTGTTCTTCATTCTTCTGCTTCTTCAGCCTGCCTGGATAAGGTACTGGAGGAGTGTAATCTTTGACCGGCTCCTGGACTTGTGCTGTACTTGCTGGGCGTAGCCTGGCTTGCACCTCGTCCGGTGTGTCAGTCGGGACCGCTTCAGTGATCGGTGCTGAGTCCGATATGACGAGTCCGGTAGTTTTTCCACTCCTGGTCATGACAGCATTCACATCCCTGTGTCCGCCCGGGTTTGGTTCTGTATTACCCGGAAGACCGCCTAGGGGTCTTTTGGACATCATCTGTGCCAGCTGACCAACCTGATTCTCGATATTCTGAATCGAGGCCTTCTGACTCCTCATTTCTCCCTCGTTAGCTAGAAAACGATCTTCGCTTTGTTGGTATCGTTTTTCAGAGCTAGAGAGAAGCTGAGCCATCATATCCTCCAGCTTGGAACTAGACTGAGGGGCCTGCTGCTGGGAGCTACTCCCAGTGCCCTGATTCTGGTACGAATATGGACACTGCTGGTAGGGTTGGTTGTACTGCTGGTACTGCTGACCCTACTGAGGCGCTGGAGCACGCTGAGTGAACCCCAACGGGTTCTGATTTCCTGCGTTCGCTCGCCACCCAAAATTTGGGTGATTTCTCCAACCGGGATTATAGGTGTTGCTGTACGGGTTGTTCTGCGGCCTTACCTGATTACTCACGAAATCCACTTCTTCGTGGCCCTCATATACGACTCCCTGAAAACATGCCCCAGGCTCGTGTGACACTCCGCACTGGTCACATCCCGAGCCAGCATGCGCAATTATCTGGGACCTGTCGGATCTCGATGCAAGAGCCGAGATTTGTGCAGTAATGGCCGTGTAGTCGTCTACAGCATGAACTCCTGAACGAGATGATGATGATGATGCTCGACCTCTATCTCCGTCCCGACGCGAGCTAGATTTCAACGCAGCTTTTTCGATAATATCATACACTTCAGTCGGCGTCTTAGTTCCAAGATCGCCGCCCGCGTTCACGTCTAATCGCTCCTGCGTATTATAGCTGAGCCCCTGATAGAACGTCAAAACCAGCTGTCGCTTGGAGAAGCCGTGATGTGGCACATCAATCAACAAATCCTTGAATCTCTCCCAAGCCGCATGCAACGACTCGCCCTCGTCCTGGCGAAAGGAAACAATCCGGTTCCGTAGCTTGTTTGTTTTCTCAGGTGGAAAATATTTCTGCATAAACTGCTCTGCCAACTGATTCCAGGTCCTGATGGACCCGGCAGGAAGTGACATAAGCCAAGCTCTAGCTTTGTCACGTAACGAAAACGGAAACAACCTCAACCGAATCGCATCCTCCGAAACACCTGTCATCCTAAATGTCGAACAAATAGCAAGAAAAGCAGCGATATGCCTCCCGGGATCCTCATGCTCACGTCCGTCAAACTGTACAAAATTTTGTACCATATTAATAATACTAGGTCTAATTTCAAAAGTAGGAGTATCTATAGTGGGCTGAAGGATACTCGACTCCAGGCCTGCCCTTCCGGGCTGATTCGTTTCATTCAACGGTCGGTCGTCGTCCGCCATGACGACTCTCTCCTCGTCCCCTGAGCTTTCGTCTTCAGAGATAATCACCGGCTCGTCGATTGCATTTGCTATGCGTTGTGCAACGACAAGCGACCTTTCGCGCAGCCTCTTACTTCTTCTAAGATTATGCGCTGGTTCGTCAGTCGGCTCAGCAATAGCGGGCGCGGGAGTTGAGGACATCAACCTGCAAACGAAAAACTGACACAATGAATATTTTATTAATATAATAATGTTTTTTTTAGCTGAATAGAAGCAGAATATGTATAAATATGGGCTGTAAAATTTATAAAAATCCGAAAATGGGCCGAAATTTTTATAAAAATTAAAGCAACAAAAATAATCGAATCGGCTAGTATGAAAATGATTTTTAAGAGCCGAAAACTCAAAGAATAAATGAATAAATAAATCCGGATTGAACAAATAAATAGAATAAAAATTTACAAGTGTACAAAAGAATCACGAAAATAAATAAATTGAATTAAAAGCTAGAAATATTAACAAATAAATCAACAAATAAACAATCACGAAAATATACACAAATATTAACAAGTATATACACCGATAACACAATGACTCGGGTCGTTCCTAAAACTCGCCAATCCCCGGCAACGGCGCCAAAAACTTGGTACGTGCGCGACTACACATATTTTTACAATGAAATTACACACGAATTGGTTTTAAATTTATAAAAGTGATTATTACTTTTACATCAAAACAAACACGAAAGGGCAAGTGTACCCCGTCATATATGTAGTAAAGTATCGGTAAGAACCAAGTATCGATCCACGGAAATGGGCGGAGAAATAATACTAGACCTTTGTCACTAAATTACCGGTAAAAACATAAGTTGTATTGGTTTTAAATTAAACTAAAGTAAGCATAAATAAAAACTTATAAAACATAGTAGATTATAAATAAATAGCCTTGCTTAATACACAACCACAGCATGTCAACTAAGTCAGTTTGGGCATTAGAAGCATTCGGTCAATTTTCCATTTTGAGACAATTAGTATCCCTTTCGGGAATCCTAACATGACAATCATTCGGAAAGTTAAAACGATAAACACACTTTAACCACCTAAAATTGTTCTTTAACGTGCAATTGATTAATGTCTATGATAATCTCCTAAAAATAAGTTAGTCATCCGTTAGGAGTTTTCTAACCTCACTTAATCAAGGAAAGCAACACCGATAAACACAATGCAACCACCGAGACAAGCATAAACTAGATTAAACCACAACCGAGTTCATTTTACAAATCTTGCACATAAATTCACCAAGATAGCAATTTTGGCCGAAACTACTAACTAAGCTAACAAATCATGGCAAGAATTCATAACAACACCATCTAACCCGTTAGAGTCCTTCCGTGAGGGCAAGCTTTCCTGATTAACAATAATTACATTTTATTAAACCACTAACCCGTTAGAGTATCATGGTGCCCACATTTTAACCAAGTTAAGCTAGTTAACTAAATTAAAAGTTTACTAATACATGATTAAATAAGCTTCATTTTTCAACTATCTTACCTAACCAAGCACCAATCATCCAACACAATTACTTATAATCAAGAAATCAATATCAATAACAAGGTTGCAAACTAATCATCAAAGATAATCATAGAAAACACTTCCAAATTTCATTACAAACATAGATTAACATACTAATGATTATAATCAAGCAAGGGATTGTTGTGTTTTTGCCCAAAGGCTACAATAATACATAAATATTAATCTAAATGCTTGAAAGATTAACAAAAACATGGAAAGATTAGAAAACCCAACCATAAACAAGCACAAGATTAAGAATCCGGATAGTAAATGAGCAAAACCGGGCAATGTGGCTTGAATCCGAGTGAAAGCAGAAGCCTTCGGAGCCTCAAAATCGCCTGCAAAGCTCTCCAAAATTCCAGAGTTTTTTTTAGAATGGTTCTGTTCTGTTTTTATGCTTTTTCGGTGTCGCACGGCCGTTCTCCCGATCGCACGACCGTTCACTTTAAGCATTATTGGTGGTGGCCCACCATACTGCATGACGTCACAGATCGTTGACTGGTCTTCGCATATGCACGGGCGTTCTTGATCTGGCACGGCCGTTCCATACCGGCATTTTGTTGCACGCCTTGTCTTGTGGTCGTTCAGTTCCGAGGTCTTCCTGGAACGTCGGATCCGCACGACCATTCTTCACGTGGCACGACCGTGTCGTTTCGGGTTTGGCCTTCATCTCGGAGTTGCACCCTCGTTCACCGCTGGTCTTCATGGGTCATCGGATATGCACGACCGTGCATAAGGTCGCACGACCGTGCAACACGCCCAGGTCAGTTTTTCTAACAGAATCTTCGCAGCTTCGTCGTTTTGTCCGGAAAGTCCTCGTTTTCGCTATCATCTTGTCTGGTATGCTGTTTTAGGCCTGTAAACAAAAATGTAGATAACTAAGTATCCGAATGACGGTTTTACGGCCAAAAACGCATAAAATAGGGGTAAAACGGGGAACTAAAATATGTGTAAATTAGCGAATATCACGTGGCGTGGACGATGACGCGCAATGTGGCGCTTTGATAGCGCACTTTGCACTTCGCACGCTCGCATCGCCGCGAGCCGCCTTTGTATTTTTGAACGCATGCGCTTGGTAGAGCACAAGGGTTGCAAGGACCAAGTGGTTGGTGATGCGGCATGCAGGCGCATGACCCTGGTGGGTCCGCGCGCATGACGTGGCAGTCATGCGCGTACGCGCGAGTACACATGGCGTGCTGGCGCGCACTGGCGCATGGAGCATGGGCACTGAGTGACGTGCGCAGCGCACCTAAGTGAGCCAATATGGCGCGACTGTGTGGAGTGCTCGTAGAGGCTATCAGTTGACGTGGCGCACGCGCATAGGTGCGCATGGGACTGAGGCGCACGCGCGCATGGCAGTGAGCCAAATGGACGCACCGCGCATGAGGGTGCAGACCTGAGCGCACGCGCGCGGAGAAGCTTCCAGCAGCAATTAATGCAGTGCAGTTACGTTTAAGCATTCGAAACTGATGTAGTTAATGCGTTTGACTGAGAATTTAATGACGAATTAAAGTGCATTAAAGACGTTTAATGCAGTTTAATTCTCCCATTAAAATTCGTTTTTCAGTTTCGACCTTCACTTGCAGTATAAATAGAGGATTGAGCTGCAGAATCAAACACACCGAAAATCACAAGCTCTCTACAATCTTCTCACTACAAAATTCTTCACTTTCCTTTAAGCTTTCGAGGTACACCTTCGGGTTGGAGTCAAGACCGGCAGTGCAACTGCTTGCGGCTGTTGTAACGTGGAAACAAACGTGTTCTCCTGGGAGACACGAAATTTGTTTTAAGGGACCCGTGTCTAACACGATCCTAAGCCAAGAACAGTTTCGTCTGTTCGAGTTTTCTGATCTTGTTTTTTCCATTCTTCAGTTGTAATAGTATTGTATTTATTTTGTTTCTGATTAGTTCTTGTAATTCAAGTTAATAAAGGAATTTTTATTTATTTTACACGAACGGATTCCTACACTACCCACATTTCATTAGAAACTGAAGTTTGGTTCTTCATTCTCAATGTATTTTCTTTCTCTACAAACTAATCACATACATATAGATACATAGTGAGTTTGTAGTGTGTGTAGAGTGGGGCCTGAACCAACATTTGGTATCAGAGTGGGTGAGAAACGAGGGTCGTTTTGAGAGTCGGCGGCGAGAAAGAGTGCAGCCCTTTCCGCTAGGAGGAACCGAGGTGAAGACCGTGAGGCTATTTTATTTAGTCGAAAGAAGGAAGTCAAGCAAGACAGGCGGCAGCCTTGGCTGCTGTCGGCGGAAGCAAGAAAATGGGTTTTTAACCCTAAGAAAGAAAAGGGAGCAGCCCTCTAACTACAGAGAAAGTAGACGATTTCATGTGAGAAATCGCAAGAAAGAAAGAAGAAAGAAGACCGTAGCAGTGGCCGCTGCAAACCAAACTGAAAGAAAGTAACAAGATCGTCGCTGGAGAAGAAGAACCGGTAATAGGAAGACCGCCGTTGGAAAGCTTGTTTCGACGGGAGAAATAGAAGGCCGTGAACGTGACCGTGACCGTTTCCAGAATGAGGGTTCCGGTGGGAAATAGAGAAGACCGCTATAGACCGACAAGCCGCAAAAGACCGAACGGCGTGACCGAGACCGTACGTTTGACTATGACCAAAGGTTCACACCAAGATAGAACGAGAAAGATCGCATACCGAAAGAAGCTTTTATGTAAAGAAAGCTTAGACCGAATGACCGAAAGAAAAGACCGTGATTGTGAACAAAGACCGAGAGTTCACATTAAACCGAGTCGTGAACCGAAGACCAAAAGTGTTCATGTTAGAAAGACGAAGACTCAACCCGTGTGGTCCGTATCGGAAGTAGCAAGGAGAAAGAACCCACATCAAGATTATTGGGTGAATGTTGGGTAATCTTGATGGGTCGGGTCAACGGATACGGGTCATGTAAATGGATCATTGAACAAGAAAAAAGAAGCGGTCCATGTTGACTGAGTTTATGGGATGTGAACGTTGGAGTAGTGGCTAAAAAGGAGGAACTTTAGTTGAACTTTTATTATGCATGTGTTTTATTAGCTTGGTTTATTTTATTGTTTTTAATTCCTACATAGGCATGTACAACGCTATAAAAAGCCTCATTTGTTTAATAAACATTGTACCCACATTTCATTAGAAACTGAAGTTTGGTTCTTCATTCTCAATGTATTTTCTTTCTCTACAAACTGATCACATACATATAGACACATAGTGAGTTTGTAGTGTGTGTAGAGTGGGGCCTGAACCAACACAAATTACACAGCAACATGAATACCTGCTGAGGCGTGCCTGCGGTGCAGTCGCCGCTGCTGCATTGCACCGCCGCTGCTGCATGTGGCGTTGCGGCTGCAGCGTGCATGCAGTCGCCGCTGCGGCGTGCGTGCAGTCGCCTTTTATTGGTGTTTTTGAACAATTTTAATTATGTTTATTTAGTGTTTGGTGTTGTGGCTTGCATTACTGTACTCTAGCGTCACTTGTGAGGATGTGTGGTGGTGCAAGTTTACAGAAAGCCTTGTAAATGTGGACTTTGGAAACTCTCAGTAGCTCTAAATTATATATATTTACCGACCAAATTCTATGCACACAGAGTCTAAATCTTGTATTTTAATTGATATTCGTTAAATTTAGGAACCTCTTTTTAATGATTTAACAAGTCAAGTATCAAATAATGCAGTTTGTATTCCATTCCTTCAAAGCTTCTATTCCATTGATTTGTCGGAATTATATGAATATCTTAAGGGCCATTTGCACAGCTGAAGCTTCTATATATCACACCATACACCACTCAACTTATATTAAAGATTCATTCTGTACTACACAAAATTAAGAAATTAAAAGAGATATTGAAAAGAACTAACCAGAGGTGACCGGATTTCAGTGGAGATGGCCGGATTTCAGTAGAGGTGACCGGATTTCAGTGGAGATGGCCGGATTTCAGCAAAGGTGACCGGATTTCAGCGGAGATGACCGGAAGTGGTTGCATTTTAGTGGAGGTGACCTACAAACACTATACAAAATCAAGAAATATAACTATATAACTAAAATAAACAACAATATAAAGAACCCTAACCGTGTATGTTGTCGACTTGCCGGAGATGGTTGGATTTCAGTGGATGTTACCGGAGGTGGTAGAAATTGAGTGGAGGCGACCGGAATCTTTAGTGTTTTGAGTGAGGTGACGGAGCACAGCTTGGAACGGGGCTCACAGACACCAGAAACCCTAATTTGGAACCATATTAGGGCTCTGGAGATGGTGAGTGGAGATGTGCAGGGTAGAATGGAGGGAAAGGGAATGGATAAGGACTTTATCCCACTTAAAACCCTTTAGTGGCGACTCAAATGAGATATTTCCCTGATCGTTGGATCAGGTCTTCATCCAACGGCCAATAAGCGATTAATGGTCCCATGACATGGATCCACCTTTAGCGGCGACATATTAGCAGTCGCCACTAATACTGTCGCCACTAAAGCTCAAAATTCTTGTAGTGTCTCAAAACTTTTTAATTTTACACTTTACCCACTAAGGAATCTTTTGTTCTCTTACTTTTATACCTAAGCTCACCGAATAAATGAGATTGTCCAAAATAAGAGATGGATTGGGAGAAGTATGGCGGTCGGCAACCATGTCCAAAGGTGGCGCACCGCAGCGTAGTCACCCCTCCCAGCGCTTGCCTAGCCTATTTATAATACCTTAAAAGAAAAGGTCGGTGGCTGTTGTCACATCATACCCACCACCTATTTTATATATAAATTAGTTTGACGATAGTGAACACAAAATGTTAAGTCGCTTTGGTGGTTGGTGGTAATTTATTTGAGAAGCAGGTCAGGGGTTCGACCCATGTTTACAACGTTTTTTGTAATTGCTTTCTTTGTAAATGAGATTGTTCTTTCTCTTTCTTTTACTCTTTTATCTTTATGTATAGATAACTACCACACAAGGATATGTGAAAAACTGAATATGTGATCCTCAGTTCATATCTATTACACATTATTTCATTTAAAGATTTAACATACTAATTTTATTATTATTTAACTTGAAATTTTATTATAAATTTAGGTTTTTTATTTTATCTTTTTATTACTTATCTAATATTTTTTGTCCACAATTTTTTTACATTAAAATCCCACGTACCTTTACGCTTGCAAGTATTTGAACTTACATTACTTTTATGATGAGCCGAATACCATACCACTAGACCACTAGATCATGGGTGTTTTTAAACTATTTAACTAAATAACTTTGTAATTGATGAATATAATGTTTCTCAATACGAAGAAACATCAAATTTTAAAAACTAACGAACCAAACACTTGTTGGTTCGATTGCTAAAGTGTTTAGTGGTACCGTACTAGTCCCGAAACAAACCGACTCAATATCGATTAAGTTCTCACCGAACCCCTGCTGCAACACGTGGGTTAAATTACTATTAGAAAATTAAAAACCATGGTCGGTGAACCATGGTCTTAAGTTTTCGTTTTTGACCCTCGAGTTTATAGGCTTTACATATTCAACACCGATCTTTTGGTAAGTCACACATTAATCCCTAACTCCGGCAAAGGACCAAGAAATAACTACACTTTAAATCTTTTGTTTAAATTACTTAACGAATTTCACCGCTACGTGCGAGACATTATATTCTTTTCATCTATGTCCAACCACGTTAGTGTTACTAATGTAACGTGTGTAACAAACTCAAAAATGTGTTACGTCATGCGTGCACACCACACGTGAATGTCATCATCGTAACGTGTGTAATGAAGTCACAAACGTAGCGTTGTCGTCGCAACGCGCGACATGGGTAAAATCTAGCTCATGAATGCGGGTTTTGGTAGGAACTAACCTTCAAGTGATAATGCCACTTGGAATTCCCTCGACAAAAAAAATTGATCAACATTTACCTTTATTGCATTATTATATCCCATGTGCACAAAAGGCCCACCAAGTAAAGATAGTAATGAAACACTAAATAGATTTTTCTTCTACCAAGGACTGATTTTTGGATGTAGATACTATCATAGCCTTTAGAATGCATATATATCATATTCTTCAATTTCAAAGAATGTAATATATTTCCCACTCGTATAGATTCAATACCTTCAATTCAAGGTCCATTGCTACGGTATTTTCCCCATTGGACGGATTAAAATTATGTTGATCTTTCCAAAATCCTCCACCCAGATAACATAACCAAACAAGTTTCCTTTGAATATTTGTAATGATTCCCGAAGCCTTATCTAACAACTAGTTTTTTCTCACCTTGAATCGCAGAAGACATAACTAAACATTGAATAAAAAACTATAATCTAAAATATCCATTTGAGCATCCTTTACTTCTAGTGATTCATTAACATCATCTTGTGATTTAGTTTGCCTAGAACCCAATGGGGCATCAACTAACACTTCATGAATTCTAGTCGTTACGTATTCAATTCCACCACAATACCAACCCGGTTTCCATTCAAAATTGAGAACAACAAGCAAAGCAATGCTAAATTGCCTCGATCTCATTGTTTGGATTTCCAAACAATGCCAAGTAAAGGTGTTGTTGGGAGTGTGATTTGGTTGTGGTGAATCCGATGACCTAATAATAAATTGTGCACTAGATTTAAAATCTTGAAGCACAAAATTAGAATCTGATAGATTTGGTTGAGCGTTAGTTACTTTGAATGATTCATAGACAACAACCATTGAGTCGGTATGAAATTTTCATACCTTGTTATTCATGGTTTCAGATCTACACTGAAAATTTCATGTTTAACACAATCAGGAGGGCAGATAATGGTCGGGACAAGTTGACAACGGTATCAATAGTAGGTTTTTTGACGAAGAATAAAATCAATGAAGCATTGCAGTAGTGAAATCGTTCCATGTGAGGTCATCGCTTCGAAACTAGGAATTGAACCAGCAGAATGTCCATCCTCAAATACTTTAATAACACATGAGAATCATTCATCACCATAGATTGAGTACAATCGAAAGTATAGCTCAGATTGAGAGACCCACGAGTTAAGATCATAGCTAGTGAAACAAGGTAATTGTGGTTCGAGATCTTCAAAAGCCATCTATGCTAAGGATCAACGAAAGCACCAATGTTGTATAGATTTCAACACAATTGCGTATTACTCAAAACTTGATTTCTATGGAATTAAAGGATGAATTACAATAGGATGAAACTAATAAATCGAAAATATAGAAGGAGATGGGAATCAGATCAGAATAGAATTTAGATGGAAATAGAACAATAGATTTGTTTAAGCTTCATCATGTTCGTTATCCCTTGTTCGCTTTCTGCCGCTTTGTTATATTTGTGACACTAGGTTAGAACCCCGTGTATTACACGGGTTGAATAAATGTAAATTTATATATTAAATAATAAAAAATTATATCTTTATGAACCTCGTATATTGTACGGGTTAAATAAATGTAATTTTATATATCAAATAATAAAAAAGTTATATCTTTAAAACCATGTGTATTACATAGATTAAATAAATGTAATTTTGTATACTGAATACTAACAATGTCGTATCTTTAAAAAACTTGTGTATAATCGGGTTGAATAAATCTACCAAATAATTAAAAAATTACATCCTTAAAAACCCCTTATATTACACGTGTTGAATAAATCTAAAAAAAGATATATATCTTTAAAACTCATGTGTATTACACAGATTAAATAAATGCAGTTTTGTATATTAAATACTAAAACCGTAGTATCTTTAAAAAACCCGTGTATAGTAGGGTTGAAAAATCTACCAAATAATACAAAAATTATATCCTTAAAAAACTCTGTGTATTATACGTGTTGAATAAATCTAATTTTATATAGCAAATGATAAAAAAAAATTTATATCTTTGAAAACTGTGTGTATTACACGGGTTATATAAATGTAACTTTGAATAGTAATAATAAAAAAAATTATTTTTAAAAACCCCGCGTTTTACAGGAGTTGAATAAATATAATTTTGTATACCAAATAATAAAAAAAGTTATATTTTTAATACATTAGGATAACATTTAATATTAATTTATTATTTATATATTTAATATAAGATAAGTAGAAAAGAAAGGTATTTGTTTTAAAAATATATAAAATTAACAATTTAGATTTGAGGATAATATTTTATTAAAGTATGATAAGATTTAATATTAATTTATTACTTATTTAGTTAATCTATTATATATAATAAATGAAAGTTATTTGGGCCACGTGTCAGTAAATTAGGGAATCCTCAGTTCTGTTTTCCCGCCCAACAGTACCACACTTCCATCCCTTTTATACTCCCTCCGTCTCCTTTTTTCTTTTTCAA
The DNA here is from genome assembly GCF_002127325.2 of Helianthus annuus. Classification (NCBI taxonomy): domain Eukaryota; kingdom Viridiplantae; phylum Streptophyta; class Magnoliopsida; order Asterales; family Asteraceae; genus Helianthus; species Helianthus annuus. The sequence goes on along the minus strand of NC_035443.2, from coordinate 129,231,723 downwards.
AACCCTAAATCTGAATATTCTTCTCCTATACTCTTCTTCCTTCTTAATCAAAGATCAAAGCAAATCATCTCATCATGAATCATTCAGCCTTTGTAATTTTCATGTCTGATTATACAATGAAGAGGTAATATCTGGCTTTTGTAATTATCATCTCGAGGTATAGTTGGGAAGATTCTTTCATCTTCTTCGTCGACAAGGTTCTTTCATTTGAGGTTTGATTTGTATGTTTATAGATCTGTGTTGATTTCTTCTTATTTTTATACAAAGTTTTAATTAAACCCTAATTTCTAATTGTAACCTCATCATATGGTTCCAGGGTTGTTGTCATCGATGGTCATCCAAGTTGAAATCCGCTTACCTGCGGATAGATTTCCGCCATGAACTGGTATGTTTGAATATGTTCAGAAACTAAGGGTTTTTTTCTTAACGGTGATGATATGAGTACAACATCTGTTGATTATTGATCTTTGAATATGTTTACCAATTATTCTTTTTGAAATTAGGGTTTCATTTGCTTGAGATTTGAATCTTCTAATTGTTGAAGCCTTCGAAACCGATCCTTTTAAATTTCCAGTTCCCGAGGTAGTATCTGTTTGTAACAGCAGTGGTTCAACATCTACAGTGGACTCAACATCTATAGTGGATTCAACATCAGGTGTTTGCTATTATTGTTTGATGTTGTTTGCTATTATTGTTTGATGTTGTTTGCTATTATTGTTTGATGTTGTTTGCTATTGTTGTCAAGTAAGATAAAAGTGGCCATTCTAATTATCTGAATATTGCGTATGATATCCTTTTAATTTTAATCGCCCAACAAGTTTTTTGGTTTGTTTCTTTCATATTTCATTATGATTTGTATGCTTTTAGGGTTTGATTTTATATTGGTCATCACATTAATGGTGAGTACTCAAGAATATTGGATGGTTTACTTAGTTTTATTTTGAGTATTTTTGGATGATTTCATCCATGTCTTTAGATAGTTCATGATTGAAGATGCAGTTGAAGGGATCATTTGAGTGAAATGAATGTTGATTTATCAGAAGATGCAGTTGAAGGTATCTTAAATAAGGTAATGATTGCATTACATCCCTATTGAAAAATAGAATTGATAAATTTAGGGAAAGTGAGGTTGAAAGATGTTAACCCAACAGTGGGGATCTCATTCTACAGTTTTGATAAATTAAGGATATTCTCATATAATTCTTCCTAGATGCTTCCAATGAAGCGGCACTTTGGACATCTGTTGTCTTCAAACATCTATTATCTATTCTATCTATTCTATATAATAGATAATTATAGATAGAATAGATTAGGGGTGTGCACGGTTCGGTTCGGTTCGGTTTTTGGGTAAAATCAAAACCGAAACCGAAAAGTCGGTTTTCGGGTTTTAAAAACCGTTCGGTTTCGGTTTTTTTCGGTTTCGATTTTTCGGTTTTTACGTCGGTTCGGTTCGGTTTTTCGGTTATTTCGGTTTTTGGAAAAAAAAAATTATGTAAGATTAAAAAAATAAAAAGTATAATTTATATTATAACAATCTTTTTATATGTGTACATTTAAGTTATTATAGTCAACCTCTTTAATTAATATTGTTTACATAAACCTAACCTTCTAATCTATTTTTATGTTTTTTCAAAGTTTTTATTAAATTTAATTTTTATATTAAATTTTGTTATATCTTATAGGTAATAATAAATCATTTCAGTTATAATGTTTTTATTATGAACACTTAACATTCAAGAATAAAATTAACATTTTCTACTAGCATTGGGTTAAACACTTAAACAATCTAAACTTAAACATAAAAATATATGGATTGTATCTTATCGGTTCGGTTCGGTTTTTTTCGGTTATTGAAAAAGATTATCCGAAAACCGAACCGAAATTTTCGGTTATTAAAAATCCGAAAACCAAACCGTCGGTTTTTGTTTTGGTTCGGTTTTTTCGGTTCGGTTTTTTTCGGTTATTCGGCTACGGTTCGGTTATTTCGGTTTTCTTGCTCACCCCTAGAATAGATAATAGATGTTTGAAGAACAACAGATGTCTAAACTGTGGATTCTTTGGAAGCAGCCAGGAACCATTATATGAGAATACCCTTAATTTATCGAAGCTGTAGAATGAGATCCTCCACTGTTGGGTTATCATCTTTCAACCTCACTTTCCCTAAATTTATCAATTCTATTTTTCAACTGGGATGTAATGCAATTATTCCTCTCAATCAAATAGACCGACCCTTGCTTCCTCTCAAAGTGTTATGGAATGGTTATAACAGCTGATCATGCTAAGGACTATTATAACTAACCACTGCTCCTTACAAAGACTGATGGACTTAAATACTGATGAGGCCTATCCACTGTTGATGACAAATCCCTGTTAAAGTTGAATGTGCTAAGGACTGTTATAACTAACCAGTGCTTCTTATATAATCATCGTTCCAGTATCATTGTTCCAACATCATCGTTTCAATGAAGCTTCCCATCACACATCAACCTTTCAATATCGATGTTGCAGTATAATTGTTGCAACATCGTGAAAAGTTGCATGTGCTACCTTCTTTGATGGGAGAGTTGTAAGTTGAATGGACGACATGTATCTCTTCTTCTCAATACTCGGCATTTGTTCATAAAGGATAAGAGAAAACTGAAGCTCTCTCTAACCCATTTTCAGAAAAAAATTTGTTGATATGTAGTTTCCCTAGATAATGGTATTTGTTTTTGTTTTTGATTTTTACTCCAGTTTTGTTATCTTAGTTGTGACTAAATGATGATTGTAAATGATCTGCTGCAGATGATGATGATGATTGTTCTACGTTTTCCAGTATCATTGTTCCAACATCGTTTAAAGTATGTGTGTTTTGCTACTCCAATTTTGAATTTTTTATTTTTTTTTATTTTGAAGTGATAAACTCCAATTCTTGTTTTATATTTCAGTCTAATCACAGTTATTTGAAATTCATACAATCTGCTGCGGGTTATTATAGGTTTGTATTAAAGAAGCGTAAAGTTAAATTAAACACAAAGAAATATTTTTAAATCTACGTTTATAATGATTTTTGATGGTGACTAAATGATGATTATATGTGACTCTGGGTAGATGATGATGATGTAGAAGGCGCAGTAGTTCCTGCTAAACGCAAGAAAGCATCTGCTATTGCTGTAAGATAAGATTTTATCTTACTAGAGTAATGGTGTTTCCTGCCTTTTTTGTATTAAAAGAAGCATAAAGTTTGGTTTGAAGGAGCTCTTTATGAACAAAGTTAAGTATTAAGTATATGAGGACAGGGCTACTCTTCCACAGCTGAAGAAGTGTTTTCATGTACTGCATCTTGGTCTGTTCACGGGAGATCAGCTTTCTATAAATCATGTTGTTGATGTATTGAGTACTTCCGTGGAGTTCATGGCTATTGTCGAAGATATACTTTGATGGAGTTTAAAGCTAAAAGCACTAAATTTTAAGCTAAAAGCACTAAATTTTTGCTGTTAGGTTCGTAAATTTCTTGGTGTTGTTCTTAGATTTTAAATTGTTGCTTTTAGATTCGTAACTTTCTTAGTTTCATTTTCTTGAATTCTATGTAATTTTGTAAAGCTCAATAACAAACACTGGTTTGAACATCTGTTTGCATTGAGGTCAATAGATAATGGAAACCCATGTTAGCTTGAACAGTGTTTTTAAGAGGAAAACAGTGTGAGAAGACAGTAGATCATATTAACTTAAACATCTGTTCATGGTTAAACAGATGTTTGGACTTTTATATCAGAGGTTTGGACTTAAACAGTTGTTTAACCTTAAACAGATGTTTGGCCATAAACAGATGTTTGACCTTAAACATTTGTTTTACCTTAAACAGATGTTTCGCCTTATGTATCAGATATTTGGACTTAAACAGATGTTTGACCTTAAACAGATGTTTGGCCTTAAACCAAACATCTGTTTAAGGTCAACATCTATTTCACTATTGGCCAACATTTGATTGACTTTTGGTCAACATCTGTTTGAATTTTGTTCAATATCTTATTTTTTAAACAAGTACAAAATCCCAAATCACCCTATCATTTAAGTGAATTGAAGTAAAAGTGGAAATGATATTATTCATGTGGTCCTGTTGTTGTTTTGTTTGACATCTAATATGGGTTCATGATCTAATCCGGTGATTTGAAGACATTGTTGTTTCATGTTTATACTAATAAATAAAAATCAAGTACACTTGGATGATTATTAAGCTCCTCATTTTGATTGTTTGGGTATAGTATTCTTGAAATTGGTCTTTTTTTGCAAACAGATGTTTGCCCACAAACATTTGTTTATGGCCAAACTTCTGTTTATGGGCAAACATCTGTTTAAGCTTAGACCTTTGTTATGTTAACAATGTTTATATGTAACAGTGTTTTTCACATCAGTGTTTTATAGTCTGTTAGGTTGTTAGATGTCATCACCTCAGTGTTTTATATGTAACAATTTTTATGACATCAGTGTTTATATGTAACACTGTTTATCCCAGACAACTGATATATAAGGCGAAACACCTGTTTAAAAGCTTGTTACAACCAATGTGTTGGTTGAAACATTTGATTGTTAAAAGTTATCCTCTGCTGAAATACAACCTCTGTTTCTTCAATCTTCGTGTTGACCACTGACTTACCAAACATCAGTGTTTAAAAAACTGTTCAGTATCCACTGATAGGAAAAGTAGCCACTGCTCACTTTTTTATTGTTGACATCTATTGATATTGACCATCAACGGTTTTCCTAAAAAACAGCCACTGCTCACATTTTTATTATTGATGGTGTTAATTAGTGATAGATTAAAATTATCAAATAAAAACTAGAATTACAATGAAATTACCATTTTACTTAATCGTTACATTCCAATGAGATAAGAGTTCCTCCAACATTGTTTTCGTGATAAAACTTAAAGTTAAATTAAAAAATAAAAAAAATACTTGATGACTATTTTTTCCGAATCAAATCAGTAATTAATGCTAATTTCTTGAGCATTGGACATTTAAAATATGCAAAATGTGAATTTCATACTGACAGTTATTATCTCTTAATTAAAGTTAAGATAAAAATTAGAAAAAGTCATCATGACAATTGCTTTGAAATCAGATCACTGATAACATCAGTAATTTTTAAAATTAAAAATATGCAAAATGGTAATTTAAAATTGGCGTTCTCTTTTTTTTCCTACTTTGCATATCATTCTAATATTTAATTAGTTTAATAAAGCAGGATATAAAGATATACACTACTTACCTTTCAGTTCTTAATAAACATCGGTTCCCAATAAACACCATGAGAATTGCTTTCAAATCAGATCAGTAATTACTGATAATATCAGTAATTTTGAACTTCAAAATTTAAACCATATATTCTTATCCTATAAATAAGATATAATTATCTGGTTTCACATTCAAATCTCGCTCGCTAATATATGTGAGCGTATCTTTCTCTCTCAAATGCATCTTTCTCATGATTCAGCCGCTTATCTCCGATTAGACTTCTTTGTTCGAATGTTTGTTGATTATGTTTACATGTTATCGTTCCAGTATCATTGTTCCAACATCGTCGTTTCAATGAAAATTCGCATCCCACATCAACCTTTCAATATCGATGCTGCAGTATCATTGTTGCAACATCGTGAAAAGTTGCATGTGCTACCTTTTTTGATGGCAGAGTTGTAGCTTGAACGGACGATATGTATCTTCTATCTTGAAAAGTTGCATGTGCTATCTTCTTTGATGGCATAGTTGCATTTTTTGATTTTCGTTAAATCGAAAGTCATGTTTTCTTGCGCCAGGAAGATTTTCTGGTTTTATAGAAAGTATAGATTCGTGCAATATCGTGAAAACTTAGATGTGCTACAACACTTGAGAAGATACCTTTGCATTTTAGGTTTATTTCTTATTTGTGTTGTCAGTAATATAGAGTGCGGTGATAGTGACGTGCAGTTCATGGCGATGCTGAAGGACATACATCGAGAGGTTCAGCAATCGATGGAGTTGAAACTAAAGTTTCTTAATTCTTGCTGTTATTCTTAGATTTGAACTTTAATATTGTTTAGTATGTGATGTAATTATTGGACTTTTAGTTTTAAGGTCATGAATAAATGAATAAATTTAATTTTATGAATCTATGTTGTGTTTTATTTTTACTTATTATTTAGTGTTTCAGTAATATTTAGATTATGTTGATGTTGAATTGTGTCTAAATATCTGTTTGGTAAGTCAACAGAGGTTTAATAGTGTCAAGGATTTGTTTGATGGTCAACCTCTGTTTCTTCATTCTTCATGTTGACCACTCACTGACCAAACATCTTTGTTACAATCACTGTTGGCTATCCACTGATAGTTTAAAAATAGTCACGACTCACATTTTTATTGTTGAAATCCACTGATATTGAGAATCATTGGTTTTCCTAAAAAACATCCACTTCTCACATTTTCAACAGGGATATAATGCAACGAGTCCTCTCAAATGAATAGACGGACACTTGCTTCCTCTCAAAGGGTTATGGTGTGGTTATAACAACTGATCATGCTAAGGACTGTTATAATTAACCACTACTCCTTATAAAGACTGATGGGCTTATTGACTCATGAGGCCTATGCACTGTTGAAGACAAAGCCCTGTTAAAGACAAGCACTTATGTACCTAAAGCCTGATCAACGAAAGGAAAACCACTGCTTAGTAGCAGCAGCGTTACAGCATCTACAGGGGATTCAACTTTAGTATTTATGTATCAGTGTTTCTTATGTAACAATGTTTAGTGTAGCAGTGGTTATCTATACTTTATATCTCGAGACAAAGTTTCTTAATTCTTGCTGTTATTCTTAGATTTGAAGTTTAATATTGTTCAGTATGTGATGTAATTATTGGACTTTTAGTTTTAAGGTCATGAATAAATGAATAAATTTAATTTTATGAATCTATGTTGTGTTTTATTTTTACTTATTATTTAGTGTTTCATTAATATTTAGATTATGTGGATGTTGAATTGTGTCTGAATATCTGTTTGGTAAGTCAACAGAGGTTTACTAGTGTCAAGGATTTGTTTGATGGTCAACCTATGTTTCTTCATTCTTCATGTTGACCACTCACTGACCAAACATCTTTGTTACAATCACTGTTGGCTATCCACTGATAGTTAAAAAATAGTCACGGCTCACATTTTTATTGTTGAAATCCACTGATATTGAGAATCATTGGTTTTCCTAAAAAACATCCACTGCTCACATTTTCAACAGGGATGTAATGCAACGAGTCCTCTCAAATGAATAGACGGACACTTGCTTCCTCTCAAAGGGTTATGGTGTGGTTATAACAACTGATCATGCTAAGGACTGTTATAATTAACCACTACTCCTTATAAAGACTGATGGGCTTATTGACTCATGAGGCCTATGCACTGTTGAAGACAAAGCCCTGTTAAAGACAAGCACGTATGTAACTAAAGCCTGATCAACGAAAGGAAAAGCACTGCTTAGTAGCAGCAGCGTTTTAGCATCTACAGCGGATTCAACTTTAGTATTTATGTATCAGTGTTTCTTATGTAACAGTGTTTAGTGTAGCAGTGGTTATCTATACTTTATATCTCGAGACAAACCCTATACAAATTCAAAGACGAACCACTGTCCAACAACAAAAGTGGTTCAGCATCAACAATAGATATTCTACCTTTGTTTATTTTAACAGTATTTATATGTAACAGTATTTATCACATCAGTGTTTTATACTTTGTTAGATTGTTAGATTTCATATCACTGAGATGTTTATATGTAACGTTATTTATCACATAACCCCATTTTGATTGTTAGATTTCATATCACTGATCTGTACTATAAATTGAACAGTGGTTTAATCTTTATACTACTAAATAAAAATGAAGTACACTTGGATTATTATTAAGCTCCTCATTTTCATTGTTTGAGTATAGTATTCTTGAAATTTCTCTTTTTTTGCAAACAGATGTTTATGGGCCAACTTCTTTTTAAGGTTAAACATTTGTTTAATTTCAAACATCTGTTTATGTCCAAATATTTGTTTAACTCTAAACAACTGATATAGAAGGTCAAATATCTGTTTAAGGTCAAACAATCTCAAAATAGTTAAAAATGATAGTTTTCACTAATCCTTAAAAGTCTGTTACAACCACTGATTTGGTTCAAACATCTTATTGTTAAATGTTATCCACTGTTGAAAGACAACTTTTGTTTCTTCAATCTTCGTGTTGACCACTGTCTGACTAAACATCAGTGTTTCAATAACTGTTGGCTATCCACTGATAGTTAAATAATAGTCAGCAAACTACTGCCCATAGCCAAGAAAGTATAACTTAGCAGATGTTTCCTTTGGCAAACATATATCGGTAATTTCAAATTCAAAATGCCTTGGGATATGTACTTTGCAATTAATGCACGTCAAGCAATCACTTCTGTCTTATGGTAAAGGCGTCTTATAGGTAAATGAATAGGTTAATTGCAATTATAATAACGTGTTTAATTTTATATTTTTCCCATGTAAATGCATTAAAAGCCTAACGAGTGTCGCTTAATATTCTTTCGTCTGACAATGTGTTTAGTTATAACCACCTTCATTGGGTATATAAAATACATTGGGCAGAGGTTTTGGTCATTACCATTTTCATCCATCTACTAAATCATCTTCAAAAACTTTGTTGACGAGATTTTCACAAGGCTCTCTGCAGAATGGAAAAATTTGGGTTTCAAGTGATTGTTGACGAGATTTTCACAAGGCTCTCTGCAGAAGATATTGGTCGTTTCAAATGTCTTTCGAAGAATTTTTATAGGGAATTGTCAAGTCATGCATTTCAGATGATGCATGCTATCCGAAGTGGAGATTCAGTACAAAAGAAACCACTATCCTTTAAAGACACGTCAATTGTCATTGATAACGTAGTTGGTGGTAATTTGGATGTTGTTAGAAGTAAAACCTCAAGTTTTCCTTACAATGTGCACCCTAGCTTCTTACGTATTCTATCTTCATTTAATGGTTTGTTGTTGGTTTGCAATGAAGGGATTTCCTGTCAGTTGATTCTTTGGAATCCAACTATCAGGCGGTATAAGGTTTTGTGTGATGACTACTTCAATTACAATCATCATCGAAACTCTGATACTGGTGGAATTTATTTTGATCAGTTTAATGATCTGAAAGTGCTGAACATCAGATGTTACCGTAATGTAACTGCTGCTCGTGTTTACTAACGATGTCGTGAGTCATGGAGAACAATAAATTTTGGTAGTGTAAACAATTATGGTTCAAGTCGTTATTCATGGTCTATGTCACACCCTGACCACGTAAAACAACAAAACGTGGCGGAAACGTCGGGGAGTGTTGTAATAGAATCATTGTTTCACAACCATGGATCAAATAGTTTTGTTTTATTGAATTATTGAACTCATTGTTTTAGTACAACTCAGATAAATACAAATAATCGTTTCTCAGTTTTTAAGTCGCTAAGGCACGAGTCCATCCTATGTTTAGCATGCATCAACAATCATCACAACGCAGTACCTGAAACATATATGAAAATAGGTACGTCAGCATAAAAATGCCTGTGAGTAACATAGGATTTTTGTGTATTAGATTCATGGCTTTGGATAATGCAAGAAAAAAAAGTTTTATGTTTTCAAAATAGCCATGAATCCAATGTAAAAGTTTTGTTTTTGAAACGTGTCGTTTTGGAAAAAGGTTTATAGTATAGACAAAAATATACTTTGGTTTTGAATAGTTTGTATAAATAGTATAACAAAGTATACGTTAGTTTTGAAATAGTTAAATAGATAGTATATCAAAATATACTTTAGTAATTAAAATAATAGATTTGGTAGTATATCTCAAGTATACTTTGGTTTAAGGATAAAAGTATCGGTAGTATATCAAATTATACTTTGGTTACAAGATAGCATATTAAGCTATGCTTTGGTTTGAAAATAGCATATCAATTATGCTTTGGTTTGAAAATAGCATATCAACTATGCTTTGGTATATCAAAATATACTTTAGTTTATGAATATCAAAGTCGGTAGTATATCAATCTATACTTTGGTAAACAGTAGCATATCAAACTATGCTTTGGTAAATAACAAAGTAGTATGTTAAAACACATGTTGGATTTTGTACATAGTATATCAAAATATACTTTGGTAGATCACATTTGAGAGCACATCAAACTGTACTTTTGTAGTATATCAACATATACAAAGAAAGTGTGATTTGGTATTCAATCAAGCCTTAGTGTATCAAACTACACTTTGGAGACTATAGAAATACCACAAAGGCAATTTCTATTTGGTTAAAATTTGGTTTCTGACATTCCATACAACAGGAATGGGGTGTCTAGTCCTATAGCACTATATCGTACTACCAATCGGCGGCTGGGTGAATGTGTAAAAATAGGTACAATCCAACAATTAGTTTTATAAGTTTTGAAAATCGGTGTTTGTTAGTGTAAACGTCTATAGCTTCCGTTAGTATGTAGTCACGTTTTGTAATGTCTGTGAACAACTTATGTATGTATGTGTGTTAGTTAGTAGAGTAGATCAGGATATGATGCGTATATGTTAAAGTGCTGTCTTTTGATAACCATGCTAACCGATCGGCTAGCCCAGCCGACCGGACAGGCAAACCGATCGAACAGGATATTCGATCGAATAGCATGTCAGCCGATCGGCTTACCCAGCCGATCGGCCAGCACTCACTCTATCCTGATGCTACAGCCTATAAATAGCTAGCCGAACTGTTCATTTGTAACTTTTGCTATTTTGACTCTCTGGCGAACTCATGTCAGTCTGACCTTTCAAAGGAGCTCATGTACTTTCATATTCGATTAATGAAAGATCAGACAGTATTTCAGATTTGAATTTGTTTTCGTACATCTGTAGTTTGATTCAATGAATTCCGCGCATCGATCATATCCGATTCATCTAAAGTTCCAGTCGATCAGATCCTGTTAATCAAAAAGGGACCTACAAGTGGTATCAGAGCATCAGGGAGCTGAATCGAGATCTACGACAACGAATTCACCGGAATTCGAGTTTCTTCTGTCGATTTAGAGACAAATTTCACCGGAAATTTGTTATTTCTGCCGATTCGACTCAAATTTCACCGGAAATTTGACAGATTCTTCTACTTTATACTCAGATCTAGCTTTATTTCTCATTTTGTCACCATAAAATCGGAAAAACTTAAAATTGAGAGTGATTTTACGGTTAAAATTTGATAAATTTGCTATAGATCAATTCGCAATCATCAGAAGTATAATCCTTCAAGCTTTCATAACAAAATTCGCTCTAAAACTTGTTCAAATTCATCAAAAACTATGAAAACCTGTTCTTGGTTGCTGATGTCAGCCGTTCGAACGACCTAGCTGTTCTTAAGACTTGCTGACATCATCAACTCGATCGAACAAATTGTTCGAACGACTTGAGTTAAAGTGATTTCAAAATTGTGTTGCTCGCATCATCAGTGTTAGCCGATCGAACAAGTTGATCGATCGGATATCATTGATTGATATTTGATATTCTTTGCTTACGACACATTGCTAACCGATCAGACAAGCCGACCGATCGGACAGTAATTGATTACTGATACTTTCATCTGATTGCTATCCAATCGAACAAGCTAATCGATCGAACAAGCCAATCGATCGAACAAGCTAATCGATTGAGTGTGTACTGATCGATCGAACAAGCCATTCGATCCAAGTGCAATTGTGTTAAATTTTTGAAAATCACAAAGATTCTTCTAAGTGTTTGTTAACTGTTTTTCAGGTACTTAAAATGGACGAGTTCATGAATCCTTTTAGTGACATGTATGCTTTTGCTGGAAACACTGGAGACGATACGTCAAACCGAACAAATGAAAACTCTGCAAGTGCAAAGAAGACTTTGACCGACGCCTTAAGCGTAGAGAGCGCGTATGGTACATATAACAAACCACCAAAGTTAATGGCGATCGAAGACTATAACAGGTGGGCCAAAAGATTCGATGAATGGTTAAGAGCATTTGCGTTCCTGAGCTGGAAAAGCTTAAAGAATGGTTTCAACAATGGAAGACTAGACTGTGAAAATATGACAGAAACGGAAGATATAGAAAACTTTGTGGCTGAGCAGAAATGCATAGCATTGATCCACCAATCAGTAAGAGACGACATAATCTCATTGATTGAATACTCAAACACAAAAGATCTATGGGAAAAATTAAGAATCAAATGTGTTGGTACTGCTAAAATAGTCAAGAACAAAATGAAGTTGTTAAGAAAAGAGTTTGACTTGTTCGATGCTTAAAAATGAGTCAGTTTCAAAAATGATTGAGCGATTTGGGCATCTAAAGCTAGAGTTGGCAAGACATGGAGTCATATATTCTCGAGAAGAGCTGGTCGACAAGCTGTTTGATTCCTTACAAGATGACAAAGATTGGCAATACTTTGCACTGATGTTAAAAAACACAATAAAGCCGGAAGAGTTGACTGTTGATTTGCTGATTAAGAGACTAGAAAGTCATGAGCTAGAGATAAAGAAGTTAAACAAAGTGAATCACTCATTGTACCAGCAGAATGTAGAACAGTACTATAGGGGTAGTATGATCCCAAAGACAGTTTCCCCCAAAACAGCTTTTTCAGCAGAGTGTTCACAACCAGCGAATCAAGAAAGCTCACACAGTGGATTCCATGGAGGAATGTCATCCAATGCTTCAAGTCAAGGATCATCTTCTAGTACTTCAAGCCAACAGCAATCAGCACCAAAGAATGCATTTCAATGCAACATCGCTGTGGATTTGAAAAATGGTCAAAATTTCAGTGAGGAGTCAGCAAAGCAACAGATGGTTTTCTTAGCTTCTGTATTGGAGTCATATGAAAGTCTTGTGGCAGGGAAGATAGGCAACACCAACCTAACAAAAGAAGACTACGATCAGATCGATCCGGAGGAGATGGAATTGATCGACATAAGGTGGTGTATGGCCAGTGTAGTGAGAAGGGCACAACGTTTCATGGAGATAACAGGGAGAAAGTCTATTGGTGGACCATCTACCAAATTAGGCTTTGACAAGTCAAAAGTGACATGTTTCAAGTGTAAACAGAAAGGTCACTTTAAGCGCGAGTGTCGAAATTCTTATGTTGATGATTCTGACAATCCGTTCAGAGAAGATTATTAAAAGAGAGCGATTTATCATCAGAATAAATCGGAACCGCCCAGGATGAAATAGCTTGAGGATACTTCAAAAGCAAAATCCAGAGCTCTTGCTGTGATACATGATGATGAAGGTTATGATTGGAGTGAGTTACTACCAGAAGAGGATGCGGTTGGTTACGCTTTTGTAGCAAAGATTGTTGCTTTTAAGGACAACAGAACGGAAGAAGAGAAATTTGTCAACAGAAGAATGAAAGCCCAAACAAGAATGAGCAGAATTTACAACACTTACAGAGAAGCCAAAAGGGCAAAGAGATGGGATGCAGATAGAGAGTGTTACCTTCATCCTCAAGGAAATATTGCAGTTGATTCAGATTCCATCAGTGTCGATGCTCTCATTCAACAATTTGCTGATGAAGAAGAAGCCAGACAAAAAGAATGGTGGGGTGGTGGTGAAGAGAAAGTGGAAGAGGAAAATGAAAAAGAAAAAGAGGCAGAAAAGAAATAGCAGACAAAGAAGATTGATGATGGGATTATTGATACATCACAAGAGTTTACTGCTGAAAACCTGATGAAGATGGCTGACAGAGTTCTTGCTGCAAAGGAGCTAGAGGTAGTTTCTACTTCTGGAACTGAGTCAAAAAGCCAGTCAGTCAGATTGATACAAACAAAGAATCAGGTAAGAAAGTTAAAATTGAAAGTGACTGCAAGAATTGCATGAAAAACTGCAAGGATTGTAGTACTATTGCTTACCTTAACAACAAAAAGGTTGAAGATCTGACAAAAAGAGTCAGAGAAGTTGAAGATCAAATCTTGAACCGGGATAAAATGTTGAAAGCTTCAAACGAACGATCAAAAGATTTAACAGAAAAGATTGAAAATGATAAAAGTGACATAGAAAGAATCAGAAAAGAAAATGAAAAACTAATTCATGAAAATCGTCAAATCACAGAAAGTTTTGAGAAGCTTAAAAGAACGGTTAAAGATTCTGATGAACGAAATGGTAAAACCACAAGAGAAAATCTTCAACTATCAGGTGTGCTTAGAGTAAAAGAGGAGTTAATCAACCAACAACTGGATGAAATTGCAAAGTTGAAGCTTCATTTTCAAGAAGCTAAAATTGAAAATGAACGCATCCAGCTGAAATTGAACAGTTACAACTCTGCTAGCTTTGTTCTCCAACACATTGTTCCAAAACCAATTGGAAAGAACAAAGCAGGCGAAGATGTATACTCTGATGGAACAGGGGTGGGATATCATCAGGTTCCACCACCTGTTCTAAATAACTTCTCAAAGAAAAAATCAGGGTTGGTTAATGATGAGGAACGAAGTAATCCTTTAACTTTGTTTAAGGTCCCCCTTTTTTTGAGAAAGGAGAATAGGAACGAAAAAAAAATAGAAAAACAGAATGGAATTGCACTAGAAAAAATCTATTTTTTCTTTCTCTATTCTAGATAGAGATAGAATTCTTGTCATGATTCGCGAACTAATGCAAATTGGATTTCGTAATTGAAAACGTTAGGTGGAAATATCTATGTTAGGTTGTATTGATATTGTTACAAGAAACATTTTATTCAAGGATTAAGTAATTACTCAACAAAGAAGAATTGAAATGACTAAAAGATAAGATGAATTCAGAAGCAGGTTTTAATCTCTTCATCATAGTACCTTTATTTACTTCGGCTTTACTAATCACTAAATTTGCTTCATTCGAACCCATATTGGAACTAGCATTTGCTGCTGCAGAATAAACTAATTTAAAAATGGGATAACATGCTCGATAAGGCATGAGTTCTAATATCATAAGTGTTTCTTCGTAGGAACGCAAACAAATTGAAATGATTGAAGTTTTTCTATTTGGAATCGTGTTAGGTCTAATTCCTATTACTTTGGCTGGATTATTTGTAACTGCATATTTACAATACAGGCGTGGCGATCAGTTGGACCTTTGATTAATTAACATCTCTTTTTTTATTGACCTCCTCCTTTCTTTAATATCCAGGAGGTCAAATTAAGATTGCTGCTCAACCCTTTGAGCGAAATACGGCAAAAGGAAGGAAAATCCATGGACCGACCCCATCATCTCCGATATTTTAGGACTTATTTGTTTGTCGTACAAAAAAACTTTTTGAACTCCCGGTAAGATTTTCCTTTTCCTATATCCGACCTAATGAAACTTTTTTTTAATATTAGAGATTGGTTAGGTAAAAAGTCAGAATTCGAAATTTTAGATCAACAATTCCAAATAAAAAAAATAACCAGGAGGACATAATAGAATTCTGGGAGAACATTCCATATGCACAAAAATCAAGAAGTGTTCTGTTACTAGCGCAATCAATTTTTAGAAGATATACTAAATTACCCTTATTGATAATAGCTAAGAATATTGGTCGTATTTTATTACGACAATCTCCGGAATGGTACGAGGATTTTCAAGATTGGAATAAAGAAATTTATCTAAAGTGCAACTATAACGGTCTTCAATTCTCCAAAACGAAATTTCCTAAAATAATTTCTAATGGGCGTGTTCAAAAGTAAAATCGGATTCAGTAAAGCGCTTATACAACTCTAAAGTAAAACTGGTTGATCATTGAGGCTCAAGATGGATATTCGAGTGATAGAGGGACCTAATTAGACCGTGTTATCTATAAATACAATTCAAAGTTCTCTCCTTCAATACATAGAAGTTCTCTCTGATAATGTTAGAGGAATTATATCCTCTGTTCCTCCTTAGGGACCTAATTAGACCGTGTTATCTATAAATACAATTCGTGTTATCAACCAATAGTTTCAATGACCTAATTAGGTCATTA